>NW_003852627.1:820714-826533 GCF_000181295.1 Otolemur garnettii
TCCAGAACTGAGGCCTGTATTATGATCAGTGGAGACCAGTGCAGCTCTTTCTGCAGACAGCGTCTCTACCACCTGTTTAGAAATTTCTGCTCTACTAATCTTGGCTGTGGCCCTCATTCAAGCATAAATCATTGTGTCCCCTCTTAAAACAAACAAACAAACCCTCTCCAAGAGAACAGGTATATGGAATTTTCAACCACTGAATGTCACACTATTTTTCTGTGTATCTGGCTGGGGAAGATTGAGTAGCTCACATCACTCCAAGTCTTCTGCATTGGGGAGATCAGAGGGAGCTCAAGTCAGATCCCCTTTTTATTAAAATCCTCAAAGTAAATTCCACTGACAACGCATCCATGTGCTACAGACAGCATTGGAACAGCGAGGCATTTAAAGGCGGGCTGGGGGTGGTGCTGTGAAAGGAGAAGTTCTGAGTTTTAGCTCTGGCTGGGATAATGCTGGATGAATTCCTGGCCAAGTCTCCCAGCCTCTCCCCGCTTCCCTCTCCTCGCCTCTCTAGAGCTGTGCCTTGCACCATCCTGGCCTCGCTGATCTGTGCCAGCCTTCTACTGCACCACACTCTGTGAGCCACTTGCTCACACCCTTTTCAGGGACAAGAAACTGAGCTCATAAGGGTTAACTGAGCAAGCATCCAGGTCCCCAGGTCTTCCCACTCCTGTGTCCTTCTGGGGCAGCCATGTTTGGATTGCATGTGTGTCCTGGTGCTGTCACTCTGCCCCATCCAGGCCAGCTTCCCTGGCACTGCTTCTTACCCCTTGGTGGTCACAGGTCTGAAGGCTGGCTTTGTTTGTGGTCTGTCTGGGGTCTTCCTCTTGCTGTACCCCACTCCTGGGCCCTGTGTATGTTTCCTGAGGCTGACATAACAAATGACCACAGATGGGGCATCTTAATAGGAGTTTATTCTCTCACAGTTCTGGAAGCCAGAAGTTTAAAATCAAGGTATCCACAGAGGTGGTTCCTACTGGAGGCTGTGAGGGAGGACCTGCCCCAGGCTTCTCTCTTGGGTTTGGGGGCTGCTGGCAGTCCTGGGCATGTGGCAGTGTCACCCCAATCTCCACCCTCATCATCACATGATGTTCTCCTTATGTGTCTGTGTCCAGATTTCTATGTCCTTGTCAGTCACTGATTTAGGGCTCACTCTAACCCAGTACACCTCATCTAAACCTAACCAGTGAGATCTGCAAAGACCCTATTTCCAAACAAGGCACATCCTGAGGTTCCAAGTGGACTCGGATTTTGGGGGCACACTGTTAAACCCAGTTGTTTTTTTTTCTTTTGATACTGAGTCTCACTCTTTCACTGTGGGTATAGTGCCATGGTATCATAGCTCACACCAACCTCAAACTCTTGGGTCCAAGGGATCCTCTTGTCTCAGCCTCCCAGGTAGCTAGGACTATAGGCACCTGTGACAAGGCCTGGCTAGTGCTTCTTTTTGTAGAGAGAGGGGTCAAACTTTGCTCAACCTGATCTCAAACTCCTGAGCTCAGGCAATCCACCTGCCTCGGCCTCCTAGAGCAGGGGTCCTCAAACTTTTTAAACAGGGGGCCAGTTCACTGTCCCTCAGACCATTGGAAGGCTGGGCTGTGGGCCCCGGGATGAGTCGGCTGCTGAGCAGGACAGGCAGCGGTGGCAAACACACCAGGTGGGCCAGATAAATGTCCTAGGTGGGCTGCATGTGGCCTGTAGGCGGCCTGCAGGCAGTAGTTTGAGGATGCTTGTCCTAGAGTGCTAGGATCACAGATGTGAGCCACTGTGCCCAGTCTTATTTTTATTTATTTATTTATTTTTGACTAAATTTATAATTAGTCAAACTTCACTGGATGCACAGAGTGTCCTGGGTCTTTAATCCGCATCATAACATCCAGTTTCCTAACTTATCTATGACAGTAGGTCTTGGAAGTGAATAGACAATTTCTAGCTGTCAGCAGGTAGGTTTATCTGTCCTTGTTAGGGTCTGACCAGCAGTGTCCTGCATGAAACGGCCATTCAGGTTAACAGTGGCTAGTAATAGGGGAGGGGGTGCTCCCTCCAGTGACTCTGGAGATGGTGGTGATACATCCCGTTCACTGAAGGCTGGAGGGAGCTGATGGTCCTGCCCCAGCTGCCATCAGCTACTCCTGACAGTGAACTCTGGGCCTGGTCTCCTTCTTGCACGTGCCCTTTCTTCCTTCAGGTGAACCCCAGAGGTGAGGGGAGCCAGGGGACAGTGCTTACCCTGACATACTCTGCTATAGGCTGCCTAGCGTCCCCTCCCCAGTTCACATATTGCAGTTCTAACCTCCAGGGGTCAAAATGTGACTGTACTTGCAGACAGGGTCTTTAGAAAGTTAATTCAGTTAACACGAGGCCATCAGTGTGGGCCCTAACCCAATATGACTTGTGTCTTTCCCTGAGGAGGCGAGGAGGACACAGGCACATACAGACGGAAGAGGTAGTGAGGACAGGGAGCAGGAAGCCGTCTACAAGCCAAGCAGAGAGGCCTCAGAAAACCCACCCTGCTGACACTGTGTTCCCGGACTTCTGGCTTCCAGAATAATGAGAAAATAAATTTCTGTTGTTTAAGCCAGCCAGTCTGTGGTACTCTGTTATTGCGGACACAGTTCTAGTCTTGGGGTCAGCCCAGGATGACTTAGCACTCATCCAAGCGGTCATTTGCAAACCTTACAACCAGAGCACTCTGGAAGTCTTTTCCAAATGCAATCTTATTTGACAGGTCAATATCTGAAACAGAGAAAAAGCAGCCCTGCTCTGGTTGATTGGGGCTGCAAAGTGGCTTCACTATTTTGGCATCTTCACTCTCCCCTAACCTCTGTCAGCCCCGTGGCGCTTTCCACAAAGGATAGTTTAAAAACCAATATGCATTTTGCTGAAGAGCCATCAGTGTGGTACTGACAGGAGTAACCCCTGCAGGGAACTGGGAAGCCTGAGCACACATTTCTTTCCCTCTTGGTATCATTATTATGTATCAGGGTTTTGCTATCATAGAATCAGTCTAATGAATTGATTCCCAGTCAGTGTCGGCAGACTCAGTCTGAGATAGAATGTTGACCTGCAGTCAGATCCCAGAATTCGAATCCTTCCTCTCCCTTTATAGCTGAGTTCCCTGGGCAAGTCACCTGGCCTCCCTGAGCCAAGGATTTCTTATCATTTATAACATGTTCAGAGTGGGCAGGCAGCCTAGCACAGCAGACTAAACACGTGTTTGGGGGACAAGACCTGAGTTTGAACGGCCCTAAGCCTCAATTTCCTCCCTGTAACTTGTGGGTAATAAGCACCTAGGATGTGGTCCACCTCACACAGAAATTAACTTATAATGAATAGGTGCTCAACTAAAGCCAGTTCTCTTTAAAATCTCCTTTTTTTCTAGTAAGGATTGGCACACTTTTCCTGTAAAGGGACAGGCAGTGAGTATTTTCAGGCTTTGCACACCACACACTCTGTCACCATGATTCAAATCTGCTGTTGGACACAGAAGCAGCCACAGGTAGGTCAGTGACGAATGTGGCTGTAATTCCAATCAAACCTAATATATGGACATTAAATGTTGAGTTTCATGTAATTTTCACATTATAAAATAGTCCTTTGATTTTTAAAATGTTTTCTTACTTGTGGGCTGTATAAAAATATGGCAGGCCAGATTTGGCTGATTGTAGATTGCCATTAGACTAAATGTCTCCAAAGCACGTGCTGTTTTCTCTCATTTTTATAAACAGTACAAGCTTATTTGGATCATGGTTCTGGAACTGAGGACTCCAAGTGCGTGCAAAAAGGCCTCACAAACCACGGTACAAGGCAGCGCGTGGCAAGAGGATAAGCGTGTATGGCACCTTAAGTCTTTCTTCTTTCTTTTCATGGAAGAAATGCTTTATTTCAGCAGGTGGAGCCATGGCTGTCTTTTCCTTTTTATTACCAGCCAAGGGTTTCTTGTCCATGGGTACCTTTCTCATGGGTCAGTTTGAATGGAGCTGGAAAAGGTGGGTGAGGGCTTTTACAGAAATGCTGGCATCATTTTCTTTTTCTTCTTCATTTAAAAAATTATCATTATTTTTTTTAGACAGAGTTTCAAGCTGTTGCCCTGGGAGAATGCCCTGGCGTAACAGCTCACAGCAACCTCCAACTCCTGGGCTTAAGCAATTCTCTTCCCTCAGCCTCCCAAGTAGCTGGTACTACAGGCGCCCACCACAATGTCTGACTATTTTTTTATTTTTTGAAAGGACATAATTAACTTTTATTCCAACAAATTAGAGATAGCTGATTGTGGTCTATAGGAAATTTTGTTTTTATTAAATCATAGCTGTGTACATTAATGCAATTATGGGGTACAATGTGTTGGTTTTATATACAATTTGAAATACTTTCATCAAACTGGTTGACCTAGCCTTCACTACATTTCATTTTCTTAGTTATTGTGTTAAGACATTTATATTCTACACTTAGTAGATTCAACATGTACCCTTGTAAAATGTACCATAGATATGGTCCCACCAATTACCCTCCCTCCACCCATCCTCTCCCTCCCTTGCCTTCTCCCTTCTCTTTCCCCTTCATCTTGGGCTGTAGTTGGGTTATAGGATTCATATGGAAGTGTGGGTGTTTATAAATTGGTTTCATAGTAGGGCTGAGTACATTGGATACTTTTACTTCCATTCTTGAGATACTTTGCTAAGAAGAATATGTTCCAGCTCCATCCATTAAACATGAAAGAGGTAAAGTCTTCATCTTTGTTAAGGCTGCATAATATTCCATGGTGTACATATACCACAATTTATTGATCCACTCATGGGTCAGTGGGCACTTGGGCTTCTTCCATGACTTAGCAATTGTGAATTGGGCTGCAACAAACATTTCTGTTGCAAATATCTTTGTTATAAAGTGGTTTTTGGTCTTTTGGATATATACCTAACAGAGGAATTGCAGGATCTAATGGCAGGTCTACTTTTAGATGCCTAAGTGATCTCCAAACGTCTTTCTATAGGCGAAAGGCCTATATACCTCTGGCCAAAAAAGCTGTTTGAGAGAGAGCAGTGAAAAGACTTTGTGCAGGCATACTTGTGAGAAACTGAGGTAGAATCCCATATGGCCGGGTTGGTTGTGGGCATAAAACCCCCTGACCTAAGATTGACCTGGTCAGTTGAGGGTGTAAAAACCCCCTGACTTAAGGCTCACATGGGAGTGGAAGCTTGCAAACAAGTGGTCTGTATGTCTTAGAAATCCCTTAATTATGCCTTGCTGAAAATTGAAGTAGCTACCTTCAAATGGTGAGGCCAGCAGAGCAGGTATTCAATCCACTTTCCTCCTCCAAGCCTCAGGCTTCATCAGATAAGAACAAAAGAAGTAATGGCTGACAACATGTTCTCCATTAAGTTATGTTAAAGGGATTAGATAAAATCTATGTTAGATAAAATGGTATCAGTTCAGTTAAACTGTGGATTACTAGGGAGGAGCTGCTCACGAGATACAAGATGTTTATTCATGATCTGGATTATGGGTTGTAATGAATATTAATGAGATCATTGATGTGCAGTGTGCATGTGCAGAGTGATTGCAATGAAAATTAATGAGATCATTGATGTGCAGTGTGCATGTGCACAATGGACTATATACACCAGGAGAGAAAGAAATCAACTTGCCACTCGCCATGAGGGAGCAGTGGTCCCTGGCTGTATAAGCCAGGAGAAAATAAAGTTGTCATATGCCTGAGGGAGCTGTGAACCCCCTTATTAAATATACAATTTCAACATGTGGGTTTGAACATATTTAACGTCTGAGACATTGCTTCTCTGTGAGACCCTAATGGCAAC
>NW_003852627.1:827157-828546 GCF_000181295.1 Otolemur garnettii
TGGGGTTAGGCTATTCTCTTGCCTCAGCCTCCCAAGTAGCTGGGACTACAGGCACCTGCCAGAACACCAGGTGATTTTTTGGTTACAGTTTGGCAGGGCCAGGTTCGAACCTGCCACCCTTGCTAGGTGGGGCCAGCGCCCTACCTACTGAGCCACAGGTGCCACTCCACTTATTCTTTTCTTATTATGCATTTCAGTTCTCTGTGGATTCTGGTTATTAAACCTGTGCCAGAGACAACTTGAAAATATCTTCTCCCATTCTGAGGGCTGTCTGCATGCTTTATGTACCATGTTTTTGGCTGTGCAGAAGCTTTTTACTTTGATCAGATCTCAGTAATGTATTTTTGGTGTTGCTTCAATTGCTTGGGGGTCCTCCTCATAAAAATTTCTCCCAGGACAATTTCTTCAAGTGTTTTCCCTGCACTTTCTTTTAGCATTTTTATAGTTTCATGTCTTAAGTTTAAATCTTTTATCCAGTGAGAGTCTATCTTTGTTAATAGTGAAAGGTGTGGGTCCAGTTTCAGTCTTCTACAGGTTGCCAGCCAGTTCACCCAGCACCATTTGTTAAATAGAGTCTTTTCCCCACTGAATGTTTTGATTGGCTTATCAAAGATCAAATGATAAGTAGCTGGGTTCATCTCTAGGTTCTCTATTCTGTTCCATACATCTACCTCTCTGTTTTTGTACCAGTACCATGCTGTTTTGATCACTATCAATTTATAGTATAGTCTGAGGTCTGGTAGCATGATTCCTCCTGATTCATTTTTATTTCTGACAGTGTCTTGGCTAATCAAGGTTTTTTCTGATCCCAGAAATAAAAAAAGTAAAAAAAGAATTTTTTTTGAGGTCTTTAAAGTATGACAGTGGTGCTTTGATAGGGATTGCATTAAAATTGTATATTTCTTTGGGTAATATGGACATTTTAACAATGTTGATTCTTCTCAGCCATGAGCATGGTATGTTTTTCCATTTGTTAACATTGTCAGCTATTTCTTTTCTCAGAGTTTTATAGTTCTCTTTATAGAGATCTTTCACATCCTTTGTTAGGTAAACTCCCAAGTATTTCATGTTCTTTGTAACTGCTGTAGAACAAATACAGTCCTTGACTGTTTTTTCAGCTTGACTCTTATTGGTATATATAAAGGCTACAGATTTGTGAGTATGGATTTTGTAACCTGAAACGCTACTGTATTCCTTGATCACTTCTAAGAGTTTTGTAGTTGAATCCCTGAGGTTATCCAGATATACAATCATATCATCTGCGAAGAGTGAAAGTTTGATCTCCTCTGACCTTATATGGATACCATGGATCGCCTTTTCTTCCCTGATTGTGATAACTAAACCTTCCATTACAATTTTAAAAAGCAGTGGAGACAATGGGCAACCTTG
>NW_003852627.1:830050-832842 GCF_000181295.1 Otolemur garnettii
CAGTGTACTGTTTCTGTATACAATTTGAAATACTTTCATCCAACTGGTTAACATAGCCTTCATGTCTTTTTCTTGGTTATTGTGTTAAGACATTTATATTCTACATTTAGTGAGATTCACATGTACCCTTATAGGACAGTGGACATTTTTAATCCTTTCACCACTGTGGAATTTGGAATTTGATCAACAAATTCTGAGTGAGCTGACTTTGGTGGTAGAGCATTGTGGTAGTCATTATGGAGGCTGGAAGAATATCTTAAAGAGCTGGTTTAGTTATGACAAATTTCTTCAATGTGTGAATGTCATTAAAGCATTTGACTTCTCCATCATAAATGAAACTTGGTTTAGCTGTATACAGGATCCTCGGCTGAAAGTTGTTTTGTTTTAAGAGATTGAAGGTCAATTCCCATCCTCTTCTGGCTTGAAAAGTTCCAACAGAAAGATCTGCAGTCATTCTAATATTCTTTCCCTTGTAGGTTATGATTTTCTTACGTCTGGCTGCTTGCAGGATTTTCTCTTTCATATTAACTTTGGTGAAGTTAATGACAATGTGTCTAGGGACTGCTTTACTTGGATTGAGTCTTGCTGGGGTTCTGAAACTGTCTGCTATCTGAATTTCAGTATCTCTTGCCATGTTTGGAAAGTTTTCCTCTAAAATGTCTTGGAGTAGATGCCTTTCAGATCAGTCTCATCACCTTTAGGAATTCCAATAAGGTGACTGTTTGCTTTTCTGAAGTGGGCCCACAACTCTTTCAGGGAATGATCCATCTTTGTTCTCCACTTCTCTTCAAATTTGAGTGTTTGGGAGCGTTCAAAAGCTTTGTCTTCAATGTTCAAGATCCTTTCTTCTGCCTGCTCCATCCTATTATTGACGAATTCTACTGAATTTCTGAGCTCTTTGAGGGATGCAACTTCTTGCCTCAATTTGTCAAAATCTTTGGTAATTTTATCTTTTTCTTTTGTTAAATCATAGCTGTGTACATTAATTCAGTCACGGGGTACAGTGTGCTGGTTCTATATCCAATCTCAAATATTTTCATCAAACTGGTTAACAGCTTTCATGTCATTTTCTTAGTTATTGTGTTGAGACATTTATATTCTACATTTAGAAAGATTCACATGTACTCTAGTAAGACGAACCATAGGCGTGGTCCCACCAGTCACCCTCCCTCCACCCATCTTCCCCCTCCCCTCCCCTCCCTCTTGGTGATTTTATCTTTGAATTCATTGAATTCTTGAGACAACTTTTGAGTTGCTCCTTGAACTTCTAGTTCCAATTTTACTTCAATTCTGTTAATCTTATTTGCTATCCAAATTCTGAACTCAATTTCTGACATTTCAGCCATTTGTTTATGAATGGGATCTTCTGTTGCATCTCCTTTGTCATTCCTTGGGGGAGTTGATCTACTCTAGTTATTCATGTTGCCTGAGTTTTTCTGCTGATTCTGCCCCATGGTTATTGTTCACCATTTGTTTAGAGAGGCTGGTAAGGTGGAATTAAATTGAGGGGTCCTGGAAATGTAATTAACTAGCCCTTTACCAGAGTGCTGGGACTGGTGACTGCAGCTTTCCCCCTACAGCTTTACCAAGGTCCCATTCAGTACTACAATGTGAGACTCTGGGGATCTGCTTGATATGATGGGGCTATGTGGTTCTGTCTTGCATTTAGCTAGACTCTGACCAATCCTAGTGGATCAGTGACTTTGGGTTGAAATCTCAGCTGTGGAGGAATAAAAGCAATTAAGATGCCCTACCCCCTACTGGCAATAACTGGGAGAGGAGAATCAGACCCTCCCTCTACAATAAAACCAGGGTATAACCTTGGAGAGTCCCTGAGTTATTGGCCCAGATTGAGAGTTCCAAACCAATTGTCCTGGTCAGCACAAACACAGATCAAGTGGGAGAGTTCAAAAGGTCTCCAGCAACGGGACAACAGGGGTTCACTGGCAGCTCAAGTGTGACTTGCTCTGGTGATCCGTGGAGTCAGAAAGGCCTGCCCAGCAAAAGAATTATCCCAGAGGGGCTGGGGCCTCTTTTCCCACTTTGCATCACCGTCATCCCTGGTCACTGGTTACCCTGCAGGGCTGCAGCCCAGCTCTCTCTAATATTCAAGTACACCAGGGATTTTCACCTAAGTCAAAGAGGAGACAATGCCTCCCTGACCAGCCATCTCACTGTGCGACCTGCAGGTGGAAGGAGTTCAGGCCTGATTCCCTCTGGTGATCATTGGAAACTGGGGAGTGTTCCAGCTACATACTTAGCTGGGGGTTACTGTGGAGGAGTGTGGTTCTGTCCCACAGAGACTATGCCTCTGCCTTAGCCACGCTCCACCTCTGGAACCCCTGCAGGTTAGGTCAGGTTCCCTCTGTGTTCCACAGAATTGGGAGGTGTCTCTCCCAAATTTGACCCCAGTGGGAGGGACTGTGGAACCACCACCACTGGTGGGGGGTGGTGTCACTGGTCTGGGGTATTGCTGTGCGCAGGTCACAGGAGCTGGAGGGTGGAGCTGCCAGCTGCTGGCTGCTCCATTGCAGGGGGTGGCCTGAAAGGTGGAGCCGCCAACTGCTGGCTGTGGGTGTGGGTTGCAGGAGCTGGCAGGGGAGTTGGAGGGGGAGCTACTGACTGCAAGCCATGGACCTCAGGAGCCAGGCACATGTAGTCCTAACTACTTGGGAGGTTGTGGCAAGAGGATTGCTTCAGCCCAAGAGTTTGAGATTGCTCTGAGCCATGATGCCACAGCATTCTACTGAGGGCAACAAAGTGAGACACTGTCTCAAAAACAAACAAACAAA
>NW_003852627.1:833519-836295 GCF_000181295.1 Otolemur garnettii
GGGCCTGGGCTGGATTTGAACCCGCCACCTCAGGTGTATGTGGCTAGCGCCTTAGCCACTTGAGCCACAGGTGCCGAGCCTTTCCTTATGTTCTCAGTGCCTCACCTACAGTTCGACTCCTTGTGCCCAGGGAATGTTTGGTCAGTGACTGTTTTCAGAGATAGGATTGTGAGATTTAGTTGAGAACATGTATGTTAATGGGAAAGCATTTTGTAGACACTTAAGGTCATTTTGGAAAGGCTGACTTGTCTCTAGGGAAATTTGCATCTTACAAGGGAGGCAGAGAGCTGGGGTCATCAGAGAGACCAGAGACAGTGACCTTTCTGTATTTTCAGGGGAATTCACGTCTCAGCCTTTCCCAATGCAGCCAGCAGGGGGAGCCATGGGATCGCGTTCCTCTGGGAGTCGGAATCCCTGTGATTCCTGGTCAGCCCCTGCCTTGCTGGGAGACAGGACACACAGGGAGGTTGCCCAGGTGACCTCCAAGTGTCTTTTCTGCCTGTTGAATGTTGGTTTTTCTGAGGGGAAGGTATGGAAATGGCCTGCCTGGGGTTGGCTGGAAGTAGCTGGGAGCTCTGTAGGGGTGGTTTCCCTTCTTGCAAGAGGGAAAATGTAATGTTGCAGGTAACTGTTGTTCTAGAGTTTCAGCATGTCCTATTTACCACTCCTTTTGGCTAGTATGTATGTGTTTATAGAATTAAGTGTGTGTGGGGGTGGGGGTGAGGCAAAAGCCAGGGCATTCTTTAACTAAAGGTAGGCCCATCACATACATGATGAATACTCGGCAGGAAGACAATGATTGTATTGATCTGTGCTTGGACACCGAGGATCCACAAATGATACCCTATTAGCCTGTAGAACCTCAAAGAAAGTTCCATGGAAGGGAGTAACTCCAAGAGTCACCCTTAGTGCAAAAATCAGTCCCTCCCCAGAAGAGATGACTTCCTCAAGCAACCCCTTTCCACACTCCAACCCTGATGGTAAGGGATAATAAGAGCCTCTTGAAGCTGTGTGACAGAGAGCTGGCTCCTGGTCAGATCCCACTCTGCTCTTTTTCTTCTCAACAAAGCCTGTCCTTAATCCCTGGACTGGCTTCCTCTCCTTCTTGCTGACCTTCACCCCATCTCTACCACTAAACCCCTGAGATGGCACACTGTCTTTTTATAAGCCCTGATGTGGGGGCACACCCCAGAACAATTATAGGCTCTCTGGGCTTGGATTTGTGTATGTGTATTAAATTTAATTTCATCATATAATATATATTTTTTGAGACAGAGTCTTACTCTGTTTCTTTGGTAGAGTGACGCGGCATTAGAGCTCATAGTAACCTCAAACTCTTGGGCTCAGGCAATCCTCTTGCCTCAGCCTCCCGAGTAGCTGAGACTACAGGTGCCTGCCACTATGCCCGGCTTGCTTTTTCCTATTTTTAGTAGAGACAGGGTCTTGTTCTTGCTCAGGCTGGTCTGGAACTCCTAACCTCAAGTGATCCACCCACCGCAGCCTCCCAGGGTGCTAGAATTACAGGTGTGAGTCAACGTGCTCAGCCTTTATGTGTTTTTTCTAAAACACATAGTCATGATGATTCTATTATAGCCATGTCAAAGCCCACTTGTGTTATGGAAAGTGGTTTTGGGGTCAGCCAGACCCAAGTTCAAACAACAGTTTGTCATTTAGTAGTTATCTGGCCTTGGGCAAAGCACAGCACTTGTCTGACCCACCATTTCTCTTCTGTAAGATCAGGATAACTTTTCTTCTCTTGCAAAATTGTTTAGCAGTGGAACAAGTGACGTATGTAAGCATTCCATGGTTAGGAGCACCTAGGACAATACCTGGGATCTGGTAGGTGTTTAGCATGTGACAGTTCCCGTCTTTCAGTCTCCTCCCTTCTTTCAGACTGCAGAACTTTCTGGAGCAGGGACCACATCCTGTTTTCCTCTGCTCCCAACAAATAGGCAATCCTTTGTAGCACAGCCCTGGGGGAGAGTTGGGGACTGAGCTTCTGAGGTGAGGAGCTACCAATTTCTTCCACTATAGCCTTGCTGGGTGAAGGCGGCCAGTCTCCGCCTAACTGGAATTCAGGTGAGCCCCGATGTCTGTTTAAATTAAAAATGCCCAGAGTCAAGGAATCTATCCTGATACAAACAAAATCACCATCCTGTTAAGATAAGTGTGCAAAGATATTTACTGCTCCATTGTTTGCCCCGGAGAAAATGGGAAACACAACTTTATCACGAGGTAAATAATAAATCATGGCACATTCAGTATTAGGAAACATCCAGAACCATGAAAAAGCATTAGGTAGATCTATGTGTACTGATCTGGGAAAAGGCGTATAACATATTGTTAAATGAAAAAATAAATTGCTGAATCATGCCTGTGTCATGGTTTCTTTTTAAGAGGAAAGGAAGTTCCATATTATGTGTACTGTATATTCATTTGTACGTGTTTTTGTGGATATAAAGAAAAGCTCGGAAGAATGTATTTCAGGCGGTTTGAATTGGTTACCTTGTGGGATTAGAGAGAGGGGAGGATCACTGACTCATCTGTTTATTCATTTTTGTTTTTATTCGAGTAATATTATAATTACTTGAGGTTCACTATGTGCCAGGTACTGTTTTAGCCCTGGGAAAATAGCCGTGGTGGGGACGGACTCTGCTGGGTTGCCTGGGATCATTCTGGCTTTATGGGTGAATGGCCAGCATTCCAGGAAACCCCTCAGTTTCCTCGAATTCTGGGAAAACAAGAATGATTTGTCACCCAATGGGGCTTGCATTTT
>NW_003852627.1:836477-845879 GCF_000181295.1 Otolemur garnettii
GAGTATTCCAGCCATCCCAAGGGCCGCTGGCCAACTCTGTTTTCCCGAGTCAGCAGTGGGACCTAATCTGCTGATTATGAATAGATGGTGAGCTGTCCTCATATTTTGATTAACCTAATGGCCTTCCCAGCACGACTCAGGTTCAGCCATAGACATCACTGCAACTTTTAATGAAATGATTTGAAGGGCCATTAGCAGGCACTTCCCGTTATTAGATAGTTCATCTGCTCCAATAACTTCTTGGCAGTGGAGCTGGCTGGAGCCGGGGCCCCAACAAACATTTGGTTTTTGGTTTTAAAATATAACTCTTAATCATTTAGTCCTGCTGGAGGGGTTGATGGCTTTTTCAGCTTTAACCCTATTTGCTCTGCATTGGAAGCATCTCCGGGACAATATCCTCCTGGGCTTAGAGGCCTCTGCAGACTCCGTGGGGGTCCTGCTTGCATTTCTCTGGCCCCCACATCTTCCAGCTGTGAGCACCTGTGAGCTCCTGCGGCAGCGTGGGCTTTCCTTGTTGGCCTGTGTGTGGCTGGAAGTGCTGGTGGGGCGTGGTTAGGGCTGAATTATGTCCCTTGAGAGAGGTCCCCCGGGGGACAATAGGGTTTTGGCAGATGAGGGCATTGGTGTCATTCTTTATTTGATTTTACTGATGTCCTTACAAAAATGAGAAATTTGCACACAGGGACAGACAGGTACAGGAAGAGACCGGGTAACATAGCTGCAGATCTGAACCTCGTGGCCAGCAACACCAGCAGCCGGGAGAGGGGCATGGGACGGATCCCAGCCCACATCTTGAGCCTCCACCCTCCAGAATTTCCGTTGTTTACACAGCTCAGTGAGGCCTTTGTTATGCCTGCCTAGCAAGCTAACAGAGGAGCAGTTCTGGTCCCTGGCTCACCCTTCCAACTGTGGCTGATCCCCAGACACTCTGCCTCCCAGAGTGACCTGTCCACAGCACGTACCGTGTGGACCGCCCTGTCTCATTACTCATCCCCAGCCTGTGTTTCCTGGGATCACGTCCTATGCAAGCAGCTGATGCCTGAATTTCTGACACAGAGGCCCTGAAGGGCTTGGCCTCCAGGATGTACCCCTGTGTGGGTGGGAACCTTGGCGCCCAGCCTCTGTGTGCAGGATCCTTTATGTTTTGATCCCATCTTGCCACCCAGACCCTCAGCCCATGGGCTGGTGGACAGTCTCTCTTGTCTGTGAGGACCCTCCCTTGCCCTTCTCCCTGGGGTTCTGGTAGAGGAGCTTCCAGGATCCAAAGCCAGGCAGGGCCATGGGTATGTGCTGCCACCCTTCCAGATGGGATGTTACTGTTTTTTTTTCTGGACTGTGGGTTTTGGCTCATTTAGGTCAATATGGCATCATCTAACTGGTCTGGACTCCCCTCAGCTGTTCTGCCCCCACACTCAGGGACCCGAGGAATGCACTAAAGCTCTGGGGTACTGCCCTCCACTTCTGGGCTCCTCTTGTGAGTGCTAGAGAGCTTGCCACACACTCCGCACACCAGCTCAGATGTCTTCCTTCTGACCCCAGAGCCCTTCTGGGCTGTGGGGAGGTCAGAACTCAGGGCAGTGTGTGTGCGCCTAGACAGACCCCTGCACGGGACTCTCACACGTCTGTCTCTCCTGTGACACTGGTCAGGATTGACTGTGGTGATCCTGCAAGTTTTCCTTGGTTGCGATCATGGCAGGGGGCCCAGAGCAGGAAGACAGACTTCCTCCCTAAGAGGCAAGGGGGCTGTGGCGGGGCATTTGATTTTTGGAAGTTGCATCAGTAATGTGCATGTAGATGAAAACCTCAAACAACACAGAGACATCTGAAGTCAAAAGCGAAAGCTGTTCCTCACCTTGTCTCTTGACATTTCCACTCTCAGACAATTATATTCATTGTGCGAATAGATCAGACAGGTAGAGAGGCATCGGCATGGCATCGATAGACAGGGAGGCATGCAGATTGGGTGTGGGCACAGACACTTACAGACATAGACGTGTGGATGTAGAGACAAAGACCCAGAGATACGTGGATGTATCAGCAGAGAAGCCGTGCGTGTAGTTGGTGACATATCTCTATCTGTATAACTAGCTATAGGCCAGATATTTCTAAACCTAAATGTCATTGTGCTTGCCATCTGTGGTTTGGTGTCTTACTACACAGTGATCCTGGACGGCTCCTGAAACAACTACATTTGTGCCCACTTCATTTTTTTTAGCCAGTCCCCTGTTAATTGGCAATCAAGTTGTTTTCCCATCTCTCTTCTGGCTTTTCCACACAATGCTGTCACACACACATATTTTATGCTTAGATCATTATGTATTTGTACAAGAATTTCTGTCAGACAGATTCCTGGAAATAGGAATTTCTAAAGTGAAAAGGTAAGCATCTTTCAGAATTTGGGAGGGACTATCAGATTGCCCTCTAAAACAGTTGAACCAATTTGTGCTCCTGCAGTAATTTAATTTGAATATTAAAAAGAACTGTGACCTCATTTTGTACTCTGAGCTGGTGAAGCGGGACAGATCACTCCTATGTAAATGGCTTATTACGGAGCGAGCAGGCGTGAGCCGGCTCTCACAAGGTGACGCTTTGTTGTTTATCTTCAGAGCACGTAACTGAAAGTGGAAACAAAACTGTGTTTCTTTAATACATTTGAGAATTTAAAATGTCTCTGATAGAGACGAGATTGTTCCCCCTTCCATGGTAATTTTGGAATTAGTGAAGCTTTCCTTTCCTTACAATAGGTGATCATAATGAAAGATTGGCCAAGGACTTACATAATTATAACTCAGAGACAAGAAATCTGGGCTTCTGATTGCATTTAATCTGTAGGCGTCACTTCCCTGTCCCTGTCCTCACCTCCACCCTACCCCCTCCCCCGTGAGCTACTGTTGAAACTTATGCCTAGAGTTGTGAAAATGCAACATATTCATAAAATTCAAGGTTTTACAAGCCTAGAGTTGTTCTCTCTCATGTAAATTCTTTCCTGTTTTTCTGAATTGAGGGGACATGGTGCTGCTAATCAGGGTCACCTTGATGTGAAGGTGATGACTATCTGTGTCTGGGCTTCTGCCCTGCACGCATTATTTTTGGGTAATAGAACTAGGTTTTCTGAGGGTGTGTCTGTGCACAGAATAGATTGCAGGGCGCTTCAGGAAAGGGCCTAACTTGGAAATGTTTGTGGGTGGAGAAGAACCAGCCCTCAACCACAGAACATCGTTTCAGAGATTGTCCATTTGTTGCTCTGAAGGGCAGCACTGGCCCGAAGGGAGTTCTGGAAAGGTGTGTTTCTCACCTGAGTGGAAGATCTTGATAACCCCTATCTTGCCAGAACCATTCTGGAAAGAAACAAATATCTATGAAATGAACTTTTCATTTTTTGCTCAGGATATGAGGTGTGGTAATTTTTGTAAAAACTCTAAAAATTCTGGCTCGGCGCCTGTGGCTCAGGTGGCTAGGGCGCCAGCCACATACACCTGAGGTGGCGGGTTCGAATCCAGCCCGGGCCCACCAAACAACAATGATGGCTGCAACCAAAAAATAGCTGGGTGTTGTGACGAATGCCTATGGTCCCAGCTACTTGGGAGGCGGAGGCAGGAGACTCGCTTAAGCCCAGGAGTTGGAGGTTGCTGTGAGCTGTGATGCCACAGCACTCTACCCAGGGGAACAGCCTGAGGCTCTGTCTCAAAAAAAAACTCTAAAAGTTCTGAAAGTGAATTAAGGACCATGGGATGAGTGTATAATCAAAGAAGAAAAGAGTCAAATTGTTTTGTGTTGGAAAATATCTGTAAGCATTGTTGATTCCCTTATGGATCATTGGTGGGAAATGCCTTTGTGTTAGTGTTGTCCAGAGAAACAGAACCAATGGGATGTATGTGCAGAGAGAACAAGATTTCTCATAAGGAATTAGCTCATGGAATTACAGAGACTAAGACGTCCCAGGATCTGCAGGGTGGGCAGGGTGAGATCCAGGGGAATCTATGGTGTACATTCCAGCCCAAAGACCAGCAGGTTAGGACCAGGAAAAGCTCATCTTTGAGTTTGAGTGAGAAGGCAGGAAAAGACCAACCTCCCAGGTCTAGTACCTGGGGAGAGGTAGTCCCCTGACTCACGGAGGGCCAGCTCTTTGTTCTGTTCAGGCCTTCAGCTAATTGGATGAGGCCCACCCACATCAGGGAGGGCCATCTGGTTTGCTTGGTTAACTGATTTGAATGTTAATCTTATCCAAACCACCCTTATAGACTCACGCAGAATAATGTTTGACCAAATATCTGGTTGATGCTCAAAACCTTTCTGCAGGCTCCTGTGGAATCCTTCTGGGAATGTACACGGTCATGCCTAGAAGTGATGGTATAACTTGGTTTGGGATTTAACCCTGTGATGTGTCAGAAGGGAAGAGAGGTGTGTCTCAGACTGCAGACAGCGCAAAGGATGAAGTGCCAAGAACCCAGAACGAGGGACCCAACTAGAGTGCAGATTTATACTCCCAGTCTGGCCGGCAGCCCATATACAGTGGGCTCCCCAGGCAGCTCTAGGCCACGAGCTCAGGGGAGAAAGCAGAGGGGGATGATGGGGGAACTGTTGCTGGGGGTCCCTCACATGGTATGTGCACAAGGACTCCCTGAGGAGTCTGGTGACAGGCAGACACCAGAGCCCTGTCCAGAGGGTCAGCTGTCACAGAGCAAGGCTGGGCTGTGGACTCTGAATGTCAGGAGCCATCCAGGTGATATGGATGCAGGTGGTCTCCGTGCAGAAAGGCCAGGTTTGGGGTAAGAGTGAGAAGGGCTACTGTGCCAGGAGAGGCTGAAGTCCAGTTGGCTTCATGGGGATGAGGGCATAAAGAAGGGGGTGGCTGTGTTAGTGGGGGGGGTGGCCTCAGGTAGGACAGGGAAGAGCTGTGTTTTTTTTTTTTTTTTGGAGATAGAGCCTCAAACTGTTGCCCTGGGTAGAGTGCTGTGGCATCACAGCTCACAGCAACCTCCAACTCCTGGGCTCAAGCGATTCTCTTGCCTCCACCTCCCAAGTACCTGGGACTATAGGCGCCCGCTACAATGCCCGGCCATTTTTTGATTGTAACTGTCATTGTTATTTGGCAGGCCTGGGCTGGATTCGAACCCATCAGCTCTGGTGTATGTGGTTGGTGCCTTAGCAGCTTAAGCTATAGGCGCTGAGCCAGTTTATTTTATTCTAATTTATTTTATCTCACTATGTCATCCTCAGTAGAGTGCCATGGCATCACAGCTCACAGTAACCTCCAACTCTTGGGCTTAGGTGATTCTCTTGCCTCAGTCTCCCAAGTAGCTGGGACTACAGGGGCCCACCACAATGCCCTGGTAGGCACTGCAGTTGTCATTGTTGTTTAGCAGGCCCGGGCTGGGTTCCAACCCTTCAGTCTCCGTGTCTGTGGCTGGCGCCGTAACCACTGTGGTATGGGTGCCAAGCCAGGAGCTGTGTTTGTGGTACACAGTGGATAGGATCTTAAAATGAAAAAGTGAGGCAACATGTGCATATTAATATCTGGTCCTAGGGTGGTGCCTGTGGCTCAGTGAGTAGGGCGCCTGCCCCATATACTGAGGGTTGCAGGTCTGAACCCAGCTCCGGCTAAACTGCAACAAAATAGCCAGGCATTGTGGCTGGCACCCATAGTCCCAGCTACTCAGGAGGCTGAGGTAAGAGAATTGCCTAAGCCCAAGAGCTGGAGGTTGCTGTGAGCTGTAACACCACAGGACTCTACCGAGGGCGACAAAGTGAGACTCTGTCTCTAAAAAAAATAAACTCTGGTCCTGATAGTCCCCTGCTGTCCTTGGATCCTCCCAGTGACATTTTCTTTCCTTCTTTTTGAAAAATTACTCAAATTTTAGCCAGAGTCAATTTTTATGATCTGCTGAAATCAAACACACAAACCCCACAAACCTCTGATAAGTGTGTGAGTTCAGAGCTTAACAGTTTACCAAGCGCGTCCTGTTACTTTGGTTTATCGCACATTGACAGCGATCTTGCGACGTATTCACCATCTCTCCCTTGTCAGGCTGACGCCTTGCTTTCAGCTCAGGGAGTCCGAGGGGACTTGCATCTGCATCCCAGGATCCTGCTCGGGACGTGTTGGACTCCTCAGCCTCCTCCCTTCCTCGGGGCTCCTTTCCTCACTGGGACAACAGATGTGTGTAGTGTTTGAGTCTCGTTTCCTTCCCATGAATATGTCTTTGTGCCCTGAGGTGCAGGGGAAGCGATTGTTACTTTCTTTTTATGGCCAGGAAAACATTAATAAAAAATGAGCCATCAGTGAAATTAATTTCTAAGATTTATGCATTCTTGGTGACTAACAAGCCTGCACCTGCTCATTTGACACCCTTTAGCTGCTCCTCATCACCCCCTCCCTTCCATCCTCTTAAAATTCTCCTCTTTCCCTGAAGGCACCTGGTTGGTGCACTGCGCAGTTAAATCAATGTATGGTGGGATAGAGACACAACCTGTTAATTAAAAGTGCCGCTCGGCCACTTCAGAGTTGTGAAGAGATGAGCCAGAAAGAACTCCCGTTGGGGAGATGCTGGATGGATTTTTACGTGTCGGATTAAAGGGCCCTGGTGTAATGGGATGAGACAGACGGGGGTAGCCTTCCCACTGAGCTCGCCACACCACCCCACATAGGGTCATCTTCTCTCCCAGCCTCTCCTTCTCTCTGCTCAGGACGATCACACTTGTTGGATAAGTGAAAGTGAGAGGTCACCCAATGACTCCCCATTCACCCCCCCTTGCTATCCTCTCTCCAGGCCACTGACGCTAAATCTTATCATTGTTTTCTTGTGCACTTTGAGGGCTGAACTCGCCAAAAGATCGTCTTGATGGAAACTTTCTGGGTGGCAAGCTGTCAGGGGTAGGAAGCTCACTTGTTGGAATTTCTTGGTAATAACCTACAGAGAAGCCCAGAATGTGGACCTATGACAACAGAGCTTTCTTTGGCCGTGGCTCCCTTTGCTGGCAGCTTCATCTCTGCGTGCTTTGTTTTCACTTCCCTTCCGAGCACCAGCCGCACATAAGGACGTGCAGACTTGAGAATATACTGTACTCTTCTTATCTTTTGGACTTTTCATGGCTTTTCTGCTGCCAGGGACATGTTCTCCACATCCAAACTTTTCTATTGAAGTGTAACAGTGGGTTAAAGTGTGCACTGTTTGGGTGAATTTGGTAGGATGATACCAGGGGAGGGCTTGCTAGGTGATATGATAAATGTGTGTTTAACCTTGTAAAAAATTTATTAACAGTTTCTAAAGTACTCACATCAATTCAGACTCCCTCTAACAGTGTATGAGAATTCCAGTTGTTTCACGTTTTTGCCAACACATGACATTGTTAGCCTTTTTAATTCTAGCTGTTCTTTTTTTCTTTTTTTGAGATGGAATCTCACTATGTTACCCTCAGTAGAGTGCTGTGGCATCACAGCTCACAGCTGGGAGTACAGGCACCTGCCACAATCCCTGGCTATTTTTGTTGTTGTTGTTGCAGTTGTCATTGTTGTTTAGTTGGCCCTGGCTGGGTTTGAACTCGGTGTATGTGGCCAATGCCATAACCCCTGTGCTACGGGCGCCAGCCGATCCCAGCTGTTCTGATGGGAGTATAGTAGTCTTCCCTCTCCTCTGACTGGCTCATGCATATCCATGCCTCAGGGATCAGCTCAGATGTTACCTCTTCCAGAAGCAGTTCTGTCTTAGTGCAGGCTGCGGTAACACAACACCATAAACAACACTTATTTGTCATTCTCACAGTTCTGGAGGCTGGACGTCTCAGTGCAGGGTTCCAGTGAGAGCTCCCTGTCTTGCCGATGGAGAGTCTCTCTGTGTCCTCACATGGGAGGGGGAGGGACGGGAGGGAGGGTAAGAGATGGACAGAGAGGGGAGGAGAGAGAGAAGCAGGCTCTGTCGTCTCTTCCCTTTCTTTCTTCTAAGGACGGTAATCATCAGGCCACATCGCCCTGACCTCACCGAAAGCTCCCTCCTTCCTCAAGTCCATCACATTGAGAATTAGGGTTTCAACATAAAAACATATGAAGTTTGGCACACGCAGCCCACACGGCTTCCCTGACCACTCAGCCCGAGTGGTTCCCGGCACTCACCCCATCCTAACTCTGCTGAAACGTTCTTGTCTCTTGACTGGACAGTTGCTCCCACAGGACTTGGAAGTCCTGAAGGGCAGGGACTGCTTTTTGCCCACTGTTTGGAGGGTTGCCACACTGCCATCTTCTCCGATGCAGGGCAAGACCCCATTGCATCAGTCTCTTTGGCCGCTCTGGGGTCCCAGATGGCTGAAGGTCCTTGCGTGGCAAACTCCTCCCCCAGAAGGAAGCGCATGACCTGCCCCACCCCAGGTCTTAGCGGCTGCTCTGCTCTGCTGCCTCTTCCCAGCGCTTGGGTAAGAGAAGCCACACTTGAAGTCTTTGCTAACATCTCTGATTTCTATGACCAGCCCCATCCTGCCTCATTCCCCACTACCCTCAGGCACCGTTAGAAAGCCAAGTCTAAGTACCAGGTCTGACAATAAAGTTCTCGAACTCATCCTAGAGAAAGTGCTATATACCTCGCTGATGAATTTGCCTTCAAAGTACCCCCCTTGGGAAGCTATAAGCCCACACCAGTGCCTAGTCCACCCTTCAAAGCAATTCCCGTGGAGTTTGAGAACTTGTCACACCTCTTACGAGGACAGCTTTGGTGGCTATTCCAGAAAAAAGAATTCCAAAATTACTTTGATGGGTGGACCAGGCACTGGCATCAGTGCACAGCTTCCCAAAGGGAGTCCCTTGAAGGTGACTCTGGTGATATTCAGCAATGGGGCATGTCGCACTTTTTGTAGGCTGAGTTTGAGAACTTAACTGTCAGACCTTGTACAGCATGGTACTATGACTAACAATACTTGTTGTAAACTGAAAAGTTTGCTCAAAGGATAGATGTTCAGTGTTCACATCTGCTACCCTCACCCCACTTCCCACCAGACTAACGATGTGAGCTGATGGACAGGCGAACGAGCTTAAGCATGGTGACCGGTTCATATATCTACATCACAACATCAAACCTTATGCCTTTTTTCTTTTTTTTGCAGTTTTGGCCAGGGCTGGGTTAGAACCTGCCACCTCTAGCATATGGGGCCAGCACCCTACTCTGTTGAGCCATAGGTGCCGCCCTTACATTTTTTTTTTTTTGCATTACCTTATGCCTTAAATAAATGCAATTTCTCTTTGTCAATCGTATCTCAATAAGCCTAAAAAAGAAAAGAAAAAGAAATCCAAGTTACACACCTTCCCTGATTGTTCCATGCTGCCCCAGATCTGACCCCATCTCAGATCCGACCTCAGCCCAGATCCGACTCCACCCCAGATCTGACCCCATCCCAGATCCGACCCCACCCCAGATC
>NW_003852627.1:846073-850015 GCF_000181295.1 Otolemur garnettii
CCCAGATCCGACCCCACCCCAGATCTGACCCCATCCCAGATCCGACCCCACCCCAGATCTGACCCCATCCCAGATCCCTCCGTGGCATCCACCCCAGCTCAGTCGCTCATCAGCCAGTCCCCGTGTGCTGACCTCCACTGCCCTCTGGCTGCCCCCCTGACCTACCTTCTCTCCCTGGAGGCAGCCTGGCCCCGAAATGACAAAAAAGAACTGCGTATATTGGGTCTCTTCTCCCTCACCTGTTGTCTTCATTTCCACTCACTCTAATCAAGCTTCTCCTCCTGAATGGACCTCCACTTTGCTATGGACAATGGGTTATGACCATGCTACAACTACTCCTTTTTTTTTGTGAGACAGAGCCTCAAGCTGTCCCCCTGGGTAGACTACTGTGGCATCACAGCTCACAGCAACCTCCAACTCCTGGGCTCAAGCGAGTCTCCTGCCTCAGCCTCCCAAGTAGCTGAGACCACAGGTGCCCACCACAACGCCTGGCTATGTTTTGGTTGCAGCCGTCATTGTTATTTGGTGGGCCCAGGCTGGATTTGAACCCGCCACCTTAGGTGTATGTGGCTGGCGCCTTAGCCACTTGAGCCACAGGCGCCATACAGCTACTCTTTTTAAAAAAATTTTTAAGATAGTCTCACTCTGTTGCTCCAGCCAGAGTACAGTGGCAGCATCATAGCTCACTGCAATCTCCAAGTCCTGGATTTGAGTGATCTCGCTACCTCAGCCTCCCTCGTAGTGGGAATGACAGGTGCATTCCACCATGCCTGGCTAACTTTTTTCCATTTTTCAGTGTCTGTGTGTGTCTTACTCTTGCTCAGGCTGGTCTCAAACTCCTGAGCTCAGCCTCCCAGAGTGCTAGTATTACAAGCGTGAACCATTGCACATGGCACAGGAACTACTCTTATTTCTTGCCTGGATTATTGTAATGGCCTTAACTCTTTGCCCTAGCACAAAGCAAACACTTAATACCTATTTGTTACTATTAATAGCAGCTGTGTGGTGCTCAGGGCTGTTGTAAACTTACAGAGGGACTACAGAGGCCATTTCCCTGTAGATCAGTGTTGTTCAACCTTTTTTATCTCACACACTCTTGAACCTATAGTTAGTTAAGCTTCCGTGGCACATTTCAATTATGTTCATCAAAACAAGAAATAAAAACAATAATATACTTACTGTGCTTTGAACTTCTTCTGAAACATTATCGCAGCACACCTAAGATCCTCTCACGGCTCACCCGTGTGCCATGGCACGCTGGTTGAAAATCGCTGCTGTGGACTATCAGGACCCAAATGCATAACATCTGAGTCAGAAGCCAGAGCGCTCCCCCTCTCAAGTCTCCAACAGTCACGGCAGTAGGATGAGAGAAACTCCCGGGCGTCTGAACGAGGCTGAGAGCTGAGGCAGTGAGGCAGATGTTGGTTTCTTATTCCCAAAGGGTCTGCCATGCTTTTCGCACAGTCAGTCAGAGGTCGTTGTCAAGGAGTGGGGTTTTCAGACGCAGAATGTTTTTTTCTTTTTTTTGAGATAGAGTCTCACTATGTTGCCCTAAGTAGAGTGCTATGGCATCACAGCTGACAGCAACCTCTAATGCTTGGGCTTAAGCAATTCTCCTGCCTTACCCTCCCAAGTAGCTGGGACTACAGGTGCCTGCCACAATGCCCGGCTATTTTTGTTGCAGTTGTCATTGTTGTTTAGCTGGACAGGGCCGGGTTGGAACCTGCCTACCTTGGTGTATGTGGCTGGCGCCATAACCACTGTGCTACAGGCACTGAGCCCAGAATGGTTTTTATTGTTATAATGACCTATGAATCTAGTAAGTAACCTGGTGAAGCTCTCAGAACATTTTTGGATTTTTATGGAAGATCCATTAAGTAGGAAGGATTGATTGAACTGTTGGCCCTCGGTGATTAACTAACCTCCAGCCCTTTTCTCTTCCCTGGAGGCTGGGGTGGGGCTGAAAGGTCCAGCCTTCTAATCACATGATCATTTTTCAGTTTTAGGAGCTGTGTGTCTAAAATCAGGGGAGGGCAGTGACCACATATTCCTTATTTGTTATTATGTCCCCTCATTTTTTCAAATTCTGAGAATCTGAAGACCGTATTCTCAGGAGTCACCATTTTGTTATGACTCTGGGGTTAACATCAATTCCTGATGTTTTCTCTTTTAAATGTTCTGAAGTCAATCTGTTTGTTAAACACCTCAAAATATTCAATATTTCACATGCTGGAGGGGATTCTAGATCCTTGTCTTAGTAAAGGCAGTGTGCAAGAAGGGAAGAGGGCCCGGCGCCCGTAGCACAATGGTTATGGTGCCGGCCACATACACTGGGGCTGGCGGGTTCAAACCCGGCCTGGGCCAGCTAAACGACAATGACAACTACAACCAAAAAATAGCCAGGTGTTGTGGTGGGTGCCTGTGGTCCCAGCTACTTGGGAGGCTGAGGCAAGAGAATCGCTTAAGCCCAAGAGTTGGAGGTTGCTGTGAGCTGTGATGCCACAGCACTCTACTGAGGGCGACACAGTGAGATTTTGTCTCAAATTAAAAAAAAAAAAAGAGGGGAAGAGAGGTTAGCAGGTTTGTTCTAGAATCATTGGCTGGATAAATGCAGAAAACCAGAGGAAATTCTACACGGAATACGTCTGCCTAAAATTCTAATGGTAAGTGGAGTATGGCTGAGAATTACAAAATATTGTTGCTGACCTGCAGGGATAATATTTAAAGTTTTAAAATGTTAGGTTTTTATAATTTGAATGTGGGTTTTAGCCTTTAGAAATGTGGTAAGTGAAACCCAGAACAGTATCAACCACATTTGTGAAAAGAAGAAAGAATGGAAGGCAGGTGGGAAAGATTTCAGAATAGTGGAACTGCCCTGTATGGAATTAATGAAGCCTGTGAGGCAAGGACTGTGATAGGGGCCTGATCTCTGCAAATGTATAAACACAGATAAAAAAAGAAAGAAAGAAAGAATGAAAAGAAAAAAATATATAAAACCAGCCATTGTTCCGTAGCTTACTTTCTTACAATTATTTATGACTCAGGAATGACCTGATAGTCATGTGAGAATTCTTTCTTGCTCCCATAGATAACAACATCCTTGTGAAACCTAAGGCTAGCCTTTGAGATTTCTGCCCAACCCTGCCTTCCAGTGGACCAAATGATCCAGCCAGAACAGCGGAACCCACTCCACTGGTCTTAGGATCTGAGAACTGAGTCAGCACAAGTCTGATTTCTGCTTCCCAACCATTATGAGTTCATCCCTGCCAAACAGCAGACCCAATTCCCTGGCCCTTTGCCCACCAAACTATCTTTAAAAAACTGGCCTAACATTCTCAGAGAAGTTCCTGCCATCTCCTTGCTTGGTGCCCCATGATATTAAAACTCTTTCTCTCTGTCACTCCTGCTATCTCAGTGTGTGGGGTTTCCTCCTGGGCAGCAGACACTAAGTCTGGTTGCGTGGTTATTGGCAATCATAGTGCCCCATCCCCCTGCCTGTTCCTTCTTGGCTTCCTGGAAACGTGTTTGTGTGTGGAGCTGTAGCAGCAGGCAGAGGACAGGTAGCTCTTACTGGGAGCTTCCCTCTGTAAATATCTACCCTGTGTCTTAATCTGTTGCGCTGCTGCAAAAACATTCCTAACCTGGGTAGCTTATAAACACCAAGAGGTCTATTGCTCACAGCTGTGGAAGCCAGGAAGTCCGAGATCAAGGTGCCGACAGGTTTGGTGTCTGGGGGAGGCCTGTTTCCTAGTTCACCGACAGTGACTTCTCACTGTGTCCTCATGTGGTTTAGGGGCCAATGAGCTTTCTGTGGCTTCTTTTATAAGAGCACTTATTCCACTCATGAGAATTCAGCTCTTAGGACCTAGTCACTTCCCAAAGTGCATCCCACCTCCTAATACCATCACCTTGGTGGTAATGATTTCAACACATGAATTTTGA
>NW_003852627.1:851043-855111 GCF_000181295.1 Otolemur garnettii
ACAACCATATGGTCTCATAGGATTGTAGTCACAATGAAAACAACAATAGCATGATCAAGGTGGGCATCATGGGTACTCTAGAAATATTGCTCCCACCAAACACAGGAGTGGCTGAGTTTTATAATGTATACTGCCGTGAGTTCACTTGCTTCTGTGAGAACCCATAGTCCAGTGGGGGTGGGGGGTGGGGGCGGAGTAGACCTATGAACAGACAATTGTCCTACTTTGGCACAAGTGCCATAGCAATGAAGTACACAAGAGTATAGGTGGTGGTGGAGGTGAGAGGCGAGGCCAGAGAGGACTTCCTGCAGGAAGTGACATCTGAGTTGTGCCTTGAAAGATTAAGTAGAATTCTGTCGGGTGGATAACATGGGGGAGGGTATAGGCTTTCCAGAGAACACCATTGCAAAGGTGGAGAGGCTGGGAAGGGCATGTGAAGGGGGTTATGATGTACAGGGTGCTGTGACTTCTGCCTGACTTTTTGAATTGTGAGATGCTGCACCTGCTTCCTGTGGCTGCCGTAAGGAATCATTAAAATCCGAGTATCTTACAACAGCGAACATTTATTGTCTCCTACTTCTGGAGGCTGAAAGTCTGAAGTCAAAGTGTTGGCAAGACTGTCCTACCTCTGAAGACTTAGGGGAGGATCCTCCTTGCTCCTTCCTTGCTCCTAGTGATTGCCAGCGATTGTTGAAGTCCCCTGGCTTGTGGGCACATCGCTCCATTGTCACCTTGCTGCTGCCCTTCACGTCATCACGTACTTTCTCCTCTTCCTCTAAAACTTCCAGTTGTGTTGGACTAAGGGCTCACCCTACTTTAGTCTGACCTCATTTTAATTTAACTAATTATGCCTGCAAAGACCCTATTTCCAAATAAGGCCACATTCTGAGGTACTGGAGATAGGACTTCACTGTATCTTTTTTGGGGGGGAGGCATGATTTAATCCATAACAAATACTTTTCATTTCCATACAGGACTTCTCTGCCCCACAAACTTTGTTGAAGACTTGGTTTCCACATTGCAGGTTTCCTTTATTGGGAGAATGTTCTAGAAAAGCGCTGGGCTTTGGAACAGTTTCAGGGAAAGTTTCGGAACCTCTTCAGTGAGCCCGAATTTTGGGTTCACCCTGGGATAGGATGGGAAGGGCACAGACGATGAAGCTATGGGTAGAAATATTAGAAAAAGCAGATAGTACAGAGCTGCGTCCACAGCAGAGGAAAGAAGTGGTGTGGGGCCCTCTGTGGGAAGCTGGCTGTGAATCTTTCGGTAGAGGAAATTCTTTGTGCCCCAAACAAGAGGTGAGGGGCAGCTGAGTGTGGAGGGTCAGGACTGCCTTCTCCTGGCACCACCAACACTTGGAAGCCAGTGGGACACTGGCAGGAATTCTGGCTAGAGAGATTTGCTTTATGTTAGAGAAGGTGGAGTGGGAGGTGCAATTCTCCATCAGAGGAGAGAGGAGGAGAGCAAGGGAAGAACTCAGGGTTCATTCATAGCATTAGTCCTTAAAAGGACTTGGTGAGGCGGGAGTGAGGGAATGCTGACGTTGCGGCAGCATTAATAAACTGCTGACCTCCGGGCTAGGGGCTCGGGGACTCTCGCCTGGGTCCTGAACCTGGTTTTTGCTGGGAGGTATCACTCTTCTGCTTGACTTCTGGCTCCTGAAAGTTCCCATCTAACTGATCCCAGGAAGTCAGACCTAGGTGAAGACAGAGGTGGTGTCTGGGAGCACTGCAGGTGACAGAGAGAGCAAGGGACAAAAAGGGACAAAAAGCATAGAAGCCAAAGGAGGTGCACATAGATGTCAGGTTTTGTTTTTTTTGAGGCAGAGCCTCAAGCTGTCCCCCTGGGTAGAGTGCCCTGGCATCACAGCTCACAGAAACCTCCAACTCCTGGGCTCAAGTGATTCTCCTGCCTCTACCTCCCAAGTAGCTGGGACTATAGGTGCCTGCCACAACGCCCAGCTATTTTTTTTGGTTGCAGCCGTCATTGTTGTTTGGCGGGCCCGGGCTGGATTCAAATCTTCCACCTTAGGTGTATGTGGCTGGCGCCTTAGCCACTTGAGCCAAAGGTGCCGAGCCAAGATGTCAGGTTTTAAAAGAATCACAGTTTTAAGAGAGAACGCATTAATCACGGCTAAAATGTCAAACCAAACTGACAGTGAAAAATGTGTATTTCTGCTGCTGACAATGGTGCCAAGGTTTGGTATAAGCACATTGATTCAGGAGTGTGAGTGAACAGACCATGGCTAAAGCATCACCACTGGGTGACTAGGATCAAAAATGCTTGTGGTTTCTCTTTAATTTTTTTTCTTGCCCACCTTGTTGAGAGAAAATGTATGCTTTATAATTAGTATAACAAAAATGTGACTTGTTTCATCATGTATATATGGTTTCCCATATATACCTTTGACAATCTATCACATTGTAACAAATTATAATGTTTTCCTCCCTGGGAAGGGCTGTCGATATGGTTTTCCCATTGCTGTGTGGATAGTGAGGGAAGCAGGTTATTTGATAAAATTCACACAGATTTGAACCCACTCAAGCAGTGCCTGAAAGAGCTGGAGGGTGTATGGCAGGCTGTCCCTCCGCACGTGTGGGTCTGTGTGTGTTTGTATGTACACTTGTCTATGTATCTGTACACAAGTGTGTATGTAACTATGTATTGTATGAGTTTTGCTATTGTTCTGTTCTAAACTTCACCATTCTTGGGGTAGATGTATGGAGACACTTGTCCTCCTAAGTTTCAAGGGCAGATATTCTTGTTTGGGTTTTGCACTGATTTTTTTTTTTTAAAGGAAAGTCCCTCTTGACTTGCCAAGCCAAGTCAAGCCAAGGAATCTAATGGATTATTGGATGTGTTTAGGAGTCAGTTCGGTTAATCTGATATTTCCTGGGCATCTGCTGGGTGCCGCATGATTAATCTGTGGCTGATTTCTTTGTGCTATTTTTAGGTGGCTGGTGGATAAATATTCCAGGTGTCAAAAAGACTTAATTCATAAAAATGGGCTCAGGTTACGGCCCCAAAATAAATAAGTATCAAATGTGGGCAGTTAGTTTGTGGAGCATTTATGAATCTGAGACAGAGCATATAAAAGACAATTGTTAATTCTGGGGCATTGGAACAAGCTTCTGGAACCACTAAAATCTGCAAATCAGCAGGGGAAAGAAGAAAAACCAGTATAAGGCACCACAGTATCCCTCCATTTGCGTAGTGTGCTACAGTCGACAAAGACATTGATTTTACACGTTGTCCCTATGAACCCTGAAGCATCTCCCCGATATGAGCAGTTGTGTATTTTACATTCCACCCAAGGGATGAGAAAACAAAGGCCCAGAGAGGTGATGCCATAGCATGTTTGAACTTCTTTTATAAAAAGCGAAAGTCAAGATAAGGGAAATGCAATGAGCAAATCAGGGTAAGTGGAAGGTCCACCAGCTCAACCGTATCGTACACGTGCATCAAAATATCACGTTCCCCCAAACAGTGTACAACTGTTACTTACCAATTCAATGTATTTTTTCTTTTCAATTAAACATGTTAAAAATAAATTTTAAAAAGTAAAGGAAAGGAAAGTAATTTCATGGGGGTATTTGTATCAGAGTCAGGAGTTATGTGTCTGGGGCTCCTGCTACTGTGGCTGGAGTTTCTTGAATGCCTTAATTATGATCCTGGGCTTCCTCCAAGCCCAGGTAGGGGTCTTGGCTGTGGTTCTCAGGCTGGGCTCATGGGGAGGGCCTCTCTTTTGTCACAGATTCAGAGTGTCCCAGGGTTCAGCTGGCAGGTGGAGGGAGAAGGGTGAAGTAGGACCATTTCCCTGGGGTGGCATCACATCTTAAAAGCCTCTTTTCTAAAGGTCAGCACCCTCGTCCATCTTCAGCTTTTTTCTTCTGTACTTCCCAATATACCCTATTGCCACCTTCCTTAGGAGGTATGGCCAGGGGCATGACCCATCTCAACACCCCCAGACTTGGTGCCAAGTGCTTCATATCCATTTAAAAATCTTCCATTTGTCTGGGCACCTGTGGCTCAAGCGGCTAAGGCACCAGTCACATACACCTGAGCTGG
>NW_003852627.1:855751-862421 GCF_000181295.1 Otolemur garnettii
ATAATTGATATATAAAAACTGCAAATACTTAACGTATTAATATATAATTTGATGAGTTTGTGTGTATGCACACACCCAGGAAACATCTCTTTTTCAGATTGAAATCAGATTGAGGTTTTTTTTTTTTTTTTTGCCAGGTGCCCAGGGATAAGCCCCCCAAGCATCTGTCTGTCCTGCCGTGGTTCCTTGAGAACTTTTTCATTCTACCAGGGTTTGGCTGAGTGGCAGAGAAAGGACAGAGAGACCAGTGTGTGAAGTGACAGCCTGTGTTGGGACCATCGGCCCATTCACATGTATTCTTGTCCTGTCTGTGAGTTGGATAGTGATGAGGAGAGTTTACGTTTATGGGCCTCTTCCCACGTGCTCTGTGTTAACGCGTCCCACGTGTCAGTTATTTAATTCTCGCAATGCCTCTGTGCACTACGCACTGTTATTACCCCACTGGATAGAGCAGGAAACTAAGGTATAGAGAGACCAAGGACACGTAAGTAGCAGTTGGTGGAGTCACATTTCAAACCCAGGCAGGCTGACCATAGGACCTGAGCGCTCAATATCATTTTACAGATGAAAAGCCAAGAGTCAGGGGTTAAGTGGTTCTTTTTCTTAAGGCTGAGTTTCTTAACCAGAGGCTATTTCTCTCCTCAGCGAATGTTTAACGATGTTGGGAGAAGTTTTGGTTGTCACGTGGGGAGGATGAAAAGCTGCACTGGCATCTAGTGGGTAGAGGCTGGGGCGATGCTGCTGAAGAGCCCATAGGGGACAGGACAGGCCCCGCCACGGACCGTGATTCAGCCCAACATGGCCGTGGTGCCGCGGTGAGGAATCCTATCTTAGACCATGTACTTAGAGCCCTGCTGGAACTTGAGTTCTCGACTCCGGACTCCTAGCACAGCACTAATCTCATTACTCCAATGTAAGATAGTCAGTTATTACCCTTGGTTTGTGCCAATGCACATTGGCTCTCCATCCAAGGATGTTCCCTGCGCCTCTACGAGGTAGACTCCCCCTGCATTCCCTGTGCGCCTAACTCACCCCTCGTGGCCACAGTGCTCATGATACTGCCTCTCTTCTGTGTTTATGTGGGAAACTTCCCTACTGAAGAGTAAATCCTGGAAGGGAGAGTTTGGATGTTGATGGTTGTGATGGTGTTGGAGATGATGGTGGTGGTGATGGTGGTGATAATATGGGGATGATGACATAATGATGATGGTGATGACATAATGATGGCAGTGATGACAGTGATGATGGTGATGATGATGGTGGTCATGGTGACGGTGCTGACGTGTGGATTATGGTGATAATGATAATGCTTTGCTGATGGTGGTGATGACAGTGATGGAACAGTGAGTGTGGTGGTGGTGATGACAGAGGTGATGGTGGTGTGGTGATAATAGTGATGATGGTGATGATGATGGTGGCGGTGGCAGCATTAGGGAGGGAGTGCCTGGCATGAGGAGATCGGATGCTGAGGGATCCACCATGAGAGAGCGTAGCCTTCACAGCTGTGGCTCATGAACTTTCCCTTGTGTGATCTGAGCCTTCGTCCTCATGGTCTCCCTTGCCCATCCTCAGAGCAGGCAGACATCATCTTTTCTCCTTGGACACTGTAATAAGTCCTATGCTATTGGCATCTGCTGGTAAAGGAATTCCTCACATGGCTCCGAGGTTATGGGCTGAAAAGTGGCATTTTGAGCCTGGTTTAATTTTCCACCACATTAATATTAATAGGAGACAGTTGGCTTTGGGTGCAGATGTGGAGGAGATACATGAGAAACAAGGGCTGCTTTCAATTTAGAAAGTTGGGTGGAGGGAGGGATCTTGGAGGGGATGCCACTCCCTCACTCTGGCCTTGATTTACCCCCGAAGAAAGTGAGGGGTTGGAATCAGTGATTCTGAGGCCTCTCCCACCTGTTTTGGCATTTCATATCAGTCTGGACTCCACCCTCCAATGCATAGGTCCTTGAGGGTGAGCAATTTTCAGAGTGTAGCCTGGTCCCTTGTAATGACAGGGAACTCACTCCCTCGTAGTCTCATTGTCCACCTGTGCAGTTGCTGACGACAGCAGTGACAGCAGTACCATCTGCGGGATGGTAAGCACTTTGCTTGTGTTACCATCTCCTGGCCTCACAGTGACACTTTGTGGAAGGTATGATTAGTCCCATTTTAAGATGAGGAAGATGAGTCCGAGAAAGATCAAAAAACTTACCCACGATTGCACAGAGAGCAAAGGCAGAGTAGGACCTTCACCCCAGCTGGTTTGGCTTCAAAGCCCTGCTGTTTATTTAAGTGAATTGGTTGCAGGACACATGTCCCTGGACAGGTAACAGATGGACTGAAGGTAAGTCCCAGTGTCCTTGGAGAAAGAGTCAACCTTAGTGAGTTGCAGCAGAGAGGCAGAGAAGGCAGGACATTGGTGTGACGCTGCTCAGTCTGGTTGACACTTCTTACGTGTCAGGCCCTGCGTGATCATGTTTTATTTAATTTCCCCAACACCCCTCTGAGGCTGGTACCATTATTTGTGTCATTATCTTAGTTTTTAATGGCTGTGTTGACAGATCATTACCAACTTAGTGGCTTAAAACAACACGAATTTATTTTCTTAGAGTTCTGGGGGTCGAAAGCCTGAAATAGTCTTAATGGGCTAAAATCAAGGTGTCAGCAGGACTCTGTTCCCCCTGGAGGCTCCAGGGGAGACTCTGTCTTCTTGCCTCTTCCAGCTTCGAGCCTGCCGGCACCCCTCGGCTCAGTGCCCCTCTGAGAAGCCAGTTCCACTGTGGCACGGCAGTCATGGTAGCAGTGCCCTGTGTGGGACGGGGAGCCCCTTCCTCCATCTTCAAAACCAGCAGTGTAGCCTCTTTAAATCCTCTTCTAACTCCCACCCTTGCTGCCATCCTCACATATCCCTCTTTGACTCTCTTGCCTCCTGTGTTCCTGGGTCAGGACCCCTGTGATTTGATTGGGTCACCTGGATAATCCTGAGTAGATCCCTAACTCAGTCCTATCTCCAAACTCCTCTTTGCAGTATAAGCTGACATATACACTGACTGAGGGGATTAGGTCATGGTTATGTCTGGGAGGGTTGCGATACTGGCCTCTAACATCCATTTTACAGCAAGGAACCCCAGGCTCAGAGAGGGCAGGTGGTTTCCTCAGAGCTGCACAGCTTGTTGGCAGAAGGACCAGGATCTGAACCAAGGCAAGAATTGTATCACCCACCTGGCATCTTGCCACTGCTCCTGGGAAAGCTACATTCATGGAATGATACCCCATTTAACCTGCCAGTTGGGTGGGAATGGAGAGGATATTTTATTTTATTTTTGAGATAGAGTCTCACTGTCACCCTTGGCGTCAAGGGTGCCATGGCATCACAGCTCACAGCAACCTCAAACTCTTGGGCTTAAGTGATTCTCTTGCCTTGGCCTCCCAAGTAGCTGGGACTACAGGTGCCCGCCACAATGCCTGGCTATTTTTTGGTTGCAGTTGTCATTGCTGTTTATCTGGCCAGGGCTGGGTTCTAACCCTCCAGCCTCGGTGTATGTGGCTGGTGCTGTAACCACTGTGCTACGGGTGCCGAGCCAAGGAGAGGGTATTTTAGAATAGACACTCCCCAATGGGGACATATAGGTGGAATTCCAGGACCATTACTTCATTTAGAAAATATTTACTGAGATTTGTACCATGCGTCACAGGTAGCTATGACAACATTCCCTGCCCCCCTGGAGCTCATATTCTACAGAGGGGAACATCAGATCCTAAGCCAAATAAATAAGCAAATTAAATTGTGAGGCGGAAAATGACAGGTCCTGAGGTGAGCGCCTGGGGAATGGATTGAGCCCTCCTGACTTATTGACTCTGAGAGGGGCCAAGAAGGAGAGCTGTGCCCTCAGATGTCCCTTGGCTGCCTGGCAGGCACCCTGGGCCACTGCCATGTCTCAGCTCTCGTGAGCCAGGAGGCTCTAGAGCAGCGGTTCTCAACTTGTGGGTCATGACCCTTTTGGCGGTTGAATAACCCTTTCACAGGGGTCGCCTAAGACCATCGGAAAACATATATTTTTGCACATATGGAGTAGCCATGAAAATAATTTTGTGGTTGGGGGTCACCACAACATGAGGAACTGTATTAAAGGGTCGTGGGGTTAGGAAGGTTGAGAACCACTGCTCTAGAGGCAGCAGGCTGTTCTCTGACAGGGCACGAGACCAATGCTCCCATTTGCTTTTGTGAGTGCTGGAAACTGCCACGGCTTATAACTGTCAACAGGTGCCACTGAATGAAGCCAGGCTTTGCTGAGGCGGCTCTTTCTGGGAAGGAGAGGAAAATGATGATATTTCTAATAGCCACCTCTCCCTTTGCGGCGGCAAGTGCTGTCTACCCAGAAGCTGACTCAAAAAGCTAGTGATTAATTACTCTGGACTTTGCAAATGACAAGAGATGACAGAGAGATTGGTACAAAGTGGGCACACTTCCTTGGTTGAAGATGCATTGAGTCCAAGCAAATACTGAAATGTCTTCCCTTCCCAAGGGTAAAGATGCAGGCTTTGGAGTCAAAAAGACTTGAGTTTGAATTCTGGCTGCGCCCTGAGTGCCGGGTCAGTTCCTTAATTGCTCCGGGCCTCGGTCTTCTCATCTATAGTTTGGGGAAGGGCTCAGTGAGACAACATGAGTGAAATGGCCAGGTGCCAGGGAATAAAGTGGTGAGACAAAGTCCCCTGAGCTGAGTAGCATAGGATCCATAGCATGGGAGACAAAAAAAAAAAAAAAAAAAGGCAACCCCCCCCAAACAAACACACAAAAAGAATCAGCTGTGATAAATGCTTTTTAGATCATACCATCCCTGTGTTAGAGTCTAAAGGGATGGGAACCCTTTGCAAGGGTAGCCAGGGAGGCCTCTTTAAGGAGGGAATACTTAGGTGAATCATGAAGGATGAGAAATGTTAAGTCATGGGAAACCTGTGGAAAACAGATGGGCAGCATGTGCAAAGGCCCGGGGGCTGGAAGGAGATGAGCCTATTCTGGAGTTGGATAAAAGCGGTGGGTGAGGGAGAAATGACCATAAGTTGAGGCAGTGTGCAGTCATGGAGTGCTTTGTTGTTCACTGTAGAGATTTTAGACTTCATCCTAAGCAGGAAGGGACACCACTGAAGGGTTTTAAGCAGGTGGAGTGTCAAAATTGGAATTATGCTTTTTTTCCCTTTACTGAGACAGAGTAAATCTTTAAATCTTCATCTAACTCCCACCCTTGCTGCCATCCTCACATATCTCTCTTTGACTCTCCTGCCTCTTGTGTGTGACTATGTTGCCCTCGGTAGAGGGCTGTGGCGTCACAGCTCACAGCAACCTCAAACTCCTGGGCTTAAGCAATTCTGTTGCCTCAGCCTCCCAGTAACTGGAACTACAGGCGCCTGCCACAACGCCCGGCTATTTTTGTTGTAGTTGTTATTGTTGTTCATTTGGCCCAGGCTGGGTCCGAACCCGCCAACCTTGGTGCGTGTGGCTGGTGCCATAACCACTCTGCTAAGGGTGCTGGCCTGGAATTATGCTTTTAAAAGACAACTCTGGCTACTGGTCACTGGGGGCAGGGATCAGCAGGGAGCATGTCCTGTAGTCCACATGGGGGTTGACAGTGGCTGCTATGTCGTGGAGATGGACAGGGCTGTTTGAACGCAAGGTGCGTGTGTGTTTTACCCGTGCAGTCGTTAAGACTTGACGCTGGGCACCTTTCTTTCAATATTAGGTTGTTAATCATTTTATAACATAAAATCTGAAAATGTACATGCCACCATACGAAATGCCAGTCTTCAGACCCTTATTTCTCATGCTGAGGTCTCACTCGCACTCTCTCTGGGGCTGAAATCCCCCTGGGGTACCTGGAGATGCCTCCAGGAGTGAGGTCATGAGGTCTCTTCTACCGGGAACACATCTGCCTGCTGGAACCCTCCTTGCCAATTCTATTTTTGCTTCTCTTGGCAGCTCTGTGGAAATTAAAAGGCTATTTGCAGTGACTAATGTTGCTAATTCTGATCAAACAATTTAAAATTCATCCTTCGCCGTATCGGAGACCCACTAGGGAACAGAATTAAGACATCATTTGTGGCAATTTCTATGACGGTTGGTGGAAAACAAAAAAGACATTAAAATTGGTCTTAATTCAATCCGCTGCTCATTGAACTGCCTCTGTTAAAATTCCCCATCTTGATCTATACAATAGCTCTCCGTCTGCTCCTGGCTTATTAACCGAGAGCAGGGATCTTGACAAGCTGCCTCCTTCCTCTAAGCTGGGGGAACTTGCCCGTCTGGAGAGCACATCCTGACACCCTCTGAGCGCCTCCCTCCTGCTGGCACCTCTTCCGGCTCTGGCTTCAGAGCCTCTGAGCCTTCCTGCCCTAGGAGAGGATGTGGGTCCCATTTCCAAGAGTTAAAATTCAGGAAGACAAATATTAAAAAAAGAATCAAGCTTCCCAGTGTTACACAAACTTGACTCATTCACATGCCACCTGTGTGATTTTTTTGCTGTATCTATATCCACATTTTATTTTTTTACTTGCTATAAAAGCCAAGTCATTTTAAAATTAAATTAACAATATTTTAAACAGGAAACTTTGTATCATTACCATAAATGGAAAGCCAACATCATAAAGAAGAAATATTCATTGTAAAAATCTGTTTTTGAAA
>NW_003852627.1:862631-864666 GCF_000181295.1 Otolemur garnettii
GGACCTGCCAGCCCCCGTGTATGTGACTGGTGCCCTGTGAGCTACAGGTGCCCAGCCATATTTTTTATTTTTTAATTTAACTTCCCTTGGGTTTTGTTCTACCTAAGTTTTCTTTTTCTTTTTTATTAAGGTAAAATACACTAAAACTTGAGCGAACAATTAAAATCAATTAAGTACAGATTTGTAAGCCTTTTGACCATTGTATAAATATTAAAAAGTTAAAAAATAAAAGACTACGTGTAACAAGAAGAACAAAAGAAATTCAGGACAAAAGAAAACTGTGGTATTAGGTTCTGTTGGATACATTTGCCAGTGAATGCCCTGAGCCAGAGGCAAGAGTGCTTTCTAAATGAAAAGAGATTAGGAAGGGTTAGGGAGTTTTAAAAGACAAACCCTTAGCCTGGAGCTGTGGCTCATGCCTGTAATCCCAGCACTGTGGGAGGCTGAGGAGGGAGAATTGCTTGAGCTCAGGAGTTTGAGACTTGCTTGAGTGAGAGTGAGGCCCCAACTCCTAAAAAAATTGAAAATCCCAGCCGGGCCTCCGTGGTAAGCGCCTGTAACCCCAGAGGTTTCTGGACGCTGAGGCAGCGGGATGCCCATAGCTGAGTCTGAGGTTGCAGTGAGCTATGACGCCGTTGCACTCTGCTCAGGGCATAGGGTGGGACTCTGTCTCAACAACAACAACAAAAAGCAAAGAAATAAAAATAAAAAATAAGCAAGGAAATAATAATAATAATAATAATAATAAAAACAAAACGACAAACCCTTACCCAGTGGAGACTTTCTCTTTGCATTAATTGGAAGGGTTGAAAAAGAATAGACAGAGAGTAACGGGTTCACTATGGGCCTGGATGTTCTGTAGTGCTGTGTTTAACCCAAGGAGTTTCGTGTACCACCAGCACATTGGGTTATCTTAAAGTCTTACTGGTTCGTATCATCCTCCACCTGTATGTGGACTTTCACCTCTTATTGGCACCCCTCTAACTATTTAGAAAGTTCCTCCTAGGACTACCATGCCTTTCTTTTCTTTTGTTAAAACAATGTTTAATAAACAGTAGACCTTCAAGTAGGAGATGCACCCCCATGCTGATGAGAAACAGCCTGCTTTGTGAAGGGGTGGCCACGGGGGAATGGTAGTGCTCGGTTATCTAATTGAAGTTAGACACGTCAGGTGGGAATAAGATACCCCTTTAGGCCCCTGGGTCTGCCCAGGAGAGTGACTCCTAAGGAAATTGGCATTTCTAGGTTACTCCGTCAAAGACCCCTTAAGGACTCCACTATGGAATTGTGTTGTCTCAGAGTGGAATGGAATGTCTTCTACACAAAAACGGAGGTGTGATGCCTAGTTCATACCCCGTAGAGAAGGAGAGTGTGTCCTCCAGTGATCGCCCACTCTTATAAGAGCAGAAAACAGGACAAGGTAGCTTCCTTTAATGCCCCGTGGGTTCTATTATCTATAAGGGAATGGGGAGGGGTGGATGACTGAGAGTGGAAGAGTGAAGGAGTGATAAGGTGAGCCAGTAAATGGATGATTGGTGTTTGGGCGAGGGAGTCAACAGCATTGGTGACTCCCCACTGGCCCTTTCCTCACAGCAGCCTGTCTTGGTTCGGGTGTCCCTCAAGGTGAGGCCTGGTACACAGGCCTGGACATTGGTGAAGTGGCCCCAGGAAGCAGCACGGAGGGCGTTAGGAGACTGAGGCAGCGAAGTCCACTGTCTGGGCTTTTCTGAGTTTGGGGCTGGTTACAACTGCGGGTTACCGGAGCTTGGTCTTGCTCAGGTCTCTCGAGGAACAGCGGAGTAGTTTCAAAGGAGGGCAGCCAGTTTTCCATCGGGTTCCATCTCCCACTTGGTATGGGTTGCCCCAGTGTGCTAACGCCACACTTCTGGATGTGAGGCTCTCCTTGGGGCTGAAAGAGAGAAACATCCCCAGGCATTGAAGTGGATTATCCCTCCCCTCACAGCTTAGCTGAAATAAAGTGGGTCTAGAGAGGGTGATGCAAGGCCCCAAAAGCTTCTGATTTTTTTTTTTTTTT
>NW_003852627.1:866305-873638 GCF_000181295.1 Otolemur garnettii
GTGATACTTTGCTCAGAAGAATATTCTCCAGCTATGTGTTCCTTCCTTTGTGCCCAGTTAGATCCTCCAACCTGGAGGTCTCAGTTCCAGCACTGCTTCCTCAGGGAGCCCTCCCACACCAGATCAGCTTCCTCTACTATCTGCTCTCATGGTTCCTGTGTCTTCCCTTGCAGAGAGGAGAGGAAGGGTTGTGATTTTAGGTTCACCCACATAATCCTCAGATTAAGGTGTGTGCCCCACTATGAATCTTATTTCTATTATCTATTTCTGTTTATCCCTGCCTCCCTACACATGCCCCAGTGCTGGCACACAGCACGCAGTCAATAACTACTTGTTAAATGAAGTGTAAGTCCTTCTTTCTCTGGGTTCTCATCCTTCCTCAGTTGCCTGAATGGCTGAATTTGACTTTGGAAACAACCTTCTTCCTTAGAAACAAACTCCTCGGCAACATGTGCTTCTTCTCATGTATTTATTTACTTTTTATTGTTGGGGATTCATTGAGGATACAAGAAACCAGATTACACTGACTGCATTTGTTAGGTAAAATCCCCCTTATAATTGTGTCTTGCCCCCAATAGGTGTGTCTCACACCGAAACCCCACCCCTCCCTCCTTCTCTCTCTCTGCTCTCCTCTTCCCCTACCCCCCCACTAGGTCATTAATTGTCCTCATATCAAATTGAGTACATAGGATTCTTCCTTCTTCATTCTTGTGCTGCTTTACTAAGAAGAATGTGTTCCACTTCCATCCAGGTTAATACAAAGGCTGTAAAGTCTCCATCTTTTTAATGGCTGAATAGTATTCCATGGGGTACATATACCACAGCTTGTTAATCTATTCCTGGGTTGGTGGGCATTTAGGCTGTTTCCACATTTTGGCGATTGTAAATCGAGCTGTGATGAACAGTCTAGTGCAAGGGTCCTTATGGTAAAAGGATTTTTGATGCCCAGTAATGGGATTGCAGGATCAAATGGGAGGTCTAGCTTGAGAGGTTTCTCCATACTTCCTTCCAAAAAGGTTGTATTAGTTTGCAGTCCCACCAGCAGTGTAAAAGTGCTCCCTTCTCTCCACATCCACGCCAGCATCTGCAGTTTTGAGATTCTGTGATGTGGGCAATTCTCGCTGGGGTTAGATGGTATCTCAGGGTGGTTTTGATTTGCATTTCTCTAGTAATTAGAGATGATGAGCATTTTTTCATATGTTTGTTAGCCATTCATCTGTCTTCTATGGAGAAGGTTCTATTCATGTCTCTTGCCTGTTGATTTATGGGATTGTTGGCTTTTTTCATGTGGATTAATTTGAGTTTTCTATAGACTTCTAATTTATTTTTGAGACAGGATCTTGCTCTGTCATCCAGGGTCATCTTGAATTCCTGATCTCAAGCAACCCTCTTGCCTCAGCTCCTGCAGAGCTGGGATTGCAGGCGTGAGCCACTGTGCCTGGCCAAGATGTGCTTTTAAGCTCTCATAAGAGTCTGTGTTGTGGGGTTTGCTCCTGATGCACATGAACAACCCAGCTTATGAAGTTACACAAACTTCTACCACTGTGACACCCTTCTACCAAGGGTAGAGAGTCTCTGTGGCTCTGTGACATTGGGCGGGGGACTTGCCCTTTCTGAACACTGGTTTCCTCGCTGTACAATAGCAATAGTGACTCCATTCACGACTCTTGCATGTTGCAAAGGCCTGAGAAGCAACCTGCTCGGAGCATGTGGTGTGTCTCCTGGCTGTACTACACGTCCCTTCACATCCCCCTTCTTGTTCCCAGGGTAAAGTGGGGGACTAGCAGAGATGCTCTCTTTCCTCTTTCTCTCTTTCTTCCCCCTTGGCTATGGATTGCTGCAACACCTGAAATTTTAGCTTCTAAAAAAAAAAGAATCAATACTCCATAAGCTAATACCTTTTGTGACCTCCTAATGTGGCCACAGTGGAGGGGGGGGGGCTCAGGACCATACCTGGAGCACAGATGTAGCAGAAGCAACTGGTCTCCGAGGCACAGGGAACTGTGAGAGCTGGCGGGCCCTGGGCTGCTGGTGACGTTTCATCCTCCACTCCTCCTTCCAAACGCTTGAAGTAACAACAAAAGGGCTGCAGAATAAAAGCTTTGAATAAATCCATTCATTTGACAAATATTGAATGAGCCCCTGCCCTGGAGGGAGTGGATTTGGTGTGAAGTGGGCCTGAGTTTGGATCCTGGATCATCCCTGCCTGCTGAGCATCTACCGTGTGTGCTTGGTGTGCAGGAGTCACCTGCTGGGTAGGGGCTGAGCAATGGGATGCATTTGGTGATGGCTGGCAAGGCACGGTGCTTCCCAAAGGTTAGCTCTTTATCTCTGGAATGGGTATAATAGTTCCTCACCGACGCTTCCCTCCATGTTAGAAGAAGCTGTGATTGATGTGCAGGCCAGACACACCCCAAAGTCTATAAGCGGTGGCCTTGATGACGGGGATGTGAAATCCACCCTGACTGGCAGTGGAGAATTATTTCTACCCAGAATTGCATTATACCTTCGCCTCATCACTTTTGTGGCCAATAATCCAAATTGTTCCTTCTCTTCCCTAATTATATCCATTTGCTTTGTCTTTCCTCTGTTACATACGCTGAGATATTAGATGCATTGGCTGTGAAGATTGAATTCTCTTCTAATTATAAGAAAAATGGCCTTTTCTTTCTCCCATTAGTCCTAATGGAAATTAGCTGTGTAAATCTCCCAGCTTTGGGGTAAATCAGCCCCAGTGGCAGCGGTGTATGCAGACTGTGAAAGGAAGTTGGCGTGCGTTCCTCGGCCAGGTAAAGGCTGGCGTGGTGGTTTTGGAGTTGGGTAGACCTGAGTATGAATTCAGTTATGAGGCACCTACCCTGGGGCAGGCCACCTGTCTTCCTAGCATTGGTTTTCTCATCTGCAAAATGGGTCTATTGATCCTCACCGCTTGGTGCTGGTATGAAGTTCATGCTGTTCTAAGATGATGGGGTTGGAGATGGATGGTCTATTTATTTATTTATTTGTTTAAGACAGAGTCTCACTATGTCACCCTTGGTAGAGTAGTGTGGTGTCATAGCTCACAGCAATCTCAAACTCTTGGGCTCAAGAGATTCTCTTGCCTCAGCCTCCCAAGTAGCTGGTACTACAGACACCTACCACAACGCCTGGTTATTTTTTGGTTGTCATTGTTGTTTAGCTGGCCTGGGCCATCAGCCTTGGTGCATGTGGCTGGTGCCTTAACCACTGTGCTATGGGTGCTGAGCCGAGATGGATGGTCTTGATATGACAGCCACTGCTAATTCCCATGATGCTGCCCACCCAGGAGATGCAGGGGCCCTTCTCCTGGTCATAGAGATGCCTCCCAGGGAGTCTGCTATTAGGACGACTGGAAAGAGACCAAACATGGCCATGACACTCTTTGCCTACATCTCCTCCCCCAAGGTGTTTGGATGGGGAGATGTGGGCAGCAATTCTGGATCTGACGCACGCCCTCGCACTTTCTCATTCACTTTCCTTATTCCACGGTGAATTCCTCAGTCCATCTTCTTTTTAAGCCATAGCAATTGTCTCAGAAGAGAAGTCAGACCGTCAAGGACATGTCCAAGAATCAAGGGCTCATTCCTCATTGTAGGGACAGACAAAAGTGGTGTGGGCTTTCTCACACATGGCCTCAGGCAAGGGACAAGATAAAGTCATCTAGGCTTTGTTACCCATGAGAAAGTGCCGTGGGTTCCCAGACAGCCATGGCGGTGTGCAGTGAAGCCACGCTATGTAACTGCTGCTAGGCACACCGCCACTATTGTTCCCCTGGGTATAAAGGGGTACAAGGCCTCCTGTATGCGCAGATTGTGGATCACAGAATGCAGACTTTCTGTGTAACTCAGCTTCCCAGACACCAGGGGCTGGATAAAAGCAGAACTCCCCTGCTTGTGCACCAGCCGCCTGCGAGCTGAATAAAGCCTGCTCACTGCCCTCCATGTCTGAGTTTCTCACCAGTCTGTCCGAATCAGAACACTTGTATTACACTCACCTTTAGGCTCCCAACAAAGCACAGAGGGAAGAGGGAAGACCCGGTTCTAGCACAGGGTGGAGGGAGGATGATGGTGGGTGTGAAGGGTTTGGTGATTCCCACCCATGCATGGTGATTAACCAGGAGACCATAGGGATGGCACTTAAGTCCCTGAAGTATGAGTTCTTCATCCATTGTCCTGTGCAAATCCCAGGCCCTGCTCCCATTCCCCGGATCCTGAAAGAGAGGCAGGCATAGCAAGGAGGTCTGAAGAGCCACAGGGCAGAGCTCAGGGGAGTCTCCACATCTTGGTCCCAAGCCCCTCCTCTCCCACACCACACCTGCAGTCTCTGCTGTGGGACTGTTTGCTGCCCTGTGATCCAGCTACGGGCTTCTGAGTGTGGCCAATAAGCCCTCCCCATCTGCCAGGCTCTAAGCAGAGGGACATGGAGGGAAAGAAGCTTCACCCTCTGCTCCTTTTCCCTGGTGCCCTTGAAGGATGAGGAAGATTTCAAACAGAGAGAGAAATGAAGTGAGAGAGAGTGATAGGAGGAGGAGGGGTAGGGAAAGAGAGAAACAGGGAGAGAATGCCTTTCTTTGCTATGTTCTTTGATTCTTCATTACAGACTGATAAGCAGCCTGCCCAGGATCCTATGGTCGGGTAGGGCAGACCCTGGACTGTGTCCACTGCACATCTGGTCTTCTAGCTTCTGGTCATTGCTATTCTGTTCAGGGGGTGGATGCAGCAGACTCTTGTGGAAATGAATCTTGCAGACGTGATGAACTGCCCTCAGGGCTCAAAACCACCAGCCAGGCAATCTGCAGCCCCAGCGCTGGTGCTGGCCGAGGAACAGAGGCAGCCTCTTGTACATGGTTTTTGAGCTGCAGACATAGTGTGGCAGGAGGCAGAGCTGAGCGGTGGGTGCCAAACTCACTAGTGGTGCCCTCTGTGCCTGGCTCATCACTCTCTGCAGCTGCCTGGGACAGAAAATGAGAATCCAAGGATGCCTGGGGCTGGGTGAGGGGTTCATGAGGGTCCTGCAGCTTGTTCACTGGCGGCAGGAAGCCTGTGCTGGCAGCTTAGGAGCCAGCTGGTGTGGAAGATGTGCAGTGACTTTCCCTTCTGACAGATGTTGAGGGTCAAAAGCAAGCCTGGCGCTGTGGGAAGAGTCAGATAGACGTGGGGCTCCGTTCGCTGCTGTGCTGCTCCCCTGCTCTGCACAAACCTTTCTTTTTTCTTTCTTTTTTATTTTTTAGAGACAGAGTCTCACTTTGTTGCTCTTGGTAGAGTGCTTGGCATCACAGCTCACAGCAACTTCCAGCTCTTAGGCTTAGGCGATTCTCTTGCCTCAGCCTCCTGAGTAGCTGGGGCCCACCACAACATCCAGCTCTTTTTTTCTTTTTTCTTTTTGCAGTTTTGGCCAGGGCTGGGTTTGAACCTGCCACCCTCAGTATATGGGGCTGGTGCCCTACTCCTTTGAGCCACTGGTGCTGCCCTGCCTGGCTATTTTTTTGTTGCAGTTTGGCCAGGGCCAGGTTTGAACCTGCCACCCTTAGTATATGGGGTTGGCGCCCTACTTACTGAACCACTGGTGCCACCCTGAACATCCTTTTCTGCGTCCCAATTTCCTCATTTGTCAAGTAGAAATGATCATAGTCAAAGTATATGTGCTGATATTTATGGATGATTTACTGTTCTAAGAGCTTTCGGGTATTAACTCTAATTCCCATAGCAACCAAATCTGGTTATTTCTTGCTGTGTGGCTTAATGGTCTAAAGCCTCTGTTGTTGACTATCTGTCGCCCTCTGTGGGTTGGCTGGGCTCAGCTGGGTGGTTTTGGCTGGGGACCCTGATGCAGCTGTGGGTCAGTCACAGCTGAGGCTGGAATCATCTGAAGGCCTCACAGGATAGGACACCAGGTGGCTTCTTCCTCCCTAGGTCTGGGTCGTGGTGTCCCCGGCTTCTCTCTCAACACAAGTTCTCATTCCCCAGACCAGTGGTTTTCTGTGAGAGGATCTTAGATGTGCTGCCAAAAAATTTTAAGATCATTAATTAAATTATTTTTGAAAGAAGTTCAAAGCACAGTAAGTATATTTCCTTTTTTACTCTTTTTTTGGATCAGTGTAATTTAAGTGTGCCACAGAAGTTTAACTACAGTTTGAAGTGCACCGTGGGATGAAGAAGGTTGAAAAACTCGGCTCTGGACTCTCTGTGTGGCTTGGCTTCTCACAGCGTGGGAAGTGTATTCATTTTCTGTTGCTGCCACAACAAACTACCACACATTTATCAACTTGAAAAATGCCCATTTATTATGTCACAGTACTTGTGGTCACAAGTCCAGATGCATCGTGCTAAACCGAGTCCTCTGCTTAGAGCTTGCAAGGCAGACAGTAAGCCACCAACAGGGAGAGCACCTTTCTATTGGCTCTGGGGATGAATCTACTCACACGCTCATTCTGGTCACTCAGTTCCCTGTGGTTGAAGGAACGAGGGTCCTTTCCAGCTGGGGCATGGCTGTGCCCCCAAGGCTCCGCATTTCCTTTGCATCTTTTCCACACCGCCCCTTACTGTGACCAGACATTGAGCCCCTCATGCTTTGAATCAGGAGTTCCCAACCTTTTAGGCACCAAGAACTATTTCATGGAGGACAATTTTTCCATGGACTTGTGGCAGGGCGATGGTTTTGATATGAATCTGCAAACAATTGATTAATGATGGTCTCTGTGCAGTAAAACCTTTCTGCTAATGACAATCTATTTGCAGGTGCTCTCCAGCACCAGCATCACCACCTCCGCTCTCATTCTCATCGGGAGCACACAACCTACCTAGATGCCTCACTTGCACAGTTTGCAGTAGGGTTGGTTTACATTCTTATGAGAATCTAATATCACCACTGATCTGACAGGAGGTGATGAGAGTGATGGGGAGCTCACAGGAGGTGGTGAGAGTGACCGGGAGCTCTCAGGAGGTGGTGAGGGTTATGGGGAGCTCTCAGGAGGTGATGAGAGTGATGGGGAGCTCTCAGGAGGTGGTGAGGGTGATGGGGAGCTCTCAGGAGGTGGTGAGGGTGATGGGGAGCTCTCAGGAGGTGATGAGAGAGATGGGGAGCTCACAGGAGGTGGTGAGAGTGACCGGGAGCTCTCAGGAGGTGGTGAGGGTGATAGGGAGCTCTCAGGAGGTGATGAGAGTGATGGGGAGCTCTCAGGAGGTGGTGAGAGTGACCAGGAGCTCTCAGGAGGTGATGAGGGTGATGGGGAGCTCTCAGGAGGTGATGAGAGTGATGGGAGCTCTCAGGAGGTGATGAGAGTGATGGGGAGCTCTCAGGAGGTGGTGAGAGTGAT
>NW_003852627.1:875107-877717 GCF_000181295.1 Otolemur garnettii
GATGGGAGCTCTCAGGAGGTGATGAGAGTGATGGGGAGCTCTCAGGAGGTGGTGAGGGTGATTGGGAGCTCTCAGGTGGTGTTGAGAGTGATGGGAGCTCTCAGGAGGTGATGAGAGTGACGGGGAGCTCCCAGGAGGTGATGAGAGTGATGGGGAGCTCTCAGGAGGTGATGGGAGTGATGGGGAGCAGCTGTAAATACAGATGAAACTTCACTTGCACACCGGCTGCTCACCCTCCTGCTTGGTGTCTCAGTTCCTAACAGGCTATGAACTGCATAAGTCCTCAGCCTGAGGGGTTGGGACTGTAGCTTTGAATATCTCCTTCTGTCTGATCTTGCTCCCTCCAGAGAAAGCTCTATGCCTTTAAGGGCTTATATGGTAAATTGAGCCCACCCAGATGACCCAGGATAATCTCTCAATTCTGAAAGTCCGCAATCTCTATGAAGTCCCTTTTGTTACATATGGAAACATATTCACAGGTTCCAGGGATTGGACCTAGATGTCATCGAGGGGGTTGTTCTGTCCCCATGAGAGGTCTTGTGGTGGCTGCATTTCTACCCTGGAGGCTGGGTTTCATGCCTACTTTGCTACATCCTACAGGCCAAAGTGGTACAGAACCAATCCAGATTGAAGAAGCTGAAGAAATAGATTCTACTTCTTGATGGAAATTTGCAATGCAAGAGTATGGGTGGGAGTGGCCATCTATAGAAAATAAAATTGGCCACCTTACCTGTGATGGGTAATTTTAAGTCTCAACTTGACTGGGCTATGGGATGCTCAGACAGCTGGTAAGACATGACTTCTGGGTATGTCTGTAAGGGTGTTTCTGGTAGAGATTAGCATGTGAACTGGTGGACTGAGTAAAGACTGCTCCCCTCAATGTGGGGGGCACCATCCACATTTTGAGGACCCTAATAGACCAAAATGGCAGAGGAAGGGTGGATTTATACTTTCTGTTGGAGCTGGGTCATCCATCTCCTCCTGCCCCAGACATTCATGCTCCTAAAGGTTCTTAGGCCTTTACACTTGACCTGGGACAAGAGAGACGGAGCTTTATTACAGGACTTGGCTTATATGATTACAGAGGCAGAGCAGGGACTTACACTATTTTATTTATTTATTTATTTATTTTTGAGACAGAGTCTCACTATGTCATCCTCCATAGAGTGCTGTGACATCACAGCTCACAGCAACCTTCAACTCTTGGGATTTGCCTCCGTAATCATGTAAGCCAAGTTCTGTAATAAAGCTCCTTCTCCCTATCTCTCTCATTGTTTCTGTTTCTCTGGATAACCCTGATTAATACATTATACTAGATCATTATTATCTCCATTGTGTTAATAATGAAACTGAGGCACAGAGATTAAGTGACTTGCCTGCAGTCCAGTGAAATGTAATTGACCACTAGGAGGCAGCAGCCTCTAGAACATGCACACAGCCATCCTGCAGAGACCAATGCTGGCAGCACAGCATCTGGCACGTGGCGTCTACATGGTGAAGGTCAGCCCTGATGCATGCTCGTTAGTCCAAACTCCAACACCTTTACCAGAGGGTTGCTCACTCATGGCATAGCAGGTATGCTGGGTCAAACAGTGTCCCTCCCCAATTCTTGTCCACCCAGAACCTCAGAATGTGACTGTATTTGGAATAAAGGTCTTTGCAGGTGTTATTAAAGATCTCAAGATGATGCCATCCTGGGTCAGCGCGGACTTCATGCCAAGGACTAGTGTTCTTATAAGAGAAAGAAGGGAGATCTGAGACAGATGCAGAGACACGCAGGGGAGAAGGTGGGCTGAGAGGTAAAGACTGGAGTGATGCGTCTACAAGCCAAGGGATGTTGGCATTGCGGCAGCCCCATGAGCTGGGGAGAGAGGCAAGGAACAGATTCTCCCTGACAGCCCTTCCTTTCAGAGGGAAACAGCCCTAAAGACACCTTCCTTCTCCAGAGAACTAGAGAAAACTCAAACGTATTAGCAAGAAAAGAACAAGTGATCCCATCTCAGGGTGGGCAAGGCACTTGAAGAAAAATTCTCTGAAGAAGACAGGTGCACGGCCTACAGACACATGAAAAAATGCTCATCACCCTTAGTCATCAGAAAAATGCAAATCAAAACCACTTTGAGATATCATCTAACTCCAATAAGATTAGCCTACATCACAAAAATTCCCCAAACCAGAGATGTTGGTATAGATGTGGAGAAAAGGGAACACTTCTGCACTGCTGGTGGAAATGCAAACTAAAACGTTCCTTTTGGAAAGATGTTTGGAGATCACTTAGGGTTCTAAAAATAGACCTGCCATTTGATCCCGCAATTCCTCTACTAGGTATATATCTAGAAGACCAAAAATCACTTTATAACAAAGATATTTGCACCAGACTGTTTATTGCAGTCCAATTCATAATTGCTAAGTCATGGAAGAAGCCCAAGTGCCCATCGACCCATGAGTGGATCAATAAATTGTGGTATATGTACACCATGGAATACTATGCAGCCTTAAAAAAGATGGAGACTTTACCTCTTTCATGTTTACATGGATGGAGCTGGAACATATTCTTCTTAGCAAAGTATCTCAAGAATGGGAAAAAAAGTATCCAATGTACTCAGCCCT
>NW_003852627.1:878589-880930 GCF_000181295.1 Otolemur garnettii
ATGCGATTTTGTCGGAACACAGCCACGCTTACTTGTTTATGTATTGTCTGTGGCTGCTTTTGAGCAACAGCGGCAGAGCTGAGCAGTCATCACAGAGATCCTCTAAGTCCACAATATTTGTTATCTGGCCCTTGGCAGATCAACTTTATCCACCCCTGGTCTAATGCAGGATGACAATTACTTCGCAGGCTGTTGTCCCTGTGCCTGGTTGAAGGTCCAGCAGCCCCTTTCTCTGTGGGCTTCTCTGTCCACCCTGGAGACACCCCAGGGGCCTTTTAAGGTGATGCCGAACCTCCATAGCAAACTGTTGTTGGCATTCTCCCCCTGGAGGGGGCGCTGCTGTATCAAGTTGTGCAAAGAACTAGTCCCACCTGTCTCAGAAAAATCACTCAGAAAGCCACAGGGAGGCAGGTTGAGTATGTGGTGGGAAGAAATGGATGAGTCATGTTTTTTATTTTCTGTATTTTTGATGCTTTGATGTTTTAGGACCTTTGCTATCCTGGAGGGTCTGGCCTCCCCCAGGTTAGATAGCTCAGTCCTGGAGGCTGTGGGGAGGCCACCTTTCACATGCAAACCAACCAATCCAGAGCCCACAACCCACCACACTCTGTCAGATGCTCACATCAAGACCCTCACTCCGTCTGCCTCCTCACCCACCCTGGCGCATCTGCGTGGACCTGCATGGTGCTAACATCTATTTCTAGGGATCTGTGAGTATTAAAACTCCATCCTTTGCAATAGTCATTTATGTGTCTGCACCTCTTACCATGCCTGATTAAAACTAATCCCACGTGCATTTAAAATAGTAGCCCACCTGCTGCTCTCTGGGACCTCAACCCCTACTCATTGTCAGGCCACACTCACCATGGTGTTTGGTCAGAGGGGGAGTCATGTTTCTTAATGGCCAGGATCATCTACATTTTATTATTCTTTCCTATCCCTGGTCTGAGTCACACAGCATCAGCCCTATAGCTGTTTTTTTCTGCTTAATGTGTCACAACAGCTCGAAGCTCCCAGGAGGGGGAGTGAGGCTGAGTTGCAGGGACCCCCGTGACGTATCTTGGGTGATGGGCTGTGGACGTCTCCTCCTCCTACCTCAACCTTCTACGACAAGGGCGCTGTCCTGGGCTCACTCTGTGGCTTCAGCTCCTTTCTTTGGGGAGGACCTGCCTGTCTTCCATGAAGAGAAAAGCTGTTGAAATGTTAAACTTTAGTTTCCCAGGGCTGATGCAACCAATGGCCACAACTTGGAGACTTGAAACAACAGATGTTTGTTTTCTCCCCAAGTGGGACATCAAGATGCTGCAGAGCTGCGGGCCCTTCCGAGGCTCTAGGATCCTTCCTGTCCCTGTCAGCTTCTGGCAGCTCCTGGGATTCCTCAGTGGGGGCAGCATCACCCCAATCTCCACTCTGTCGTCATAGCCCACACATCTCTGCGACGATTTCTCCTCTTCTCCTAATCCAGAATGATCTCATATGAAGAACCTTAAGTTAATTATATCTGCAAAGACCCTCTTTTCCAGTAAGATCAAAAGCACAGATACTGGGGGTTAGATTTGGATATATCATTTTAGGGGGTCCCTGTTTAACCCATACACGGGGTATATGATCTTCTAAGGCAGAGTACTCTCCTGCTCCTCCACTCCACCAACCTGGGCTGGTCGTCTCCTGGGCAGGTCAGTTCTGATATAACCAGCTCCCATGAGGGAGTGCGTACCATGTCCTCTAATCTGTAATCTACATAACAACCTGGCAAGGTCGAAATTACCACGTCCCATTTAGCCTTGAGGTAAGCGGAAGTCCAAGAGGGGCTGTATCTTTTCCGGGGTGGCATGATTTTTAAGAGTAGGTGCTGGGGTTTCAGGTCAGGTCAAGTAACTCTACTGAATGAATGAATGAATGAATGAATAAATGAATTTCTCAATCCAGTTGTCTGAGATTGGCTCTCCTTGCAAAAGGAGAAATTTGGTGGGTGTACTGCCTACAGGTACCTCTGGTTTGGTTTCTTAGGTTGCTGACTCATTTACAGAGATTCATAATCCCTAACTTTTTTTTTTTCCTTTTCTATTCTGAGCTAGGCTGGAGCCTTTAGGCTGGGACAACTTTAGCAAAGCATCTTTTGATATGTGTTTTGGTTCCTTGGACACCTTTTCCAAAACTTGGTTGTTTCATTACTATCTCAGTGGAGCAATTATAAACATAGGTATCTTTCGTGCATTTCCTAGGCTTGGGTGCCTGATGTCAATCATCTCGTTTCATTTCCTCAACAGGCCTGTGAGGGAGGTACACAGGTGTGGCAGCCCAGTGATCCCAAAGGTAATAACAGTAGTAATAACAGGGA
>NW_003852627.1:881524-885028 GCF_000181295.1 Otolemur garnettii
TCAAAATAAAGTAAGAACTGGATACGATGTTAAAAAAGTCAGATGCCCTCGACTCATTGATTGCCATGTCCTCAGCACTTGGGTCCAGAGGTGCCGTGGGGGCCCTTGGGAGAGCTCTTGAGGGCTACTCTGTGGCCCTCATTCCCAGCAGCCCCCCAGAGAACACAGCAGGCCACCAGCCGTCCCCTGAATGTCTCTCTTCTGCCCCTAAGAGTGACGCCTGGGTATGGTGCTGGGGGGAGCAGGGGGTTACTCTCCTTTTTTTTTTTTTCCTACTAATCTCATTCCATTTACTAATAAAACACTCTTGTATCAACACTACAGTTTGAAAAAAAAAAGGAGATAGAATCTGCCATAGTCCCTATCCTACAATAACATTATTTCCACTTCTCTGCCTTACCACCAGTCTTTGCCCAGGTAACAAGGAAACCCAACTTGTATCACATGCTTTCTGTGCACTGAGAGTGAGGACGCTGGTGGGTGGATCTCAGCTCTGTGAGTTCGTAGCTGTGAGTCTTTTGGCAAGTGATTGATCCTCCTGAGCCTCTGTTTCCCCATCTGTAACCAACCTTATATGCTTGTCATGATGATGAAATGAGATGAGTAAGCAGAGATTAGCCCTGCACTTGACCCAGGGCCTATGCTCATGAATGGGGGATCCTGGTACATGAGCACCAGCCCTACCCTCAACATTCCCCCAGTCTCTGCAGGTCCCCTCCCCACTGGGTCAACTCCTGCAGAGACTGGGGGAATGCTGAGGGTAGGGCTGGTGCTCATGTACCAGGATCAGTCCTGGCTCATCTCTGAGGGTCCTTTACTCACAGATTTCACCAATGTTCCGTGTAAACATCACCTTATCCTGGAAGCCCTCCCTGCCCTTCCAGGCGAGGCTTCTGTTCATCATCTCCCTTTGTGATGCCATGCCCGGGGTGTGACGTCTAGTTGACACCCATCTTCTCATCTGTACTATCAGCATCAGCAAGGGGGTGTCCCCATTGTATCCCCTGCGCCTAGCTCAGCCCCAACAATAGTTTTCCTCCTTTGAACTCAAATAAATGACCAGCCTCCACGGACCCAACTGCCCCACAGGGAACCACTGAGCTCTTTCTGTGCCCCAGAGAGAGAATTATCACCGGGTATGCCGTCGTCTCTCAGCAGGCTGGCTCCCCTTAACCCATTTTCACTGCTCAGTCCTCCTTCCCTGGGGGCACCCCTTCAGAAAAGGAATGTCCTCAAGGTTGGGGGCATGTCCAGTTTGCCGGGGTTGCTCGTGATTGCAATCAATGTCCACATCACCTGGGCTTTGGCAGCCCTCCACCAGGGGAGAGGGGGCCCATGTGGGTCCAAGTTGATGATCTGTGGCTGCTGATGGTTGAGGGCAGAAAGCCAGTTCTGCTCCCCACTCTTAAGGGCACACCGTCTTGGGCGTCTTGGCTTAGGGAGAGGAGAGAGTGAAAGGACCCAAATGGTGAGAGACGTGGTGGGCTTTATCCCCTCACTCCCATCTGGAGGGGCAGCAATGCTGGGGCACTCGGACCAATTTGTGAAGGCTCAGTGGATGCTATGATGCTCTTGAGACAAGCTTCCAGGGACTGTCCTCTGCTTAATGATTAATGATAAGGACACCAGTTAGAACCAAATGCATGTAACCCTGTCGGAAAATTTCATGCAAGATCTAGTTTTCCTGAAGGCCCTTTGGTAGTATTATACTTCAGTGTTTTAAAGCACTACCAGCCCCAGCCAGACACTGACCAACCTGAGGCACCCAGGTTTTGGGGGGTATGTTCATCCCAGCCTCCTTCGGTGGGCCTGGGAGAGAGTCAAGTGTCGAGACTGTGGCCTCAGGGAGAGGACAATTGGGCTCAAATCCTGCCCCTGCCATTTCTCGGCTTTGTGGTCTTGGAAAAGCAATTGCATCGAGACTCATCTTCCCCATCTGCAGAATGGGAGCACTCACACTGAGTGTCTTACAGGTTAATTGTTAGGACGAACTAAAGTAAGTGAATGAAAGTGTTTTTGGTACGATCCCGAGGCTTCATGTGTCTCTCGTACCACCCTGCCCCTCTCCACCTGTGCTCTGTACCCTCAGGGGGCTGACTTGCATGAACCCACAGCAGGGCACCCTTGGCCTTAGGCCGGGCTGTGCTGTGGGAACATTGATGAGGATAGCATGAGGGAGTGAGCTTAGGTATTTATCCCCCTGGTTCCTCCTCACAGGGTTGATTTGTGTCATCTGTACTCTGATCAAAGGTCCGGGCTCATCTTTGAGGGTCCTTTACTCACAGCTTTCTCTGGTTCCAGATTCTGGTAAATGCTTCCTCTTCCTCACCTGCCTGGGCTTGTGGATAGCAATTGCTCCCTGGTCACAAGTCCCAGGATGCTGCCCTGTCCCTCAGAGTTTCCTGATACCCTGCCTATCCCCTTGTGAGTAGTTTTCATTTATCCCATCTCGAGTCTGTCTCATCCTACTGGAGTGGCCAGCTCACTTTCTGTTGGGAGCCTGGTGATCAGCCTTCACCCTCCACTGTGGGTGGTCCAGTGAGCCCACTGAAGTTGACCCCAGATCTTCCCAGGACATGTCCACTGGCAGGACCAAGGAATTGACCTGGTTTGACATTTCAATGGAGTCTGTGACTCTCCACAAACCAGAGTCCAGGCCTTTTCTAAGTAGTCACTGAGCTTCTGACTAGTACTCCCATGGGGACTGGGTGGAGGTGTGAGTCCCTTTGTTGGATCCTAGCCCCCTGCGGGAGGGTCAGGCTATAGACCAGGTTGTTCTCATGGAGTGGGAGAGGATAAGGGTTCACCAATTTAGGAACAGTGACTGTAATTGCCTCTTTTTTTTTTTTTTTTTTTGAGACAGAGCCTCAAGCTGTTACCCTGGGTAGAGAGCCCACCACAGTGCCTGGCTACTTTTAGAGATGGGGCCTCACTCTTGCTCAGGCTAGTCTCAAACTCATGAGCTCAGGCAATCCACCCACCTCAGCCTCCCAGAGTGCTGGGATTACAAGCATGAGCCACCATGTCTAGCCCTTGTTTTTAATTTTTTATAAGGCAGAGAAGTGGATGAAAGGAGTGAGAGTCAAATGTGAAGCTCAAGATCACATCAAGAACTGTATGTTAAGAGCTGGGTGCTTTAAGCCATGAGCTCAGTGTGTCAGCCTCCATACCTCATTGACCAGATCACTCCAGAGCTGAGTGGAGACTGGCTTGAGGTTGGCTGGGCTGTCAAAAGGCAAAAATACAGGGCAACACCTGTGGCTCAAAGGAGTAGGGCGCTGGCCCCATATGCTGGAGGTGGCGGGTTCAAACCCACAACCCACCGTGGCCAAGAAATGCACACACACACAAAAGGTTTTAAAAAAAAATGGCTCGGTGCCTGTGGCTCAAGTGGCTAAGGAGCCAGCCGCATATACCTGAGCTGGCAGGTTCAAATCCAGCTTGGACCCGCCAAACAACAATGACGGCTACAACCAAAAAATAGTCGGGCATTGTGGTGGGTGC
>NW_003852627.1:885186-885773 GCF_000181295.1 Otolemur garnettii
CAACAACAACAACATGTAACAGGTGAATGTGTCAGCTTGGCTAGGCTAATCTAGCCAGTTACTCAATCCAACACTAGGCATTGCTGTGAAGGTTTTGCATAGATGTGGCTAACATCTGTAATCAATTGACTTAAAGTCAACTGTAGATAATCCTTTCCCCTTAGCCTACTTCCTAAGGTATCGGCTCATAATATATTCAAACAGTGGTTCTCTCTCCAGGGCCTAAGGGATGTGTAGAGTTTTATGTCTTTTTGTGTTTTTCTCAGAAGAGGATCCACCATGCACCCCCCAGCCCAATTCTCAAACTGTAAAAAAGTTAAGAACCAGTGTATATTCAGAATGTGTTACTTTTTCCAGGATCACCTGACTTTAAAGATGATTTTGAATAGCCAAAGGAATGAATCATGAAGGGTGAAATTATTACCAGAGATTGGACAGATGCTAGGAGCTGGGGCAGCGTGGAGCCTCCGCAGGTGGCCCCATACTGACGGTGCCTCCCTGGCAGCTGTGTTCATGCCACTTAACTAATAGCTACCGATTTTATTATCCCAGAGTAGGAAAGCAAAGTCTGAGAGATTCATGTAGGA
>NW_003852627.1:886020-893031 GCF_000181295.1 Otolemur garnettii
GGGTCCCTGTTTCTTAGCAACATCAGGTGGCCCAACACTAGGGGTGGCTAGATCTTTGGGGGATGGAACTGTTGTACCTTTTTTCTTTCCCTTTACCTTCTCCTCCCTCCGCCTTCCCTTTGCTCTTCGTATTTATTAAGCCCTGACGATCCTGGATACGATGGTAGACAATTGTACCAACAGGATATCAGATTTGCAACTTGCCAGCCACGGGACTTTGGGGAAGTGACTTAACCTCACTCAGATTTAGTTTCTTTTGTTCATGGAGTGGTTGTAACGATTGCACGACCTGCTCCATCTGAAGCCATTAGTGCCGAGTCTGGAAGTAGCAGTCCATTAATAAACGTTAGTTCTCCTTCTTTCTCCTTGTAACAAAATTAGCCAGCTCCTAATGCTTCTAATTAATAAGTGTGAATTTTAAGTTACCTACATGGTGAACAAGGAACCTCGGATCCTTTTGTTGCCTGAAGAAGGGTTTCTGGACACAAAGGGGCTGAAGTTGCCTATTTTAAAATACTGAGGTGGGATCTTGATTCTTGTTTTAAGGTGTGAAGTAGGCAGAGGTAGTTTTTGAAATGCAAATGTGCATTGTGTTGCCATGACAAAGATGTTGCAAGGAAATAGAAAATCACAGAACTTCAGCACCAGAACAGATTTTCAAACAAAATAACTCTATTTTCTAAGCCCAAATTGGGACAGAGGGTCAGAAGGATACAAGTGTTCTTACGAGGACAGCAGGACAAAACCATATCGTCTGGATTTGAGATGCTTGCTTTTAAATCTTTTAGCATATCTGAAATTGGAACGCTTTTTGTATACATTTAATGTAATTTTTTTTAAAGTCTGGAAAATCTGTTCTTATAACCAAGGTGCTTCTTTCAAGCAATGGTGTCTTAAAACCAAAGGAATATGCTTTTGAAATTAGGGCTGACACTGGCTGAATCAGTGATCAATTAAAAATGACCTCCTTATCTTTTTCTCTGCCATGAGGGGGTAGACCAATTGACCACCCAGCATCTCCCTATTGTTGGTGTGGGGAAGGACATTGGGTTTTTGCTCACACCACAGCATCTACCTCCGTGTGCCTTCATCCTGTTATGTTTCTGTCCTGCAGACTTTCCTGCTGACATCATAATCTGTCTGCATGTGGGGAAGGCTTGAAGTATTAGGGAGTTAATGCCTCTGGAAGCAGCCCTCAGCCGACAGGGGCAGGAAGCCGGTAGATGGTATCTCAGATCCCTCGCCCCTTAGCTAAGAAGGCAGGCTTTGCTCAGTCTGGGCAGCGTCCCCAGCCGGACTGAGCTCCAGTTGGCACAGGGCGTCTTGCTTGCTGTGCACCCTTCATTGCCTGTCCCTTCTCCTCTGACTCATTCTCCTCATCCTTTTGCTGAGGCATCCTCGAATCGCCTCTCAAATAAATGCCTTGCCCTGGGATCCTTGCGTCCGCTCCAGGAGACCCAGCCTGAGATATCCGGCCATTGGTGACGGTATGGAGGAGCACACTGTTCCTACCCAAGAGGCAGATATTCAAAGCCTTGCTCCAGGGGATTTTGCAATTCCGAAACAGCTGGACAGCTGTGGGCAGTGGGAGGTGAACTGCCTTTAAGTCCAGACATCTTTGTGTTCAAATCCCACTATTGTCTCTTACCACTTGTGTAAGTTCAGGCACTTTCACAACCCTGCTGAAGCTCAGTCTCCTCCTCTACAAAATGGGAAAGGAATCTCTTCCTCACAGGGGTAGAGACAGGCTCAAAAAGTCAATGCCTTCAAATGTGAAAGGCTTTGTAGATGGATGAGGCACGTGCAGCGCTGTTCACCTGGTAGGACAGGGCGGCAGCATGACCCAGGAGAAGAACAGACTTGGGAGGTCAGACATAGCTCGGTTCAGCTCCCTGATCTCCTGGATCTCACTTAGGTGTTCTGGGTCAATAACTTAACCACTTTGAAACTCAGTTCTTCATCTGCCAAATGGGTGTGTTAGCTGGGATCCTAAGGATGTATTATTAATAGTTAGCTATCACAGGCTGGGTGCCATGGCTCATGTCCGTAGTTCTAGCCCCCTGGGAGGCTGAGGCAGGTGGATTGCTTGAGGTCAGGAGTTCAAGGCCAGCCTAAGCGAGAGTGAGACCTCATCTCTACTAAAAATAGAAAAACTATCCGGGTGTGGTGGGCACCTGTAGTTCCAACTACTCAGGAGGCTGAGGCAGAAGATTTTAAAATCTTTAAAAATCACTTGAGCCTGGAAGTTTGAGGTTGCTGTGAGCTGTGATACCGGGGCACTCTAGCCAGGGCCAAGGAGTGGTACTCTGTCTCAAAAAAAAAAAGAAAGAAAGCTATCAAAGGAGGCCCCGACTTATTTTCAATGACCTCAGCTTCCTCATCTGTAAAACCAGGGTAATTTTAGTACCTACCATATAGGGTTGCTGTGGGATTGAAATGAGGATGCACGTAAAATGCTTGTAAAAGCACCTGGTACCTGGTACCTAGTAAGTGCTCAATAAACAAGTGTTCCTCGTCACGGCTGCTGTTACCAGTATAATTACTGCACTTCTACTTGGCATCAAGCATTGTGGAAAATTCTCTTGAGGTTGGAAAAGTTTTTTTTTTTAACTTGTTTGTATCCCCCGCCCCCACCCAGGGCAACCCCCACACCTAGCATCATTAAAGGAGCTTTAAAGAAACAAATCACAGTTCATTTCTGAAACCTTGTCCCCTGCAGAATGAAAGCTTTGGAGAAGATAAAAGCAATGCCTCTTTTGAAGCAGGGCTATTACTTATGTCCTTTAAAGTGATCAAATTATGCCTGTTCAAAGGACTACGTACGGATGGAGGGAGCAGGGAGGGATTCACTCTGTAGGCTCTCTGGGCCCAGGAAGGGACAGCCGCATCTTCATATGCTGAGATGGAACAAATTGCGAATGAGATACATGAGCTAATGGGCGGAAGTCAGTTTGCAGAGTGTCTACCCGCAGTAACACTTTGCGTGTGTTGCCTATTACACAGCTCGCAGGAAGGCAGCCTCTGCCTGCGGTAATTGTGTTGAATCCTGCAAAGTGTTAAATGGCACCTCCCCAAGGAGATGTCCACCCGGAACCCGGGCATGGGATCTTATTTGGAGAAAGTGTCTTTGCAGCTGTAACTGGATCAAGGATCTCGAGATGAGATCATCCAGGATTGTCGGGGGGCCTATGCCCAAGACTGGAGTCCTTATAAAAAGAGGAGTCACAGGAGAGGACATCACATGGTGATGGACGCAGAGACTGTGGTGACACAGCTACGAGTCAAAAAACGTTCAGAGCTGTGGCAGCCCCCAGGGAGAGGCCTAGAACAGTAAGAACTAACCCCATGGACATTGAGTTCTGACTTCTGGCCTCCGGAACTGTCAGAGAATAAACTTCTGTTGTTTTGTTGTATCTGTACCAGTGTCTGGTAATTGATTGTGGGAGCCATAGGAAACCAATATAATACCACATTTGGGGGGGGTGCTTTTACTTTCAAATAGACATACTTCTTGCTCCATCTGGGATGTTTTGCTCAGATTATAAATAACGTTCACACGGGGTAGATGTACGTTTAACCTTGTTAGAAACTGCGAGGGATTTCCACCAATCACTCTCTCTTTACAGCTGAGGCACAGAGAGGTTGAGTAGATTGTCTGAGGTCACACAGCTGGCAAGTAGCAGAGGCATGATTTGAACCCAGGTAGTCCAGCTTCAAAGTTCACATCTTAACTACTTCAAAATGCTAACTCTCACCTTACTGGGCTCTCAGTGGTGGGAGATTTTGCAAAACTGCCCCAACTTTTCAGTTTTCTTCACTTATGCTTTTCTTGTGGAAGATTAAAGGCCTTTCTCCCTCCCCCCTACCTAAGCCAATCTCGCCACACTCACTCCCACCCTTCCCTGGGAGGGGGGAGGGCTGTTGTTGCTGCTCTATTTTACAATCTACCTTCCTCCCAGGGTGAGGAAGTTCATCTTACAAAGGAATCTAGGGGGACCTCAGCTAATGTGCATGATGCAATGGTACATTTCAAAACTATTTATTTATTTATTTATTGGAGATAGAGTCTCACTATGTTGCCCTTGGTAGAGTGCTGTGGCATCCCAGCTCACAGCAACCTCAAACTCTTGGGCTCAAGTGATTCTCTTGCCTCAGCCTCCCAAGTAGCTGGGATTACAGGTGTCCGCCACAACACCCAGCTATTTTTTTGTTGTAGTTGTCATTGTTTGGCAGGCCCAGGCTAGGTCTGGATGTATGTGGACAGCACCCTACCCATTGAGCTATGGGTGCCACTTCATTTCAAAACTATTAAGAAAAGAGTACACTTGTGATGGATGTGTTACTTAGTTTAATGTAAGAATTTCATATTTTATATCAAATCAGTACACCAAACCCCATAAATACATCAGTTATGATTTAATAAAAAATAAATAAAAACATATAAAATATAAAAATAAAAAATAAAAAAAGTCATTTCTACATCCAAGTTTGGTAAATAGTCACTTCTATTTTCTTCTGGTTTTTCCCCCTCTGATAGGTTATTTTTAATATGTAACACTTGAATGTATATGAAATTAAATTGGCACCTAGTATATGGATAGAGTTAAGGACCGTAGATATTTTTATGAGTTGCTAATAAAGCATTCCCTCACATTGTATTAAATAGCTCTTCCTTTTTCTATGTGGAGACGCTTTTGTCATATATTAAATTTATATGTAATGTACTTGTATCTGTTACATCTACTTAATGTTTTATTGCATTTGTTAGAATTCCAATGGTAACATTGAAAAAAGAAAAAAGAAAGTAGAAGGAGGCCTGGTGATGGTTTCGCATCAAAGTTGAGTTTTCTGGTTCATTCCACCAGCAACATGACCTTCATTTTTCTGAATCCTTCATCTGTTCCTCAGTCGTCTCCATTGTCTAGAATAGTGATTTTCAACCTATGTTCTGTGAGAGGATCTCAAGGGTGTCTTGAAAAGTTTTAAAGATCATTAATTAAATTATTTTCAAAAGAAGTTGAAAGCACGGTAAGTATATTCTTTTATTTACTCTTTTTTTTAATCAACATAATTCAAGTGTAGTGCGGAAGTTGAACTACAGATTCAAGTGTGCTGGGAGATTAGAAACACTGATCTAGAAGGGGGAGGCAGAGCCCAGTGGCAGCCAGAGCCATGTGACGGAGTTTTGACTTTATCCTGAGGGCAGTGGGGGAACATTGGTCAGTTTTAGGTGAAATAGTGATGTCACATTAATTGTTAGGAAAATTTGTCTGGCTGCAGCAGAAGAAGAGTTTGAGGGCTGGAAGGGGGAGGACTCCAGGGTAAAAGGGACCTGATAAGAAAGGCTTGGGAGGCTGAGGCAAGAGAATCGCTTAAGCCCAAGAGTTTGAGGTTGCTGTGATTTGTGATGCCATGGCCCTCTACCAAGGGCAGCAAAGTGAGACTATGTCTCAAAAAAAAAAAAAAAAAGGAAGATAAAGAACTGTGTCAACGTTCACTGTTGGGACCAGGCAAGGTCAGGTGTGTGGAAGTGCTCTGGAAATGATAATACCATTGAGGATGGTGATGTATTAGGCTAAATGACATGAAATTGCTGACGTGACACTATTTTCAAACTACAAAAATGGCCGTTTCAATATAGTTCAGCCTCAGATCTTGCTGAGGGTCTTAACAGAGAACCATCTACCTGGCGTGAAATGAGAACCAAATTTTCCAACCAAACACTAGGGATCCAACATAGGGATTGATCTTTGAACATTCCATTGAAAAAGGAAAAAAGAACCCCCAAAGAGGAAGACACCCCTCAGTGGGGAGGGTGTGCCAGCGTGTGGTCATGGAAGACCATTCTAGGACCTGGGTGGTCTCCAAAGCCAGCGAAATAACTATAGTATAATAGAAAATCAATCCCTTTTCAATTTCTTCTCATTCCTCTGATGACTCAAAGCCAAATGCCTCAGTTTGTCTCCATCTATGTGCAACTTGTGCTGATTTTCCGTTTAAATGAGACTGAGCAGGCCTCTGCACCTAGGTTTCCATATTTATTATTACAGCCAATCATGGAAAATGATATCAGGTTTTCATTAATAGCAATAGATATCTTTATTGGGAGAGTTTTTTATTTAGCTAAGGAGAGCAGTTTATATAAAGAAAAAATATTAGATAAGTACAGAAGTGGTCAAAATGGTAATCTGAACTGCTTGATGTTGGGAGGTACTGGCCTAATTAAAATTGCATCTATGTGTGCATGCGCAAATCACACGACTTTTGAGTTTACTTTTCTTGTTGCAGAGGAAGTCCCTGCAATGCAAGTGTTTATGAACCAAAGTAAATCATTATGAACAGCAAACAGAAGTGCAAAATTAAAATCCCTCAGCAATTAAAGGGCAAAGCTGTCACCTGTTATGAAACATTCGTTGGAATTAATAAAGCAGCAGGAGGTTATTTTAGAAAGCTGTTGAAATTGTATCAACAGCACCAAAACTAAGCAAATTTTCTCTCTTCTTTGTGTAGGCAGTGGCCAGCCAGATGACCTTGACTTGACTTTGACCTAAATTCCAGGGGCTCACCTTGCAGTTGGCAACCACACTTAATAAGGGAAACCTGTAGGTGCCTTGAATTCAGTTTTTTCCCTTGAATCCATTCTTTTTTAAAAAGTTAATTATTTTTTATTAAATCATAACTTTGTACATTGATGCATTTATGGGGTTCAGGGTACTGCTTTGATATACAATATGAAATGCTTACATTGAACTAAGTAACACATCCATCACAATTATACTCATTTCTTAATAGTTTTGGAATGTAGTATTGTATCATGTACATTAGGTGAGGTCCCCCAAATACCCTCCCTCCTCCCTTATCCCTCCTCCCCTCCCCTCTCTCTCCTCTTCCCTTTTAATTTCTGGACTATGGTTATGTTTTGCCACTTGTATGAGTGTGTAGATGGTTATATATTGATTTCATAGTAGTATTGAGTACATTGGATACTTTTTTCCATTCTTTTTTTTTTTT
>NW_003852627.1:893908-895137 GCF_000181295.1 Otolemur garnettii
TACTCCATGGTGTGCATATACCACAATTTGTTAATCCATTCATGGGTTGATGGGCACCTGGGCTGTTTCCATGTCTTGGCTATTATGAATTGGGCTGCAATAAACATTCTGGTGCAAATGTCTTTGTTGTAAAATAATTTTTGATCATCTGGGTATATATCTAGTAGAGGATGTACAGGATAGAATGGTAGGTCTACTTTTAGTTCCTTGAGTGTTCTCCAAACTTCTTTCCAAAAAGGTAGTATTAGCTTGCATTCCCACCAGCAGTGTAGAAGCGTTTCCTTCTCTCTGCATCCACACCAACATCTGTGGTTTTGGGATTTTGTGATGTGGGCTAATCTTACTGGAGTTAGATGAAACCTCAAAGTGGTTTTGATTTGCATTTCTCCGATGATTAAGGATGATGAGCATTTTTTCATGTGTTTTTAGGCCATGCGCCTGTCTTCATCAGAGAAGTTTCTGTTCAAGTCTCTTGCCCACATAGAAATGGGGTTATTTATTCTTTTCTTATAGATCAGTTTGACTTCTCTGTAGATTCTAGTTATTAGACCTTTGTCAGAAGCATAACTTGCAAAAATCTCCCATTCTGAAGGTTTGCTTTACTTACTATGCTCTTGGCTGTGCAAAAGCTTTTTAGTTTGATCAGATCCCAGTAATGTATTTTTGGTGCTGCTTCAATTGCCGAGGGAGTCTTCCTCATAAAATATTCTCCCAGGCCAATTTCTTCAAGTGTTTTCTCTGCACTCTCTTCTAATATTTTTATAGTTTCATGTCTTAAGTTTAAATTTTTTATCCAGTGAGAATAAATTTTTGTTAATGGTGAAAGGTGGGGGTCCAGTTTCAGTCTTCTACAGGTTGCCAACCAGTTCACTCAGCACCATTTGTTAAATAAGGAGTCTTTCCCCCACTGAGTATTTTTGATAGGCTTGTCAAAGATCAAATGATGATAAGCAGCTGGGTTCATCTCTTGGTTCTCTATTCTGTTCCATAAATTTACCACTCTGTTTTTGTGCCAGTACTATGCTGTTTTGATCTAGTAATGTGATACTTCCTGAACTGTTCTTATTTCTGAGTAATGTCTTTGCTATTGAGGTTTTTTTCTGATTCCATATAAAACAAAGTACTATTTTTTCAAGTTCTTTGAAGTATGACAAAGGTGCTTTAACAGGGATTGCATTAAATCTGTAGATTGCTTTGGGTAGTATGGACATTTTAATAATGTTGATTCT
>NW_003852627.1:896085-903676 GCF_000181295.1 Otolemur garnettii
AGATTTTCATATTTCTGAGAATAGAGATTTTTGTAGTAATCACTGAGGATTTTTTAAATTTCTGAAGTGTCTGTTGTTATTTCTCCTTTATCATTTCTGATAGACGATATTAGAGATTTTACTTTTCTATTTCTGGTAAGGTTCGCCAAGGGCTTATCAATTTTGTTAATTTTTTCAAAAAACCAACTTTTTGTTTCATTGATCTTCTGAATGATCTTTTTGTTTTCAATTTCATTTAATTCTGCCCTAATTTTGGTTATTTATTTTCTTCTGTTGGGTTTGGGGTTGGAATGTTCTTCCTTTTCCAGTTGCTTGAGACAATCTATTAAGTTGTTGGCTTCCTCTCTTACTGTTTTCTTGATGAAGGCTTTGAATGCTATAAATTTCCCTCTTAGGACTGCCTTTGCAGTATCCCACAGGTTTTGATAGTTTGTGTCTTTGTTGTCATTTAGTTTTAAAAATTTGGCGATTTCCTTCTTAATCTTGTCTTTGACCCAGCTATCAGTCAGCCTAAGATTCTTTAGCTTCCATGACTTTGTTTGAGTATGGAGATTCCCATTGCTGTTGAGTTCAACTTTTATTCCATAGTGGTCTGAAAAGGTACAAGGAATAATTTATATACTTTAAAATTTGCTGAGTTTAGACTTGTGTCCTAGGATATAATCTATTTTGGAGGATGATCCATGGGATGATGAGAAGAATGTGTATTCAGTTTTATTAGAGTGAAATGTTCTATAGAGGTCTGTAAAGTCCATTTATTCAAGGGTCAGGTTTAAGTCTAATATTTCTTTGTTTAGTTTCTTCTTGGAGGATCTATCCAAAACTGTCAAAGGAGTGTTAAAATCTCCAACTATTATAGTACAGGAAAATATCAAGTTGTTCACATCCATTAGGGTCTGCTTTATGAATTGAGGATCATTCTGGTAGGGTGCATAAATGTTCATTATTAAAATCTCTTCATGTTGAGTGTTTCCTTTGACAAATATGTAGTGACCTTCCTTACCTTTCTTTATCTTTGTTGGTTTGAAGCCAATTGTATCTGCTACTAAAATTGCAACTCCTGCTTTTTTCTGGTTTCCATTTCCCTATATTATACAATTCCATCCCTTCACCCTGAGTCTATTTTTATTCTTTAAGGTAAGGTGAAATTCTTGTATACAGCAGATATCTGGTCTGAGTTTATATATCCAGTCAGCCAGCCTGTGCCTCTTTAGAGGATAATTTAAACTGTTCACATTAATTGAGAGAACTGATGAGCCTGGTTCTGTTTTGGGTGTCATGATTTTCAAATGTCCAGTGAACAATTTTAATCCTTTTATCACTGTGGAAATTGGGTTTTGTTCAAAAAATTTCTGGGTGAGTTGACTTTGGAGGTAGAGCATTTTACTGGTCATTGTGGAGGATGGGTCTGAGAATATCCAGGAGAGCTGGGTTAGTTATGGCAAATTCCTTCAACATGTCTATGTCATTAAAGTATTTGATTTCTCCATTGCAAATGAAACTCAGATTGAATCCATTCTTAACTAAAGAATCAGAATTAAACCTGCCATGTGTAGGTTACTGAAATCTTATAATCATGGGCACAATGGTGGGAGGAGAGCCTTTAATATTATAGAGAAATCTAAATGTTAAAGTATTTTTGAAGAGATGTGCTCCTTTCAGAAAGATGGGATCCTTCTACAAGACCACTGGCTTGGACTCTGAGAAGTGCCAATGGCATAAATGTTAAAACAAGCCAGTGGGACTGTTCTAGGTTAAAACCGGGACACCCAAGAGACAAGACAACTAAGTGAAATATGTGAGCCTTGACTGGATTCTGGATAAACAAAGACAAGCATAAGTATTCCTTTCCCCACATTCACACCAGTATCTGTACATTTGGGACTTTGTGAGGTGGGAAAAATTTTTAAAGAACTAAAAGTTGATCTTCCATTTGATCCTGTAATATCTACCCAGAACAACAAAAATCATCTTAACCACAAAGATATTTGCACCAGAATGTTACTGCAGCCCAATTCATAATTGTGAGGTTGTGAAGCAATCCAAGTACCCATCAACCCATGAATGGATTACCAAACTGTGGCATATGTATACCATGGAGTATTATTCAGCTATAAGAAAAGATGGAAACTTTATACCTTTTGTGTTTTCTTGAATGGAATTGAAGAACATTCCTCTTAGTAAAGTATCTCGGGAATGAAACCAATGTATATAAAAATATATGCCCACATGAAAGATAAAACAAATACAGTCTAGAAAGGAGGAGGGAGAAGAAAGGGGGGAGAGGGAAGGTGATTGGCAAGTTCTCACCTAATGTGCATAATATGGGGGTATTCAGCATGCTCCCTGGGTGAAGGGCTCAACTACAACTTGAACTTTCCCTTGGAAATGAAAACAATGTAACCTAAACATTCGCACCCCCATATTAATTTGAAGTAAAAAGCAAGACAAGTAGCTGGAAAGATGGCTCTGGGACTACTATATTGGGAAGTTTTTAATATGGGCTGCAAATGTGGTAGTATTATTGTATGACTTAAGTATTTTAGGTGTGATAATGTTGGAGAAGGTATTTGCTCTTAGAAAAAAAATGCTGATATCAGTTCACAACTGCAAAGAATGATTATTCCATTATCAACCTAAGTGCCCATCAATGGATGTGTGAATAAAGAAAATATGATGTGTGTGTGTACATATATCCACATATACAAAATGATATACACACCATGGAGTACTATTCAGTCATGAAAGGAATGAAATAATGTTGTCTGCAGCAACCTGGATGGAACTGGAGAACATTACCTTAAAGTGTCTTAGGAAGCGACAAACAACACTACATGTTGTCACTAATAAGTTGGAGCTAACTGATGTGTGCACATGGTCATAAAGTGGTACAAGGAAATTAGAAACCAAGAAGGGGGGAATGAGGGAAAAAACTTAACCATCAGATGCAATGACAGTGACACTAAAAGCCTGGACTTCAGCATTATCCAACTCATCCATGTAACAAAAAGCCTTGTACCCTGTAATACTTTGAAATAATATTTAAAAAAAGAAAACATATGCTGATGTACTTAGGGATAAAAATGTCATGGTGCTATAAGTTATTTTCAAATAGCTCAGCAAAAAATATACTGATAGAGATATGCAAATGTGGCAAAGTGTTAATTCATAAACCTAGATGAATTTAGATATTAGTGATTCAATTATTTTAACTTTTCTATTGGATGAATATTTTCATATTAAAGTGCTCTTTTTAGCACATCATCTGTGCTCTTAACGAAAGCTCTTAATGAAAGCTCTCTTTGTATCAAGAATTTTCTTCTGTGTGGTGCCTGTGGCTTAGTGGGTAGGGCGCCGGCCCCATATACTGAGGGTGGTGGGTTCAAACCCAGCCCCAGCCAAAATGCAACAACAAAAAAATAGCCAGGCATTGTGGCATGTGCCTGTAGTCCCACCTACTTGGAAGGCTGAGGCAAGAGAATTGCCTAAGCCCAAGAGCTGGAGGTTGCTGTGAGCTGTGACGCCACAGCACTCTACTGAGGGTGACAAAGTGAGACTCTGTCTCAAAAAAAAAAAAAAAGAATTTTCTTCTCTGCTGGATTCAGGTCAAGATGGTCCTGCTTTCCCTGCCTCCCAGGTGTCTTCAGGCATAGGTCACCTCCTTCTTGTACCCGGGCAGTGATTCTTGTTGGCCAATACATAACACACATTCTGGTGGCCTTTGGTTGGAAGACTGTTTGGGCTGCTATAACAGAATACCATAACCTGGGTGTCTTGAACAACAGACACTTGTTTCTCACAGTTACAGTTGCTGGAAGTGAGAGGTCAGGGTGCTGGCATGGCTGGGGTTTTGGTGAGGACCCTTTCCCTGGTTCACAGATGACCACCTTCTCACTGTATCCTCACATGGAGGAGGGAGCCCAGAGAACTCTGGTATCTATTCTTATAAGGGCACTAATCCCTATCCTTAGGGTTCCACCCTCATGACCTAATCACTTCCAAATGCCCCAATTTCAAATATCATCACACCAGGGATTAAGGTTTCAATATGACTTTCTTGGGAAACACAAATGCAGTCTATAACAACATTCCATTTCCAAAGTTTACTAGCTATCTGACTTGAAGCAAGTTACTTAACATGTCTGTTTCCATTTTTGTATCTGTAAGATGGAGAGGATGATGCCAGCAGGATTTCCTCCTCAGAGTTGTTGGGAGAATTGAAAGAGGTGACATATCATGCTTAAAATGAAAAGTGCTTGGGTTGACAGCCATACCACCAAGAATTTTGGCCGATTGTGGAAGAATAGGGCTGGGTCCACAGAAGGCACTATTTAGATATTTGTCTTTCAAACATCTAATACAAGGAATGTAAGGACCTCAGCTCCTGCAACCAGCAAGTTCCTTACATCAGTTTCAGGTTGTGGCCATTCTTGGAGGTCATGGTGGAGAACTGGTCATTCCCATCCCCATCTCTGTGAGTAAACAGAGGAAGCACTGATGTGGGCTGGGCCTACTTCACAGTATCCTAGAGCTGGAGTGTGAAGCTGGTGGTGTTAGTAGGAGACTCCTTTTTGCTTGTATTTCTGGGGTTAGTCCTGGCAGCAGAGGGACAGAAGACACCCCAGCAGATGGCATGCAGGAGAGGCCAGTCGAGAGACATACCAAGAGATGCCAGTCGAGAGACATACCAGGAGAAATGCTCTGTGAAAGGGAGGTGAGTCCCCTTATCTGAAGAAAACACCATGGAGTCATAAGATCTTGGAGCTGGTGGAGACTGAGGCACATTGGGAAGCTTCAAAGATAGGCTCGAAGCATTTATTAAGTCCCTGTTTCTTGTTAGGCCATGTTGCTTTCCTGCTCTGAAGAACTCATAACTCATAGAGCCCCATTTCAATATCCAATGCCAGACCATCTCTATAGCATTTCTGAAGGATGATGGTCCTTCCTTAACTTGATTGCCTTCAGAGATGGGGTGCTCACTGCCCCATCTGGGCCAGGGGAGCCGAGACAATGCTCTCCTCAAATATCACCATGTGCAAAAATGACCCCTCAGTTTGGTGGAGCGCATAAAGAAAAATATGTGTCTTTTCCACTTACCTTTATCAAATGCCAGGTTCCCCTTTGCAGTGAGCGTGCAGACGGTGAGACTGGGATCTGTTTCCTTGGGCTGTTATTTATTTCATCAGAAATTTCTGGAGCAATTTTTTAATCTCACTGGTGTTCTTGGTTAGTATACCTTGGGTTCTTGTCTCACCACCCCATCAGGCTCCTCCTACTCCACAGAGACCTCACTGGTCAAGGTCATGTGGCCTCCAGCTTGCAAAATCAGTGGTCTGCGTTGCTATTACTTTTCATCTCAGCAGTTTTCAATGCAGTTGATCACCCCTCCCTTCTTAAAACTCTTTGTTCTCTTGGCCTCAGTGCCCACTCACTCTCTGGGCTTCCCCTCTTTCACTGGGAAGAAACCAATGGTTTTCTTTTTGCTTACCATTTCCTTTTTTCATCTCTCCCCTTCTCTCTCTCTCTCTTTTTAAAATTTTTTTGTAGAGCCAGAGTCTCACTTTATCGCCCTTGGCAGAGTGTTGTGGTGTCACAGCTCACAGCTCACAGCAACCTCCAGCTCTTGGGCTTAGGTGATTCTCTTGCCTTAGCCTCCGGAGTAGCTGGGACTACAGGTGCCCATCACAATGCCCGGCTATTTTTTTGTTGCAGTTTGGCCGGGGCTGGGTTTGAACTTGCCACCCTCGGTATATGGGGCTGGCGCCCTACTCACTGAGCCACAGTCGCCGCCCCTCTTCTGTCTCTTTGTAAGTCTCTGCCCTGGACGTGGAATTGGTCATGTCTTCACTGACCCCTGGTTTCCCTAGGTGGGAAATAGAGACCATAATCTGGGTGCTAAAGATGCTCGTTGTTTTTGAGATTGACACTGTTTCTAGTCTTTATTGGCTAGAACCAGTAACTTCTTTTTTCTTTTTTTTAAAGTAACCAGTAACTTCTTTTTCTTTTTTTTAAAGATAAAATACAGGGAGTCCCCAAGTTACAAACGTCTGAGTTAGGTACACCTTGCACTTAACAAATGGAGGCTATTACAGTAAGTCACAAAGTTACAAAAGTCCCACTGACATATGACTCGTACTTACAAACAGAACCTCTGACAGGTAATAGTTAAATGAATCTGTTCCAACTTACATACAAATTCAGCTTAAGAATAAACCTACAGAACCTATCTTGTTCATCACGTGGGGCCTGCCTGTACATCTTGAGTTTATACTGAGGCCAGTTCGAATTCAGAACTAGTGAGTTTTTATTTGGTTTCTCTACTTTTATATTGGCATCTTCTTTCTTCTATACCAAAGTTCCTGATTCCCTTCCAAGACCAGCAGAGTTAGCAAGAAAACAATAGCAACATGTATCAATGACGTGGTTAATGAAAACAATTTAAGATTTTTGTGATCCTTAGGATCCTAAGGATTATTTTGATCCTTAATGTATATCTTACTAGTGATGTACAAATATTATGTTTAAAGTCACTGGAATAGTTACTTTTAAGAAATTAATATAAAAATTTATATTTTTATCTTTTTTTTTTTTTTTTTTTGAGACTGTCTTGCTCCATTGCTGTGGGTAGTGTCGTGGCATCATCATAGCTCATAGCAACCTCAAACTTGTTGGCTCAAGAGATCTTGCCCAAGCCTCCTGAGTAGGTAGGATCGCAGGTACCTGCCACAATGCCTGCATATTTTTAAATATGGGGTCTCACTGTCACTCAAGCTCATCTTGAACTCCTGAGCTCAAGTATTCCACCTGTCTCAGACTCCCAGAATGCTAGGATTAGAAGCATGAGGCACCACACCTGGCCTCAAATTTATAATATATTTATTTATTTTTTTGAGACAGAGTCTCACTTTGTCAACCTTGGTAGAGTGCCATGGCATCATAGCTCACAGCAATCTCCAGCTCTTGGGCTTAGGCAATTTTCTTGCCTCAGCCTCCTGAGTAGGTGGGACTACAGGTGCCCAGCACAATGCCTGGCTATTTTTTAGAAATGGGGTCTCACTCTAGCTCAGGCTGGTCTTGAACTCCTGAGCTCAGGCGATCCACCCGCTTCAACCTCCCAAAGTGCTAGGATTATAGGCATGAGCCACTGTGCCCTTATGATATTTTTAAAGGAAAATTTTTACAGTATATTCAGTGAAAGCTAGTTTCTGTCTCTCCCGTCTTCTGCTGTTTCCTCTGTCTCCCTATAGATAACCAATATTTTTTGGTTTTGATTTATTTTTCCATCAAAAACATATGTTCATATCATTCCTCTTTCTTAAGTATCAGCATAACATACACATCTTTCCCCACCTTTTCATTTAATAATGCATCCTGGAGATTAGTCATAACACTGAGTGGGGAGACTCCATATTCCTTTGCAGCTGGGCAGTAGATGGAATTGTGTCAATTATAGTATTCATGTATCCAGGCACCCACAGAGGTGATTCTCCATCTTTTGCCATTATAAATGAGGCTGCAGGCTTGGCACCTGTGGCTCAAGTGGCTAAGGTGCCAGCCACATACACCTAAGGTGGCGGGTTCGAATCCAGCC
>NW_003852627.1:904099-922542 GCF_000181295.1 Otolemur garnettii
TAGAGTGCTGTGGTTTCAACGAGCTCACAGCAACCTCAACTCCCTGGCTGAAGTGATCCTCCTGCCTCAGCCTTCCAAGTAGCTGGGACTATAGGCACCTGCCATAACACGGGGCTCATTTTTCCTATTTTTAGTAGAGATGGGGTCTCACTCTTGCTCAGGCTGGTCTAGAACTCCTGAACTCAAGCAATCCTCCTGCCTTGGCCTCCCAAGAGTGCCAGGATTACAGGCCCTCATGTTAAATTTAATCCCTAGTATTGGAGATGGGGGCTAATGGGAGGAGGTCAATTCCTCATGACTAGATTAATCTGTTTCCTGGTGGGGTAGAGTGAGTGAGTTCTTGCTCTATTAGTTTCCGTGAGAGCTGGTTGTTTAAAAGAGCCTGGCACTCCACCCCCACCCCTGCCCCATGCTTCCTCTCTTGCCCTGTCTCTCTGCTCACACCAGCTCCCCTTCACCTTCTGTGGTGGGCGGCAGCTCCCTGAAGTCCTTAGCAGAAGCCGATGCTCGTGCCATGCTTCTTGTACAGCCCGCAGAACTGTGGGCAGAGAGGTTCTGAAGGTACAGAGATGAGTGAAGGCCGAATAAACCTTGTTTCTTTATAAATCACTCAGCTTCCGGTTGCTTTTATAGCAACACCAGCACACTAAGGCACTAAGCCACGTGACGCTGACATCACCCAATTCCCTTCACATACGTCCTCCATTTTGCATTCCCACCAGCAACAACTGACAGGCCTGTTTCCTCCCAAGTTGCAGCAGTAGCTTGTAAACCTCTGGGGTGTTTGGCAGGTGGGCAGGAGCAGCAGCCCCTTAACTCGTCTTTGCTCCTACCCAATGCTCTGTCCATGGTGGCTAGAGAGCTCTTTTATAGTGTCAATAAGATCACGTGACTCTCTTGCCTAAAAGCTGGAGCCCTGGCACTCTGGTGTTACAGCATCATCTGGCCCTTTCCTAAGTCCTGGGCCTCAGCTCGTTTGCTTCTCCCCTCAGCCTACGCTGTGCTGGACAGACTGTCCTTCTTCGTGCCTTCAATCGCTGAGGCTGCTCCTTCTGTGGGGATGTGACATTCGCTGCTCCTTCTCCTTGGAGAGACCCCCCATCTTTATATGGGTGTGGCTTCCCTGTTTTCATGTCCAGCTCCTCTCCTCAGAGAAGCCTGTCCCCACCAGCTGTCTCCCTCATTCTGAGTCATCCTCTCATCCTGCTTTTTTAGACAGAGATGTTTTGTGCTTGTTGTTTGATATATTGATCTTGAGAACACAGTCCTTCCCTGCCTTTTTGTGCCAGAACTCACAGTGCCTGGCACATAATAGGTGCTTAGTACGTGTTGGTTCCACGAGTAAATGTGGAAATAGCAACTATTCTGCCTGCGAAATGGTCTGAGTTCTCGTTCTCAGTCTCCTGTGATGGGAAGCTCCTTGAAGACAGGACCATTTTCTGAAATTTTCTTTTCCCCCCCTAAAATCAGTTTCCTTTTCTTCAACATATAAAAAACACGTTTAATGCATACAACTTGATGAGTTTGGAAATAATCATACGCCCATGGAACCATTACCACAATCAATACCATCAGTATATATCCGTCACCACCAAAGGTTTCCTCCAGCTTTATTTATTTATGTATATTACTATTGTTATTCTGGGATAAGAACACTTACCCTAAGATTTACCCTCTTTTTTTTAGAGACAGAGTCTCACTTTGTCACCCTCAGGAGAGTGCCATGGCATCACAGCTCACAGCAACCTTCAGCTCTTGGGCTTAGGCCATTCTCTTGCCTCAGCCTCCCGAGTAGCTGGGACTACAGGCGTCCACCACAACGCCTGGCTATTTTTTTGTTGCAGTTTGGCTGGGGCCGGGTTTGAACCTGCCACACTCAGTCTGTGGGGCTGGCGCCCTACTTATTGAGCCACAGGCACCGCCCAAGATTTACCCTCTTGCCAAATTTGTAAATATACAATACAGTATTGTTGGCTACAGGCACTATACTGGACTTATTCATGGTGTGTAACTGGAATTCTATATAACAGAACCACAGAATCATCTTCCTTTTCTTTCTTTCATCTTTTTCTTTTTCTTTTCTTTTCTTTCTTTTTTTTTTTTTTGAGACAGAGTCTCAAGCTGTTGCGCTGAGTAGAGTGCTGTTGCATCACAGTTCACAGCAACCTCAAACTATTGGGCTTAAGCGATTCTCTTGCCTCAGCCTCCCAAGTAGCTAGAACCACAGGTGCCTGCCACAACACCAGGCTACTTTTTTTGGTTGCAGTTGTTGTTGTTGTTTTGGCTGGCCTAGGCTGGGTTTGAACCCACCAGTCTTCGTGTATGTGGCTGGTGCTCTACCCACTGAGCTACGGGTGCCACCAACAGAATCATCTTTCATTCAGCTTTGTAACTTTGGCATTACACTGCCCTGCACTTTAATAGGAGCCCATGGAGGGAAATCTAGGTTTTGTGGAGCCTCAGGCTTATATAATTTGGGGGTGCTTTCTTTAAGTAAAAGAATACAAAATTACAGATATCAAATTAGGTAGACAGTGTTAGAAGGGACCCATCTAAGTTAGGATCCCTGAAGCTTTGGGGGAAAAATCCATCTCCAGGGCTCATTAAATGTCTATGGAATGAATGAGTCAAAGGTAGCTTTTAAATGTTTGATTTCCCTGGTTTCATTTTTTGGTGGGTAGAAATACAAAGAAAGCTGTCACAGCAGGACAGGATGACCTGTTCCATTTTATTCTTGCACATAATTAGGATATTTTTTATCTTCCCAATTTAAGGCAGTTGCAACCTCAGGTTTGTACCTAATGGGAAAGAAAATAATCAGGGGTACTGTGGCATTTCGTGGCGGCCACTCCATCAGACAGAGCTGTGTTCCTTGTTCTCCTTTCTTTGGCTAATGGCATATCCATTTCCTTCTGGAGAATTATCCACTGTCTCTTTTAATCCTTGTGGGTCGGGTGGGGCAGACCCAGATTTCAGGTGAGGGCAGACATCCCCAGTGCCGGTGATTTAATTAACAGTCATCTCCTATACTGTGTGCCACTTACTAATTGTTATCACGCAAACATTTTATAACTGTGTGTTCATTCGTTTAAGCCTCATCACAACCCTTTGAGGGAAGTCCAGTTGTTACCTCTATTTTACAGAAGGCAGAAGAGGGGTGAAGGTTACTGACCACAGTCACTGGCAGGTTAGTGGGATTAGAATCTAGGCAGTCTGGCCCTTGTTGGGTTGCATCTCAGCTCAGGCAGGAGGGAAGAGAGCCCGGCTAGGTGCCTGGTTTCTAATCCCAAGGCTTAGAGTTACAGGGGAGGACTTCTCTTTCCATAGAAACTGATAGCAGTTCAGAGGATGAAAGCTGGATGCTTTGAGGGCTATGAAGGGGGCCCTGAGAAGTTTACCACCCAGAGAAGAGGTGGGGACAGAGCCCCCAGGCTCATGATGCTGTTAGCACTGCTGTTCTCACCCAGGCGTGAGGATCTACCACTGGGTCCCCACGTGCACATCAGGACGTGACCTTTGTTGCCTAAGGGAGTTTGAGTTGTGTTTTTCATCCTCTGCAACTACTAAAAGTGCATCTTGGTTCTGATCTCGATGAATTTGCACTAGAAAGGCTTGAGGACGAAGAGCCATTGGGAGCGTCCAACTCTTTGCGACCATCTTCCTGCGGGGAGTACGCTTGGCGTATGGGAGAAGTATGGATGTGAAGGCGGATAGTATGGGTTTGATTTTCTGCCCAACTTACTCAAGGATCCCGAGTAAGATCTCAGAATCTGGGAAAATAGCAAAAACTGCCTTTGTGGGTCATGGGTGAGGATTTAATGGATAACATATGCGAAGCTCCTGGAGCGGCTGGATGCCTGTAGCTCAGCAGCTAAGGCACCAGCCACATACACTGGAGCTGGCAGTTTCCAATCCAGCCTGGGCCTGCCATTCAACAACAATTACAACCAAAAATAAATAAATAACCCGGTGTTGTGGTGTCCCAGTACTTGGGAGGCTGAGGCAAGAGAATCACTTCAGCACAGGAGTTTGAGGTTGCTGTGAGCTGTGGTGCCACAGCGCTCTACTCAGGGCAACAGCTTGAGACTCTGTCTCAAAAAAAAAAAGCTCCTGGAGCAGACAGGTGCTTCATTCACGAACCTCATCTTCTGCACCCCCGGGGCTCTGTCTGCCCTTCCTGTTGTATTAATTAGGGTTCCTCAGAGGAACAGAACCAACTGTGTCTGTGCGTGTGTGTATTCTAAGAACTGGCTCACACAGTTGTGGGGGCTGGAAAGTCTGAACTCTGCAGGGCAGTCCGACAGGCTGGACGTTCAGGGAAGTGCTGACGTGGGGTCTGGAGTCTGAAATCGCAGGGCAGGCCAAGGGGGCTTGGCCAGCAGGCGGGCTGCTCTGTTGTAGGGTGAGGGTAGAATTTCTTTCTCTTGGGGAAACTTCAGATTTTGCTTTTAAGGCTTTCAAATGATTTATGACTCCTATCCTCTTATGCAGGATAATCTGCTTCACTACAGTCAGCTGACTGTGGGCGTTAGTCTCATCCACAGAATACCTCCACAACAAAGCGACAGAGCACTGCAGCCCGGCCAAGCTGACATGTAAGATTCACCATCACACTTGCTGGTACAGTCTCTGTGGACGTCAGTTTCTCCATCTGCTAAATCAGGCGTCCTCAAACTACGGCCCACGGGCCACATTTATCCGGCCCGCCCGGTGTTTTTGCTGCCGCTGCCTGTCCTGCTTAGCAGCCGACTCGTCCCAGGGCCCGCAGTCCAGCCCTCCAACGGTCTGAGGGACAGTGAACTGGCCCCCTGTTTAAAAAATTTGAGGACCCCTGTGCTAAATGGACAGAACTTGTCTTGATCCTCAAGCATTTGCTTTATAAAATTGCAATAATAAACCAGGAGAGTGCTGAGGGGCCAGTGAGGAAGAGCTCAGGAGAGGGCTGAAGGCAGTTTCTAGACGGGGCATCCTCACTGATGTGGGACAAAATATCCTGAGACCTGAGGCCTTTTGTTCCCCAAATTCCAGAGTCATCTCAGGGAAGAGGATGTAACAGCAGGGCTTGAAGGTGGCTGCTGGCATGTACCAGAGCTATTTATATGACTTCCCGTTCTTCCACAAAGCCAATTTCAGCCCCGGAAGAAAGAAAGTACAGACCTCCTGTATCGTCACATAGGCAGAAACAGTCTCTCATGATCCTACAGAGACACCCCCTTTTTGCCTTAGATGTTCAGAATGGAGGGAGAGAGGAAGAGAGAAGAGAGGAGGAAGGAAAAGAGAAGAGAGAAGTGAAGAGAGACCGGGAGGAGGAGGAGAGGGGGAGCAGGAACAGAGGGGGAGGAGGAGGCAGATTCAGACAAGCACCTACTTTGTGAAAAGGACACACGCAGAAGCACACACGCAAAAGGACACACACAGAAGCACACACGTTTGCAAGGTATAGCAAGGACTCTTTGGACCATCAAGACCACATATCAAAGGGAAGTAAAGAAAAATCTCTCTCTGAAAGCCCTGGGCTTAGTGTAATGGAGTCAGACGGATAGGGATGTGCATGCTGCTGTTGACTGGGGAAGGTCAAGGAACCTCTCTGATCCTTGGTCTTTTTATCTGTGAAAGGGGAGACATGGTAATAATATTTGGTTTGCAGGGATGACATCAGATATAACACGTGCAAGGCCTTTTATTTCCTGTGACCTGGCAGGTGAGGGACCAGCAGATCTAAGGGGTGACCCCAAATTGATAGAACACCGGCTCCCAGGTGCCACCCAGTACTGCTGCTGGCCACTGTGTGGTCAAGTTCAGCTCTAGCCATCCTGGGTCTTGGCGTTTATGTTTATTTTTAGCAGGGGGATGTTATGGTAAAGGAAAAGAAGAGCTATTAATGAATATATTCAATAATGGGAGATAATAAGCAGTTGCTCTAATTGTTTTATGAGCCTGTCACTTGAAGTTCATACTGTGATTCAGGCTCACTGTTTGAAGAATTTTTAAGTGGGAGCCCAGGTTTTCAAGTACAAAAAAAAAAAAAAAAAAAAAGGAAAGAAAGAGAAAGAGAAAGAAAAAAATCATTACCTCCAAGTGGTAACTTAAATATCTCTTCTTCCTACCTGGCCTTCTAAATACTTTCTGATTACATGTCCTTCCTAGTTCATCCAGGCAATTGGGGTCAGGAGAATGAGACAGTTTTCATCCAAATGATAAAAAGCTTCTACAAAACAATTCTTAGTATTTGAAAAATCCAGGTGGTGAACTGAAATGTTTATTTGATGAGTTCAAAGCCACAGGATGTGTTTACCGTGAGATATGTCACCTTTATCTTATCTGATCCTCGCCATTGCCTGGGGAAGCAGGCGTTACTGTGCCCGTCTGGTAGACAGGGACAGGGTTCACTGAGGCTCGGAAAGAAAAAGCGGCTTGGCCTAAGGGCTACTGGGAGTCGCCCTAACCCCGACTGGCTTGCTGAGGACCAAACGAGGTGTGGGCACAGTAGAACCATTTTATTTATTTATTTCAGGTTAATATAAGGGTACAAACAACTAGGTTACCATGTTGCATTTGTAGTTGTGTCCCATATCCCAGAGGTGTGTCATGTATTACATTGTGCCCATTAAGTGGGAGCACACCCAGCCCTCCCCCTCCTCCCTCTGCCCCCTCCCCCCAACCTGAATGAGCTGAGTTTTTCTCTTGTGTGGGCGTGTATTAGATCATCCACTGGCTTCACATTAGCACTGAGTATACTGGATGTTTGCTTTCCCATTCTTGTGATACTTTACTAAGAAGAATGTGTTTCAATTCTATCCAGGTTAATACAAAAGATGTGAGGTCTCTTTTTATGACTGAATAGTATTCCATGGTGTGCACGTTAATCCACAACTTGTTAATCCATTCATGGGTTGATGGGCATGTAGGTCGTTTCCTCATCTTGGTGATTATAAATTAATTGGTGGCTCAGCACCCGTAGCTCAGTGGTTAGGGCGCTGGTCACATGCACCAGGGCTGGTGGGTTTGAACCCAGCCTGGGCGTGCTAAAAAACAAACAAACAAACAAACAATAGCTGGGCATTGTGGCAGGTGCCTGTAGTCCCAGCTACTAGGGAGGCTGAGGCAAGAGAATCACTTGAGCCCAAGAGTTTGAGGTTGCTGTGAGCTATGATGCCATAGCACTCTACTGAGGTGACATAGTGAGACTCTGTCTCAAAAAAAAAAAAATTAAGCTGTGATAAACAATCTAGTGCAAGTGTCCTTATGATAAAAGTAGAGGGATTTTAGATGTCTACCTTAAGAAGGGCCAATCTGGGGACAGCTGCTGTCTGCTACTTGTCCTTTTTAAAAGGCCCTCAGATATGACGTACCCAGACCTGCACTGGAGTCCACAGACCAGGTTTCTGAGCCCAACTTTGCCTCGTCTTGTCCCTTTCTCTGTTTCTGAGCCTGTTTCCACTTATATGGAGCAGCTGGCCTAGAAGCCAGTGTTTCCAGAGGGTGCTGCGCCCCGGTAGTGGGCTGCGAGCTGCTTCTACTTGGCAAACAGGTGTGCGTTTCTGTTTGCAGTTTCCTTCTATTTATGACTCACAGGGCTAGCTTTCCAATTAGGATAGTGAGGTACAATTTCACTTTACATTAGATGCGTTTAAGCCTTTTAATATTGTGTAGATCTAAAAAATATTTAAATAGATACTAGAGGTGACAGCAGATATAATAACAATAATTACAAAGGTTTATTGAGTGCTTATTCTGGGCCAGCCATGATTCTAAATGCTTTCTATTTATTAACTCACTAAATCTTCACAACCACTGAGGTTGACTCTATTATTAGCTTCATTTTAATGCAGAGCGCAGAGGCACGGGGACTTCAGGGTCCTATCCAGGCTCCTTGACTGTGACTGCTGGGTAGGTTTGAACCCAAATCCCTGACTCCAGACTCTCTGCTCTGAAGTGGTTAGGCAGGTAGGGTATGAACCAGTGGTGTTTGGGGGACACACCCCTGGGTTACGTCCAGGGGACCAACTATTTCTGCTTTGCCTGGGACGATCTTGGTTTTAAACTTGGAAGTTCTGAATCTAGGGAAACCCCTCAGTCTCAGGCAAACTGGGACAGTGGGTCACTCTAGCTGTGGCTCAAGTCTGTTCTGATGTCTTCTGAGATTGTGTCACTGCATATGCTGGTAACATGAGCTGACTATATTTAGCCAACCCAAACATGCCAGATCTGTAGGGATTGTGGGGGGTAAATATACACATCTCTCAACTACATCCGTAACATCCAGAAACTCTTCCTTAAAAATAACAAAGTGATCGCTGTGTGTGTAACCAGCAGTGACACTTGCCTTATCGGTATAAATAACAGAGTGAAAATGTCCCATTTCTGTATCTCTAGCAGAATAAAAGTGTTAGGTACAGAAATACTAAATCCTGCCACTTTGGCACATATAATATCATGCAGAACAAAAGAAATTCTGTGGGGCATCTGCCACAATCACGGTGACGATGACGGCGGCGGCTGCCCGGGAGTCATGGTCCACTTTCCCCAGCACAGCGCTGGGCTCTTCACCTGCACTGTCTTAATTAATCCTCACACAATCCTTGTGCGGTTGTATCAAGAGTGCCATCTCCATTTTACAGATAAGGGAATGGAGGCACAGAAAGTTCTAGAAATTATCGAGTTCGCACAGCTAGGAAGTAATGAAGCAGAAATTTCTAGTCCAGGCAGCCTTTCTGTGGGACTGCTGTGCTTAACCCCAGGATAGGACATACCCTCGTGGGTGAGCGAGGTGGGGAGTAGACGGAATTGAGGTCAGAGAGGGGAGGAGATGGCATCCTGATTCTGCCACATCACCTGCGTTCCTCTCAACCATGTTCACGTGAGCCCCTCTCTGTGCCTTTGCGAGCTTGTCAATCCCTGTTGGGGTCAGACTCACTCTGTTTCAGAGTGGCGGAGTGGACAGGCCTGCCTGCTCTCCCTCACTGGCATCTTTGGACCATTCTCCACCTTTCTTGGCCATTTGTCTTCATTTCTTCCCACCTTTGAGGCTCAGTATATTGGGTCTGTGTATTTTGCACAGAAGAAAGCATGACATTTCTGTACATATCTCCCAGGGCCGGGGTGCAGGGAAGTGGTCACAGGCTTTCTACGCATCACGCGTGGACACAACCCCACGCCTGCAGCAGCTGCAGACGCCTTCCTCTCCTCTCCTGCTGAAGAAACCAAAGGAGCGTGCAGTGAGTGAAAGTGGCATTTCATAGGAATGACCTTGACTCTACTCATACATATATTTGCAACATTTGGCACTTTATTATTAGCAGCAGATGACTTGCTAATACACCTCGCAACTGCTTGCAGCATCCATACCTTGGCTGAGAATTGCTGGCAGAATGTGGGCAGTGGAAGAGGGAATGTGTCTGTGTGTCTGTGTGTGCATGATAGTGATGAGGGAGAGAGAGAGAGAAAGAGAGAGAGAGATAGAGAGAGAGAGAGCGCGCTCCCAGTCTCACTGTTCTCCCCCCTCAGAGCCATCGGGCTCTTCTTAGGTACTGGCTATTTTTTCCTGCCCCATCAGCCTGCGCTGAGAGATTCTATAGCATTGACATGGGGCGTTCTCTTTGCTGCTGGTTGGGTCCCTTCCTGGGAAGCTTCCCCAGAGAGGTCTCTTGGACTTGGGTCCAAGAACCTTGGGATCCCTGGCCAGTGACGAGAATACCTTGACATCTTTGAACTCCGCTGGTCTCCAGGCTGGGTCCTTTAAATAGACTCTCCCATTGAATTCCTAGGGCAAGGAGGTCCCTTCTTTCTAAATGAGGAGAGGTCAGAGAGCAGCTGTAGTGGGTGGCATAGTTTCCGCCTGACCCTCCCTCCTGTGTTATATTCAGGTTCTAACCTCTGTACCTGTGAGATGGCCTTATCTGTGGCCTCTGCAGGTGTGATCAAGTGAAGACGAGGTCGCACTGGAGTAGGAATGGCCCTGATACAATATGACTGGTGTCCTACTGAGAAAACAGGGAGGAAGATTTGGAGAGAGATAATGTTACTCATAGGGAAAGAGGCTGTGTGTAAAGATGGAGGCAGAGACTGGAATGATGTGTCCACAACCCCAGGAACATCAAGGATTCCAGGAGACAGAGAGAGGCATGGGACAGTTTCCCTTTGTGGGGCTCTAGAAGGAATCAGTCCTGCAGACACCTTAATATCCAACTGGTGGCCTCCAGAACCGTGAGAGAATAAATTTCTGTTGTTGGAAGATGCCCAGTTTGTGGTCCTTTATTGTGGCAGCCTTAGGAACTGAATACACCTGCGACCCCAGGTCACAGAACTCTGAGTGCCATGCTGAGATCTGACCCAGTTCCTCTGACCTCAGTCATCAGGCTCTTTCCACGGTCCTTATTGGAAAAACACACATGTAGCCTCTGAATTTGGAGGTTTAACAAGGAACTGCAAGAGAGTTTTGGGGCTTTCCAGATTTTGGGCTTTGCAATCCTGTCTTCAGTGGGCCTTTCAGGCCCAGTTGTCCTCATGAGAGTGTGGGTGGGCAGCTTCAGTTCCTGCCTGCTAACACCTTGTTCCGAGGTCCTTAATCGATTTTATCAGGGAAGGAATGGAGATTTATTAAATCTTCGCTGACTCGAGGCTGGGAGGAGTCATTAGTGCTTCACTGGGGGGACTGGGGATGTACCAGGGCCTCTGGGCCAAGGGGATGGTTTGCGTCTAACCAGGCAGGTGATGACAGACAAAATACAAAGTTGGCCCCACTCAGTGTCCCTGCATCGATTGCCCCTGTGAAACCCAGTGCTGGACTTTTATGATGCAGAAAAAGGGGACACGGAGGCAGGACTGTCAGGCTGTGACACCAAGCACAAGGAGTTGAGGAGGGCCAGCATGAGAAATATTTTATTAAATATAACTATCACAGGCCAGGTGCAGTGGTTTATGCCTGTAATTCCAGCACTCTGGGAGGTTAAGGTGAGTGAATCACCTGAGCTCAGGAGTTTGAAACCAGCCTGAGCAAGAGCGAGACCCTGTCTCTAAAAACTAGTCAGGCATAGTGGCAGGTGCCTGTAGTCCCAGCTACTTGGGAGATTGAGGCAAGAGGATCACTTGAGCCCAAGAGTTTGAGGTTGTTGTGAGCTATGATACCCTGGCACTCTACTGAGGGTGACAAAGTGAGACTCTTTCTCAAAAAAAAAGAAAAAGATATATATATATATACACACACACACACATATACAAAAAATATATATATATATATATATAAAACTATCACACTCACTATGTGCTATACATTATTCTAAATTCCGCACTGATTAACTCGTTTAACCCTCAAAACAACTGCTGGCCTCTGTTGTTATTTATGTTTCTGGCACAGAGAGGCTGGAGTCACCCCTGGTGTGTGCAGGCCACCGGCACGCAGACATTTCTGCTTCTCAGTCATGCCCTGCTGCAGAGAGTGAGGAAGAGGAAATCCACTCTGCCTTGGAGAGCTGGGGAGCATCCCTTGTGAAGCCTGAACAGAGGGGATTGGAGGGAATAGAGGGTACCAGGCATTGTGCGTACCAAGTGTTAAGGGTGGAACTGTGTCCCCCTCCATTTCATATTTGAGATCCTAACCCCCAGCTCCTCAGGATGTGCACTTGTCTGGAGGTAAGGTTTTTGTAGATATAGTTACTTAGATGGGGTCATTGTGGTGTCAGACGGGCCCCTAATCCAGTATGACTGGTGTTCTTATAAAGATGGCAAAGTTGGATGAAGAGTTGTGCACCCCTGGAGACCATCAGGGGAGGATGAAGGCCAAGATCAGGATGATGCTTTTATCTAGGAGCACCAAAGATTGCCAGAAAACCTCCAGAAGCTGGAGGAGCGGCCTAAGCAGATCCTTCCTCACAGCCCTCAGAAGGAAGTGAGTCTGCTGGCCGGTTCCTGACCTTGGGCTTCTGGCCTCCAGAAGAGGGCAGAGAGAACACATTTCTGCTGTTGAAGCCATCCTGTGATTTGTTATGACAGTCCCAGGAAATGAATACGCAGAGACAGGTGAGCAATTTGGAAGAGGAGGGAATAGAATTTGTGGTGGAGGCATCTCCAGGATGTGAAGAGAGAGTTAAAGGTCCTGGATTAGATTCAGAACACTAATCATCACAGGCAGGGAGAGTTATGGAATGGAAGCATTTTTAGTAGGAGTCTAGGGCCTTGGAGTCAGACTTGGGTTCAAATCCTGGCTCTGCTGTGTGACCTTAGTCTGGTTACTGAACTTCTCTGAGCCTCAGAGCCCACACCTTTCTAAAAAGCACCATGTTATCAATGGGGATGTTATTCCTGAAGCCCATTTTATAAAACAAAATGCTATAACTGATCAGGAACATAAAACAGAGCAGAACCCCTTTGTATACTTTTGTAGATGTTTGTTGAAAATATAAAACAAGGCACTTATTGTACAGACTACAAGATGACTGTTCCTTTTGGGGCATTATTTTTTTCTTTCACAGGCAGAGTTGGCATTGAGAAATAGGAACCCAAAGACACAGGGACTGACAATACTGCCTTCCTTCCCTGGTGACTCACTTGGCAGCCAGCAAAGTCATTCTGTGTTCTATCTGCAAGGAGGTTTTTGAACTGTGTTAAAAATTAGGGTCACCTATCTGGAAAATATCAATGTTATTTTGACATTTATGAATGCCACAAAAGTTTTGAATGGCAAGTGCCCGGGGTGGCCTTGTTTCTATGGTGATGGGAGAAGCCAATGCCAGCTAGTGCTGAAAGTACTAGGAGGTGGGCAGGGAGCACATGGTTTGTTTATTTTTAACTTGGGGGTCTTATCTACAGTGAGAATGATCCCCAAAGTGCATGGATTTGTGGTATCTTCATTCCAGATGATGTAAATTGGGAACTGTTTTGTCCTCAGCAACTGATGTGATGAGCTCTGATGTATGTGCCTGTGTGTGTGTGTCCTTGTTTGTCTCTGAGTGTATGAGATTTAACAATTAAGTCTGCAAACTTGCCTGTGTGCTTATGTTGGCAGCACTGTACAAACAACTTGGTAAGGTTGCATAACCTCGGTATATAAGTGTCTCTGAGCCATTGTGAGAATGTTAGATCTTGAATTACAGCAACAAACAAACATTACATTTCTTGTTAAACTTGGAGAGAGTGGAAGTGAAATCAGGGACCTGATAGTGCCATTTTATGGGGATAATTTCATGAAGAAAATGGCAGCCTCTGAATGTATTAAACATTTTCTGAGGGGAATGAAATTGTCACTGATGAAGAGAGGTCAGGGGAGCCAATAATGAGCTGAACTGATGAAAACTTTGCAAGAATTTGTCAAATTGTGAGTCAAAATTATCAGCTGACTATGAGAAGTATGGAAGACCAAGTAAACATGGATAGAGAATCTTGGCATGAGAAAGGCGTATGTAAAAGTGGGCTCTTGCATCACGACAATGCACCAGCTCACACGGCACTGTCTATGATGACTGTTTTAGCCAGTAAGCACAGAACTATATTGGAACACCCTCCCTACTCATCTGACCTGGCCCCCAGTGACATTTTCCTATATCTGATAATAAAGTAATATTGAAAGGAAGACGTTTTGATGACATTCAGGATATCAAGGGTAATACAACAACAGCTCTGATGGCCATTCCAGAAAAAGAGTTCCAAAATTTCTTTGAAGGTTGGACGAGGCACTTGGATCATTGAACAGTTTCCCTAGGGGAATACTTCAAAGGTGACCATTGTGCTGTTCAGCCATGCAGTATGTAACCCTTTTCCCAGGTTGAGTTTACAAACTTAATTGTCGACCCTGTATGTGTGCATGCACACGTGTGGGTTTCTACGTGTTTGTGTATGTGCATGGATGCATACTTATGTTTTGTGTGTGTACATGTTTATGCATATGTGTACACATGTGTTTGTGCATGTTTATAAAGATAGTGCCTGTGTTTGCATATATGCTCCGTGTGTGTGCACATACGAGCAAGCATGCTGACTATAATCTAGGGGGAGCAGGAGTGAGAGGTGACTCTCAGAGGGAAAAGTGTTGAGTTTGAGCCTGGTCAGTAGAATAGAAAAGCAGGTGACAATGAAGCCACATCTCCTGACCTGGGTACCACCCTTGAAGAGTGACGCTGAGCAGCTGGAACCACGTCCAGGAGAGGACCCAGATGGTGGAAGTTCTGCAGACCATAGAGCAATATAGTTGATGCTGTTGGCTAGAAATTTTTCTTCCCGAGCCAGTTTTATCTCTCTCTCTTCCATCCCCCTCTCAGCCTTCTGGTAACATCTTATTTTATTTTATTTTATTTTATTTTTGAGACAGAGCCTCAAGCTGTCCCCCTGGGTAGAGTGCTGTGGCATCACAACTCACAGCAACCTCCAACTCCTGGGCTCAAGCGAGTCTCCTGCCTCAGCCTCCCAAGTAGCTGGGACCACAGGTGCCCGCCACAACGCCCGGCTATGTTTTGGTTGCAGACATCATTGTTGTTTGGCGGGTCCAGGCTGGATTCAAAGCCGCCACCTTAGGTGTATGTGACTGGCGCCTTAGCCACTTGAGCCACAGGTGCCGAGCCAGCTTTCTGGTAGCATCTAATGTGCTTGTAGCCTTCCTCCTCCTTTGCCCTACCCAAAGGGGGGCACATCCCCCATGACTGGCCATGGGAGTTCCCAATTCCTTTGGCCACAGTGACTGGTTCAGTGAAAGCTTTTTCTCCACCTTGGGCCAATTGGAATCTTTCCCATCAGGGAAGAGCCACTTTCTGTTAATTGGTATAATTAGCTATGACGATGATGTGTGAGCTTTGAGCTGTCAAGGCCACATTTTCTATGTGGAAAGAGATTGCTTGTGAACACACCAAGATTGAAGAAAGAACAAAGAAAAGGAGAGACAGTGTCTGATGCACCATCATACCATGTCCAATTCAGAACAGTAGAATGAACTCAGGAGCTCGTCCAAGCAAGAGGAGGCTTGGGGTGTGTATGAGTGAGAGAGAGAGAGATGTGTCTGGGGGGAGGCATGCAGGTGGCAAACGTACATGACATGTGTCATGAAGAAGTGTCATAGATTCACACAGAATGCAAGGTGGGAAGACCCATGAGGCAAATTTGGGGTTCTTTCTAAGAAAGAGATTTCTGCCCATCAGTCCCCCATCCTTGGTGGATATTGTGTATAAAAGAGAGTATTTCATCAAGTATTGTATGTCATTCAGAATTCTCTGCAAAGTAAAATAAACCCCACTTGAAATGGCAAAGGAGAAAATGTGTTGGTTTGTGTAGTCAGGAAGAATTCTCAGGTAGAGCATAGCCGGGAAGGATGAGCTCCTGGGCCGAGACCTGAGGACTGTCTGCCTGGCTCCATCTCCTGCTTTGCCCGCTGCCATCACGCCCGACTCCACATCTTCCCGCTTAAGGCCACAGACTGTAGGAGCTTGTCTCAGTAGGGAACTCTGATTAGCTCTGCTAGGGTCAGGTGCCCACCCCTGGAGCAGTCACTGAGCCTGCTTGGCCAGGTCTGGCCAGGTCATATGTCTATCTCAATGGCTGGGAGTAGAAATTACTAGAAGTTACTAGAAGAAGGCAGGGGAAGGAAAATGTTCTGGGCTTCTGAAAACATCAGTCATCACAGGCCACGGCAGTAGCTGTGGGAAGGATTCAGCATGAGGTTGGGAGATGTACCTATCACTTCAGAAGTCCCTGGGTACAGAGTAGGGGTGTTTAGAGGGCTTGTTGGAGGCATCTATACAGACATCCCAGCACGCCGCTTTTATGATTCTAGCCTGTCTTGTTAATGCCTTGTGCAGGGTATTTCTCTGACCAGCAAAGCTGCTCTGTGTGCTGTGGGACAGACATAGGACAGTGGCCTCTGGCTACTGGCCCCTCACTCCCCACTCTCAGGTCAGGCAGCCCTCAGAGGAGATGTTTCCACACGGAACACCGTGGGCCATCATTTACAATTAGGTGGGTGGTTGTGGACAAAGAGGGACTGGCCGCCTGTCCTGCCAGTCAATATGCAGAGCAGGGGACAGGTCCACCAAACTTTATTTGTCAGAAGGCCGAGATTCTGGAGAACAGTGAGAGCAGCCTCTCTAAGACTGTTCTGTTCTTCCATTTTAAACATTACCGTTGTATATATATATATGTAAAAGTTTAAAGCAACGATCACATTAACCCTTATTTTGAATAATAATCAACATAACTCAGTGATCTAGTACAAAATTTCAATTTAAAAGTCAATCTCCTAAATGAATCCACCTAAACTACTCAAGATAGGCATCTTTAGGGTGGGAGCTAAATTTACAAAACATTAAGAATGGGAGACAGGGGTCAAGGTCAGGCAGGGCCTAACCTGACCAGACCAGCTGTGTCACGTCTGCTCCAGCTCCATCTTATTCTCACCACACATGTTTTTAGTCATCACATCATCCTTGCTTATTCTAGTTCAGGCGTCCTCAAACTATAGCCACTGAGGACATTTATCAGGCCTGCTGGGTGTTTTTGTTGCCGCTGCCTGTCCTGCTTAGCAGCCGACTCATCCCGGGGCCCACAGTCCGGCACTCCAGCGGTCTGAGGGACAGTGAACTGGCCCCCTGTTTAAAAAGTTTGAGGACCCCTGTTCTCGTTAGTCCTTAGTCCTTGTCTGCCACCTCTGCCTCCCCCAAGTGTCCTAATGAGTCAAAGTTATGGGAGAACAAAATTATAATGAGGAGTATCTGAGGGAGGGGAAGCACTGATGGAATTTGGTGGAACTTTTGAATTAGGTTATTTGAATTGAAATGACCATTCAGGGAGTGGCGGTAATTGCACAAAATTTTCTCCTTTTTTTGAGACAGAGTCTGAAGCTGTCGCCCTGAGTAGAGTGCTGTGGTGTCATAGCTCACAGCAACCTCAAACTCTTGGGCTCAAGCCAATCTCTTGACTCAGCCTCCCAAGTAGCTGGGACTACAGGCACCCACTACAATGCCTGGCTATTTTTTTGTTGCAGTTGTCATTGTCGTTTAGCTGGCCTAGGCCGGATTTGAACCTGCCAGCCTTGGTGTATGTGGCTGGCACCATAACCACTGTGTTAGGGGTGCTGAGCCAATGGTACAAATATTTTAACATGTTTGGCTGAGCGGGTTGCTTTTTGCCAATTTCATATTTTAAAGAAAATGCTATTTTCCATCAGATCCCAGTGTCTCTACCACTGGTCTCCACTCTGTACATCGTCGCCTGAGCTGTCGCTCCTACTAAAACACTCCTTGCCCAGAAACTTGTAATGGCCCCTTATTGCCTGGAGCAGGAAAGGCAAGTCTAGGCTGGGTGTGCTGTTCTCCACCCCACGGTCAAGGCAGACATAGTTCATCGATTACTGAAACCCTCAAACTCTCCTCCCTCCTGCCAGCAATCTGCTGGGGTTGGCCACAAAAGGAAACCCATGTGCCCTCCCGGCTCTTCAGGGTTAAGGGCCCAACTGCTCAGCCTGGCACTCGATGCTTTTCAGAGTCAATCTCTTTGCTTCCTGCCAAGAAACCTTCCATCAAAGCCAGCTCACTGAACCCTCCCATGCTCATTCCTCACTGGGCTTTTGAATGATTTTCTTCTCAGCTAACAGGAGAGTCGTTAAGCACATCATTTCTGGGATCAGACTCCATGGGTTCTGCCCAAGTCAAAATAAAAACGTAGAGATGAATTTCTAAATGTAACATTTTCTTTGGGAAGAGAGGATCACACTTCAGGGCATCCATGCAACCTGGGTGGTCTTTGGTACGTCCCAAGAAGAAAGAGAAGCTCGAAGGCTTCACAGAAAAGGGAAATGTGGAGTGCTCGCTCTCGGGTCAAAATGGTCAGCAGGCCGGTTGTTGCAGCATCAGGCCGGTGGCTGGATGGTATTCAGAAATGGTATCACAGTGCTGCAGGACTCAATGAGCTGGGCTTGATGCAAGATGATACAATTTGTGAGGATGACGGCATAAAAGGAGCCACAGGAAGGCTTCCTGAGAACCTCTGTAGCAGCGGTTCCCAACCTCCCTAATGCCGCGACCCTTTAATACAGCTCCTCATGTTGTGGTGACCCCCAGCCATAAAATTATCTTCATTGCTACTTCATAACTGTAATTTTGCTACTGCTATGAATTGTAATGTAAATATCTAATACGCAGGATGTATTTAGGCGACCCTGTGAAAGGGTTGTTTGAGAACCGCTGCTATACAGTGACAGGATATTTCTCATTTAGAGAGCACTGGGCCTGACCGTGAGGCAGCAGGTCTTGACCAAAGAACAGTGGACAAAGTATGAAGAGGATAAAGTCTACCTTGCACCATACCCGAAAGAGGCTATTCAGGAAAGGAGAGAGAGGGGAGGATGGGCGAACAAGTAATCATATAGATGAAATCTCTGGATGAAGCTGTCCTCAAAGTATTTTAATGAACATGGTTAGACCTTAAACATAAAATCCAAGAATTATTTCATCTGCAGAGGTATTACT
>NW_003852627.1:923762-947315 GCF_000181295.1 Otolemur garnettii
GTGGCTGGCACCTTAGCCACCTGAGCCACAGGTGCCGAGCCCCCACTGCCTTTAAAACACAGCTGAGGCACCACCTCCTCATTGATCTGTCCTTCCCTATAGCATTTTGTGGTTGCCATGCCGGCCGACTCTGGGAGGCAGATTTACTGTCTTCTCTGGAGCCTCCTTCCGGGGATGGCATCATTCTTATAGACCACAGGTAAGAGGTGGCCCCCTGGACCCGTGCCACTTCGTGTCCTGTTTCTGTGCATGTCTGTTCACACAAGGGGCCAAACCTTGCCTTCTCTGGGAGACTGGGTGCTCCTGAGAGCAGGGGCTGTGTGTCCAGTGTCCTGCCTAGTGTGTGGCACACACTCGGTGCTCAAGCAGTGTGAGTGGACAGAATGGAGAACAAGGAACTGCTGAGACACTGCCTGATCTCTCTCAGGGATGGAGTAAAATACCAAAAAGCACATAGAAGGCTAATGCCATAAAGTGAAAATAAAGTCAGAAGGAAACACACACCCACTCTCTTTCCCAGGAGAGAATAACCCAATAGTGGCTTCTTTTAGTGCCCTCCCTGGGCAGCTAATTAGGTTACAGCAGAGTTCTTTTTTCACCCTTAGCACGAGTGATGTTTTGGGCCACATAATTCTCTGGTGTGGGGGGCACGGTCTGTGCATTGGAAGATGTTTAGTGGAATCCCTGGCCTCTACGCACTAAATAGATCTGCATCGCCTGCCTTGTAACAACTGAAAATATATTCAGACATCACTAAATATTCCCTGGAGGATGACATTGTTCTAGCTAAGAAGCACTGGGTTACAATAACTTGATTAAACAGCTGTACCTGCAGGTCCTAGCCAATGACTGGGTTGCATTGAAAAGATGAAGAAAAAGGAGGACATTTGAGAGCGGTTGCTGGGATTTTGGAGAGTGTGGAGTCTGGTGAAGCCTCCTCCTTTTAGGTTGGGTTGACATCAGCACACCGGGCTTGTCACGTGGCCATCACAACCTCCAGAGTTGTCTTACCTGATTAACTGAGCTGCGTGGGCTCCATGTGAGTCAGATCTCCTAGGAAGGCTTCTCTGGCAGTCTCTTCTCAAGTTGGGTTGGGGTCTGTCTGTGATCCTGTAGTGGCCCCCCCTGCTTCCAGGCTCACCCATCCCAGGCCTCAATGCATAGGGTTCTCCTGCTCTACTTGTCAACATCTGCCCCCCAGCTGTGACCTGTGTCTTGCTCATTTTTGTACTCCTATTGCTTAGCATAGGGGTTATGACACTTGATAGGTGGTCTGATACATGATAGGTGGTCAACTCTTTTTTTTTTTTGTACGAAAGGTCTTTATTGGTGGGGAAGGGAGGCTGCAGAGCAGCACCAAGGAGGAAAGAAAAGGGGAGAGAAAAGAGGAGATGTGAAGAGGAGAGTGAAGAGGAGAGTGAGGAGGAGAGAGAGCGAGGGAGAAGAGAAGAGAGAGCAGGTGGTCAACTCTTTAATCTGACACATGATAGATGGTTAACTCTTCATTCAATGTAATTTGCTGATCACCTACCAGGTACTAAGGCCTGCACCAGGCACAGTGATGATCAAACAAGATGCAGTCCCTGGCTCACAGACCTGAGCTTATCTCTATCCATTTCCTGGAAACCAAAGAAGAATCTGGGGGTCTAGATGGCTCCCAGGCCAGGGAGTGGAACCACTGAGCCAAAGAACGTCAGAGTTCTTTTTGGATTAAACGTACAACCTTGTAAAGCAGGATCTGTAGTCAACACACTCATTTTACTGTAGAGGAAACTGACACTCAGAGAAGTCAAGTAACTTATTCAAGGTCACAGAGTGAGCTGACAGCAGAGAGTAGGTAAACCCAGGACTTTCAGTTCTTGCTTTGCTGCTTTGTTTGGGTCCTGGGTGGAAAGCACAGACTCTGAGTTAAAAATCATGGCTCTGCTGGCTACCAGCTCTGTGACCTTGGCCAAATCACTTCACTTTTCCAAGTCTTGATTTCTTCATCTGTAAAATGGGCATAGTTCAAAGCTTCCTTGCAGGGCTATTTGGAGGCATGAATGAACCCAACCTCATAAGAAAGCTCTTAGTAGCACACGGTAAAGCTCCCAGGACACACAGCTGCCACCTCTAAAATCCAGAAGCTTATGTTTCTTTGAAGGGCACAGCAGTGCAGAAGCTGGAGCCTAGAGGGATCTAAGATCTCATGGCCAGAACAATCTCCAGGAAGAAGACACCCAACTTCCTGGGAACTGCACATCTCTCCTTCCCCCTGGGAGCCCAAATTCCAAGAAACAGAGCTAAAATTGGCCTTCAAACAGCTTTTGCAGAGCACGTCGCAGCTTTTTTTGGGTCTAGAGAGCCAGTTTCCATGATGAAAGTGGCACAGAAGGAGAGACCCAGCTAAAAACAGCCACCGCCCAAGCTGGTGTTAACAGGATGCAGCCTCCCATGTTGTTTTGGGGGGTTTGGGCGCTTCGACTTCCGCAGCAGCTTCCCCCACCACCACTAGGTGGCAGCATCGCAACGCGCGGCGGGCGCTGCTCTGCGGGACTGGACAGCGGGGAGGGAAACCGCTTCTGGAAGTCACGCCGGTGCAAGGCGCACCAGCTACGCAATTGTCCACTAAATTATTTTCTTTCATTAGGCGCATTTATTTGCATTTCAGGTGTTCCATGGAAGTATCTCTTCTAAGGGCTGTCTTAGTGTCTCAGGAGCAAAGCTGAAGAATTCTCTGAGGGCAAAATCCTAGCCACATGGCCCCGTGGGCGTGTCCTTGATGCTGGCAGAAACAGCCCACTTAACTTAGGAGGTTCACATCATCATGAGTCCAAGGTTGTAGCTGAAAAACTTGCCTTAGTTTTAAGTTTTCCAGGAGAGGTGGCTTAGATTGGAGGTAAGGTGTCAATTTGGGACTCAGGGTCTTGTCATGAATGGCCAGTAGCTGCCCTCTCTGGGCACACAGATGAAGTTTTGGCCCCTTGTGCTGAGGTCACTAAATCATACAGAGAATGGGGACACCAAAGGAACCTACCTCATGGGACATAGCAAGGGATAGATGAGTCGCAGACAGGCATTTCGTAGGGTGGTGCCTGGCATGTTACACAGACTCAAATGTTAGTTACTTTCCATATTGTCCCAGTATCTCCAAGGTCTGGTAGATAGTAGCCACTCAACAAATAGTAGCTTAACGCTCCTCACTGTCCTTGTGTGGTAGCAACAGAGGGTAGGGGGAGATCTCCTGCCCTTCATTCTCAAAGCAGAGACCTGGGCTGGCAGCACTGGCATCACCAGGAACTTTTTCAAAATACAAGATCTGGGCCAACCCATTGAAGCAGAATCTTCCTCAACAGCATTTCTAGGACCAGAGATTAAATATTTCAGGCACCTTGAGGTTTGAAGAGTGCTGCTTTGAAGCCCCTTCTGGCCCTGGAGAGCTGGGATTGGCCCCTGGCCTGGGGCGAGCTATGCCTCTCAGATTCACATCTTAGGGAACAACAGCTGCCAGGCTGGCTCTGGGTTTTAACCATTTCTCTTGCTTTTCTCAAATGTCTTCTCCAGCTGCCTCTAGGCTCTGGCTGCAGCAGGGTCGGCCACGCTCAGTGCTTGATGAGGTGCTTTCCTGAACTCCCAGATCTGATCCTCGCCCCCAAAGAAACTGCCAGCTCCCCTGTCTCTGGCCTCAGTGTCCTCCCCATCAGCCCAGTGACCAGAAAATGGTCTGTCCCTGGTTTGTCCCTTGCCCTCCCCATTCTCGGCCATAAAAATGTCTCATACATCTCAGGCTTTTCTCTCCAGGACCCATCATGCTGGCTCTTGGTTGTCTAAACCTTTGACAGCCACCATCCTATCTCCTAATTTGTCCCCTGCCCCATCTCTTCCTCCTCAACTCTTGATCTTGTCTTACACATTCCACCAATCCACATCTCCAAGCCGACCTCTGATCGTTGCACTTTTGCCATCCAAAATCCGGCTCCCTGCTGTTGATGAAGGTCTGCCCTCCTTTCATGGGCAGCCCGTGCCCTCCGTGACCATCTAACACCTCCCATCTACCCCCATCTCTGCCGCTCCATCTCCTGCTTCACTTCTCTCTTGCTCTAGTTGGGCCAAATCTGGTTCACAGCCTGGTTTTGCTGATGAGGTTCAGCTGGAACACAGCCACGCCCACTTGTTTGCCAATGGTCTGTGTCTGCCTTCCCTCCACAAAGACACTATTGTTCCGAAAGAGACTGCATGGCCCATGAAGCCTGAAATATTTACTCTCTGGGCCTTGACAGAAAACGTATGCCGACCTGTAGTCTGGATCCAGCCAAATGGCACTGCAGGCTGTCAGTCCCTCACACACATCCTGGCCTCTTCCATGGCCTCGCTCGGCTATGGTGGTCCTTTCGTCTGCAAAGTCCTGGCCCATTTCTGCCCAGAGTAATCCTCCACCTGGAAGGTCCAGCTCCAATGCCACTGAACTTGGCATTCTTTCAGCAAACATTTATGGAAAACCTGGCAGGTGCCTGGCATGTCACGTGCTGGGAAGATGTCCTTGCTCTCGGGGAGCTCATGCTGGAGTTACTGACCTGGCTGCCACTCAGAAGCACCTCTAGAGCTTCCACGCAAGAGCTTCAGGCCTCTCGTTTTATTATTGTTGTGTCTTATTGGCCTTGAGGCCAGGTGCTTGCCTCATATTTCTGTAGCACTTGGCACAATGCCCAGCGCACAGTCAAGGTCAATATAGGCCATTGGAATAAATTAATGGATCTTTCTGTTCCCCAGTGTCTGTTTCTGGGTCCTCATCCTGGGGGCTGGACTCCACCCCCTCTCTGCTTCCAGCTGCTTCTGAGATCCCATTTCAGGATGGATGCTGTTTGCATCTCTGCTTCTCAAACTTGCACGTGCAGAGGAATCACCGGAAGATTGCCTTAGAATACGGATGCTGACTCTGTCAGTCTGGGATGGAGCTCTGCACTTCTGACAAGTTCCCAGCTGCTGCTGCTGCTGCCGGTCCGTGGACCACACTTTGAGTAGCAAGGATTGATTTTTTACCTCTGATTTCACCCTAGAGTCACTTGGGGGCATTTAAGTGCTTGTGCTTAGACTTAGCCCACATCAATTGTATTAACAAAGAGAGTGTGGCGGAGGCCCCTTCTCTCCAGGTGTTTTTAAGGTACAGCCAGTGCCTAGAACATCAGTCTACAGCTATGAAGCTGTTCCCCCCAAACCCCCCTTTCCAACCTCACCACCACATAGAGCAGTGATTCTCAAAGTGAGGTCCCCAGATTAGCATCATGTGGGAACTTGAGAGAAATGTGAATTGGTAGGTTCCATTACACTAGGAACAAGCAAGGTCTGGCGATCTGTGTTTTAACAAACCCTCTAGAAGATTCCAAGGCAAGTTTAGGAACCACTGCCCTAGAAATATTTGACCTTGGGTCACTTGTCCGCTCCTAATGAGTCTTTCTGCCTCTCTTCATGTGCCACACAATTTATTCTTTATTTTTCAGGGAGAGTGATATTCCATTTCTATATGACTAGATTACTCTTCTGCTTAAAATGTTCCAAAGCTCCCCACTGTCCTCAGACAGGGCTCTGAGGTCTGAACACCCCCAGCCCACCACCCACCACATCCTGACCTGGCTTCCTTGTTCTAAGAACACAGAACTATTTGTATATCATCTTTGGAGAAATGTCTATTCCACCATTTTCAAATTGGGTTATTTGACTTTTTTTGTAGTTTTACTTGGGAGCTTTTTTTTTTTTTAATTATTGTTGGACATTCATTGAGGGTACAAAGAACCAGGTTATAATGCTTGCATTTGCTAGGTAAAGACCCTCTTATAACTGTGTCCTGCCCCCAATAGGAGTGTCACACACTTTGATCCTCCATCACCTCCCTTTTTGTTTTTTTTTTGAGACAGCGTCTCACTATGTCACCCTCAGTAGAGTGCCATGGCATCACAGTTCACAGCAACCTCAAACTCTCGGGCTTAAGTGATTCTCTGGCCTCAGCCTCCCAAGTAGCTGGGACTACAGTTGCCCGCCACAATGCTTGGCTATTTTTGTTGTTGTTGTTGTAGTTGTCATTGTTGTTTGACAGACCTGAGCCCGGGTTTGAACATGCCAGCCTCGGTGTATATGGCCGGTGCCCTAGCCACTGAGCTACAGGCCCCAAGCCCCCCCTTTCCCTCTCTCCGCTCCCCATTCCCCCACCCCCTGCCATGTATTAGCATCAGTTGTCCTCATATCAGAATTGAGGACACTGGATTCTCGCTTCTCCATTCTTGTGATGCTTTACTACGGAGAATGTGTTTCAAGTCCATTCATTACCTGGGAGCTTTTAAAAATACTAATGTCTAGGTCCCATCCCCAGAGATTCTGTGGTAATTGGTGTTGGGTAGAGCCTGGGAATTTTTGTTTTTTTCCTTTAAAAATCCCCTACTCATACCCTCAGTGATCTCAATTAGCAGTCAAAGTTGGGAACTTATGAATTTAGCCAAAGATGTACTCTTTGAGTCCAGGAAAGCCTCTGTAATAAGACAGAGAAATTGGTTCTTTTGTTTAAAGAACTGGGTACCTAGGTCTGGCACTTAGCAGATGTTAAAGTTCTTCCTAAACAGTCCAGCTGTTTGAGTCCCACTGCTCAGGCCAGTCAGACACAGGCCGCACACCTCTGGATCTGGGAGGATTTCACTCAAGCCCACTCCTAGGGGTGCGGATTGGCACTAAGCATTGGATTAACACACTTTCGTTCCCCCTTCAGAGGCTACCTGGCCAGGTAGATGTTAATGTCTTGATATCACAGATTTCTTAGCTGAGGTTAGGAGCTATCTTTATTCAAGAATTTTAAACTTTCTATATTCCCTTTCTTATAAAGATATCACATGAGGTATATAAGTATGCTTATATCTGAAAAAATGGTCAGAGAAGCAAAGTCAAGGTTGCACAGTCACGGAGACAAACGAATCTGGATTTGAGATCCTAAATTCTTTTTAAAAATAACCCTTCCCTCCAGTTTCCCAGTCCTCTCTAACCTCCATTTCCAATATTAAGCAAACAGTCAAAAAAGAAAAAAACAACTTAGCTAAATTGAACGCAAGGAACCTGCAACTTAGCATAGCCGTATCTGCATGCAAATTCCCCCTTATCAGCCACGGCTTTCGGAGGAGAGATTCTAACCCTCATTGGAGGACACTGTTCCAAGTTGTGTTAGTAAAAATTACTTTATGTAATGAACCCGTAGATCAATTCTTATTGAAATGAGCTGGAATTAGATTTTTGCTCTTCCCATATGTAATGCATTCAATTCAATGATAAATTACCTGGAGTCAGCAGCTAGCTGACATTTCAATGCCCTGCACGGCATGCTACAGCTTTCTTGTTTGCTGGCCCTTTACGGAGGAAAAGCAGATCTATTGAAGTGCATTTTTTAATTTAGTGGGGCTATTTGATAGAGGCTTTTTTCGTTATTCAGGGAGAATTTGCCATTTTAACATTGGGATTCATTTGTTTTTACGTTCTCTCTCGGGTCACTGTGTGAATATTAATGATTATCAGCACATGCAAATATTTAATGCATTATTCGTGTGACTTGGGGCAAACCACACCACCTCTGTTTCTATTTCCTCCTCTTTGACATGAAAGGATTAGATCGAGTCCCCATCTGCCAAGATTCTGTCATTCTTACCAGGTGTTGAGAAAAAATATTAGAGAAATAAGTTCACTGCTCTTTCGGGTGTTCCTGCCTCATCCCATGAAGTAAGAACTTGTCCTAACACTTCTGCCCTCTCCAGGGAGAACGTAGTATAGGGAGGATCGAGAGGGGAGACGGTGTCATTTCTTGGACCATTTTTAGCAGCTCTGGGGACACTGCACCCAACAGCTGACCTGGACACTTCCAGTCATTTCTTCCTGCACTTGCTGGGAGGGGAGGTCGGCTGGGCGCCTGCAACATTTGTTATAAAGTTACTGGGTTAGGACAGTGGTTCTCAACCTTCCTAATGCCGCGGACCTTTAATATAGTTCCTTATGTTGTGGTGACCCCCCCCACCATGAAATTATTTTCATTGCTACTTCGTAACTGTAATTTTGCTACTGTTCTGAATCGTCATGTGAATATCTGATATGCAGGATGTGTTTTCATTGTTATGAAGGGGTTGCGACCCCCAGGGAACCCCTGGGTGAGGTGCATATATTCCTACAACTGCATTTTCCTGGGGAAGTAAATGTTTTCTCATTTTGGAGTGATCTTCTCTATCCTTCTCTTTTTTCTTTTTTTTGCTTAAAGACTATTTTGTCTGGAAGTAACAAGTAACTAATATTTACGTGGGGTATCTCTATCCGTATAATCTGTACGTATATAAACCTTTCTATGGTTTCACTTTTTTTGTTAACAGGCATTAGTTGGATTGCCCCAATCCAATTTGATAATCTTTTTTAACTGGGAAGGTCATTCTATTTTCATTTATTGTGATTATTGATAAATGAGAGCTGTCTAGAAAATATTCAGCCATGAAGGTTGCTGCGTAATTTTTTTTTTTTTTTTCAGTTTTTGGCCAGGGCTGGGCTTGAACCCGCCACCTCCGGCATATGGGGCTGGCACCCTACTCCTTTGAGCCACAGGCGCCACCCTCTGCGTAATATTTTACATAGAAGGTGGCTGATACTTTCTGGACAGCTCTAGAAGTTGGACTTGTTTCTCCCAGTTTCACTTTTTTTGAGTTTTATTAATTTTTTTTTTTTGGAGACAGAGTCTCAGGCTGTTGCCCTGGGTAGAGTACTGTGGCGTCACAGCTCACAGCAACCTCAAACTCTTAGGCTTAAGCGATTCTCTTGCCTCAGCCTCCCAAGCAGCTGGGACTACAGGGGCCCACCACAACGCCTGGCTAGTTTTTGGTTGTAGTTGTCATTGTTGTTTGGCAGGCCTCGGCTAGATTTGAACCTGCCAGCTCCGGTGTATGTGGCTGGAGGACTAGCTGCTGAGCTGCAGGTGCTGAGCCTATTAATCTATTTTTCATATATGGCAGAATCTCCATAGCTGACCATTTCCCTAACTGACCACCTCCTCAAATTGACTTAATTTTCACAGACTGGGCATGACCACATGTGCGTATCAGCCCAGTCCTGCATGCTGACCCCTCTGGAGGGCGACTGCTTGTTGCAGCCCCTTGGGTGTCACCTTTAAGAGGTTCTACTATATTTCTAGTTTTTCCTTTTTGGTCTATTAAAATCAAGTTTTTTTCTTTATTAATTTTTTCTTTCTCCTGGGATAGAAGTTATAGCCTCTGTTTTTACTGTTTAAGTGATTATCTTAGAAATTTTGTTTAGCACATACGACTGTATAACTTGTTTTTTTAAGATGGAATCTGACTCCACCTAGAGTGTGGTAGTGTCATCCCAGCTCATTGCAACCTCAGACTCCTGGGCTCAAGCAACCTTCCTGCCTTGCCTTCCTGAGGAGCTGAGACTACAGGTCTGACCCCACCATACCTGGATATTTTTTTCTATTTTTGGTGGGACCAGGGTCTTGCTGTTGCTCAGGCTGGTCTCGAACTCCTGAGCGCAGGTAACTCCCCTCCCCCAACCACCCAGAGTGCTAGGATTACAGGTGTGCCGTGTCTGGCCCAGACTTCATAACTTTCAATGTTAGTATCCTGACTGTAGTTATCCACCCATCTTGCCTGAAGATAGGAAGGAACCTGTGGCCTTGGGGCTGAATGTGGCTTGGATCTGTGAGTATGGCCTTTTGATTGGATCCTAATTTTACAGTACAAATCCTTTTAATAAAGGGAATTATTCTCGTGATTTGTTGTGTGAAGTTTGGATTCAGACAAGAGGCGGCACTTGGGGGCCCAGAGAGCCACACATGGCCTTGAGACCACAGATTCCCCACCCCGGATCCCTCTCCTAATCCTCAGACTCTGTTTCCCATGATTTGAACCTTGTCTTTTTGTTATGTGTACTTACCAATTATTTTCACTTTATCAACACAAGGTGTTTTGATTAGCTTGCATATTTCCCCCTCTTTTGCCATTCATCTTTGAATTTAAAAGCTTCCTATCTGAGATCACCCTTAATTCTCTCCCAACCACGTCATTTAGAAATTCTTTTACTTGGTCTATTGGTGGTTAGAACTTTTAGTTTTTGTTAGGCTGAAAATGTCCTTATTTTGCCCTTGTTCTTGACATATAATTTTGGATCTCCCATCCTAGCTTGGTGGTTACTTTTTTCTCAGCACTATGAAGAGTTTTGATAACTTGTATTGTGTCTGTTAAAAACTCTAATTCTTGCTGGACTAATGGGTACGCCTGTGCAGGCAGGGAGCAGTTGGTCACCCCTTTGATTTGCTGCTTCTTTTAAGCCTTTCTCTTGGTCTTTGATGTTCCTTGTGATCTATCTGTGAATAGGTTTTCTTTTTGTCTGTTTGGTGAGAATAATGTTAAATACTTCTTGTATCTGTAGATTCATATCTTTATTAATTCTGGAAAATTCTCAGTTTTTGCCTTTTTAAAGGTAACCTCATCTTTATTCTTTCTCCGTTTTCTTTCAAGGATTCAAATTAGAATAGATGTTGGAATATCTCATCCTGCCCCTCAGACCCTTCACCTCCTCATTTTCCTCATCTTGGCTTTCTGCTGCTCCCTATCATCCAGCTTCTATCTTCAATTCCATCTTCTAGTTTGCAGATCATTTTTTCCAGCTGTGTCTAAGCTGTGTGTGTGTTTAAACATATTCAATGAGATTTAATTCCAACACGTAGAGTTTTTTAAAACTTCAGATTGATATGAAGGTACACATGGTTAGGTTACATTGTTTGAGCTTCTAAGGCACAGTCCAAGCTGTAGTTGTGCCCTTCACCCAGGAGGCGTGCTGGACACCCTCACATTGTGCATAGTAGGTGAGAGTCCACCAAGCACCCTCCCACCTTCCTTCCTCCCCCTCCATCATAATGTGTTTTCCTTCAGTGTGGGCATGTAGGTGTTCATTTATTGTTTTCACGTTAGTGGTGAGTGCATTGCATACTTGTTTTTCCATTCTTGTGATAATTTACATCTTTTGTGTTACCTGGGTGGAGTTGAAACACCTAGAGTTTTACTTCATAGATTTTCTTTGGTCTTGAATCTACTTGGTCATTTTTGATGGTGTTTTATTGCTTGCTTATTTGTGAAAAATCTTTTTTTTTTTTTTTTTTTGAGACAGAGTCTCATTATGGTACCCTCAGTAGTTTGCTGTGGCATCACAGCTCACAGCAACCTCTAACTCTTGGGCTTAAGTGATTCTCTTGCCTCAGCCTCTCAAGGAGCTAGGAGCACAGGTGCCCGCCACAATGCTCAGCTACTTTTTGGTTGCAGTTGTCATTGTTGTTTGGCAGGCCTGGGCTGGGTTTGAACCTGCCAGCTTTGGTGTATGTGGCTGGCGCCCTAGCTGCTGAGCTACAGGTGCTGAGCCAGTTTGTGAGAAATCTTAATCTGGGAGATTCTGAGGAAATAGATTAAGAATGCTTTGGCCTGCAGAGATGATTTGCACTTTTGTCTTCTGAGAGCCAAGGACACTGTCAACCTTGGACTGTTTTAGCCCCTTTTCCAGGTACCTGGCTTAACAATGGAGGATCAGGTGCCAGCCCCTCACCTGTTATTGGCCCAGGACTCAGTACTTGATGTGACAGTGACCTTCCCTCGTGAGTATTTTACTGCTCCACTCCAGTTTCTGGATTTGAAATTTCCAGCCCCTTGGAAATTTCTCTTACTTCTTGTGATCCCACGGATGACATTTTCTTTTCTTTAGGATTTAGTTTTCTTATATGTGGAAGTTCTTCAGAGAATCTTGTCTGCATATTGCTGAAGCAGAAGTTAGTGTCTGGATGCCAGACTCCCCAGCAAAGTAACACCAAAGCCTTCCTTGACCTTAGATCTTCCCAAATATGCCAGAAACTCTGCATTTGGGGATCGTAAAGTGGGTGCTGCCTGTCTTTCCTCCTGTGCTTTGTGGATGGTTCAGGATCCAGAAGTCAAGAGGGGTGAGGTTAATTTTCACTTGCATTCACTGGGTCTTCAAGAGAAGAATGTAGCACCCACATTCACTGCACGGGGACTCGACTCGTGTCCATTTGCCCACAGAGAGCCTCTCAAGCCTGCGTTTCACAATACACACTTTCAACTAGGAAGGACCAATCAAAATGATTTCTTTTTTTTAAAATTTCAATAGATATAATGGGTGCAAGTGTTTTTGGCTATGTGGCTGAACTGTATAATGCTAAACTTGGGGTTTTTAGTGTGCCAATCACTAGAATAGTGTACTTTTTTATCCCTCCCTGTTTCTTGGTTTTCAATGTCCATTTCACCACTTTATGATCATATATACCCCTCATTTGGCTCCTACAAAAGGAGGTATCCTTTTTTTCCCATTCCTAAGATACCTCATTTAGGATAATAGTCTCCAGTTCCATCCAAGTTGCTGTAAACAACTTCACTTCCGTCCTCTTTGTGACTGAGTAATATCCATGCTGTGCGCTTACCATGTTTTCTTCAGCCACTCGTCAGTTGGTGGACACTTAGGTTGTGTCCATCTCTTTCTGAATTGGGCTATGATAAACATTTGGGTGCAGGTTTCTTTTTCCTAACGACTTCTTCTCCTTTGTGTAGATACCCAGTAGTGGTATTGCTGGGTTGAATGGTCGGTCTACTTTTAGCTCTTTGAGGAATCTCTGGACTGTTTTCCATAGAGGTCGTACTAATTTACTTTCCTACCAATCATGTATAAACTGTCCTTTCTTACTGAATCTGTGCCAACAGCTTAATAATAATAGTCATTCTTACAGGAATAAGGTGGTATCTTATTGTTTTTTAATTTGCATTTCCCTGATGATTAGTGATGTTGAACATTTTTTCATACGTTTGTTGGTCCTTGGAACTTGAATGCAAAGTTCAGAGTTGGAGCAGCCATTTTGTGATCATGAGGCTTCTATTTGTAAATCTTCTTCTGAAAAAAATCTGGTGATGACTTTTACCCACTTTTTGATGGGGTCATTTTTTTTTTCCTGCTGATTTTGTTGAGTTTTTTTATAGAGTCTGCACATTAGTCCTTTGTCCACTGTAGAGTTTGCAGATATTTCCTCCCATTCTTCAGGTTGTATATTTATACTGTTTTCTATTTCCTTTGCTATGCAGAAACTTTTTAGTTTAATTAAGTCTCATTTATTTATTTATGTTTGTTGTTGCTGTATTTGTTTTTTTGGGGGGGAGGGATCTTATTCACAAATTCTTTGCCTATGCCAATGGCCAGAAGAGTTTTTCTTGTACTTTGCTCTAGAATTCTCAAGATTTGGGGTCCTTACATTTGAGTCTTTAATCTTGAGTTAATCTTTGTATATGGTGAGGAACAGGGATCCAGTTTTGTTCTTTTGCACATGGCTATCCCAACTTCCCAGTACCATTAACTGAATAGGGCTGGACAAAATAATTTATTATGACCCTTCTGGAAATTTCTGAGGCTCTTATTCCATAATAATGTGCAATTCCCCAATTATGTTATTTGATGAGGTAGATACATATAGGATGTTCCCTTCCCCTTGGTATTAGATTGTTTCAGTTTAATATATGAGAACAGTAGGAGGTGAACATTATGTTTATATTTTTAGAACACCTTCTATTTATGTTGGACACGAACAAAAAATAAGTCCCTGCTGGTTTCCATGAGACAATAACTTACTGTGAAATACTGACTATAACAAGGGTGAGTGTGTGAAGGAGGGAGGGAGGTACCATGGGAGGCTCTGGTGACCACACCAGAGAGTGTGAGGGAGGCGGCAAGGATACCAAACAGTCAGGAGAGCACACCTGCTGCTGTGAGCCTGGGGCTTCAGGGGAGCCGTGGGCGCTGTGCTGGAGTGGGCAGGAGAATCCTGCTTTTAAGCTGGAGCTGCTTTGAGTGTGGAGAGAATGATTTTTTTCCCGAGCTGTGTCCCTGGCACTGTTCTACCTTCCTCAAGTTCTCTTCCCTCTCGGAGCCGACATTCTAGAAGGGAACACAGACAGTTTCAAGGAAACCAATAGATAAGGAAGATAACTTCAGATAATTTTAGGTTCTATGAGGCATAGAGAGTGATGAGGGCTGGTGAGGTATAATAGTAAGGAAAAAAAGGCATTTCTGGTAAGGATGCTTGAGCAGGAATTTGAAGGAGGAGAATGAGTTAGCTCCGCAGAGCTCTGGAGAAAGACGTTTGGGGCAGAAATAACAGCCTGAGGAAGTCCCTGAGGTGGGAAGGCGTGTATAGCACAACCAAGTGACAGAAAGGATAGCTATGTGTTTGGTACCATATTAGCTACCTCTTGCTGCATGAAAAATCACCATGACCTTGACAACGTAAAGCAACCCACATGTATTTATCTTACTGTTTCTGTGGGTCAGGAGGGTGAGTGCAGCTTGAGGACTTAGGGTCTCACAAGGTTGCAGTCAAGGTGTTGGCCAGGTGGTATTTTCATCTCGAGGCTCGACTAGGGGAGGATCTGCTTCCTGTCTTATTTAGATTGTTGGCAGAAGCCATTTCCTTATGGGTGCATGATTGAGTGCTGTAGCTTTTTGCTGGCTATTGGCTAGAGGCAGCTCTCAGGTCCTAGAGCCTGAAGTTTCTAGAATCTTCCCACAGCCCTTTGCTATATTGGCCTCATTAACACGACTGCTTCACCAAGCCATCAGAGAGGCTCCCTCGGCTTAGGGGGAGCCTAGTCCCTCTTTTAAGGGATTTTATCTGATTAAACACAGCCCACTGAGAATGACCTCCCTTTGGATTAACTCAAATAACTGTTTTGGAACCTGAATTATGTTTCCAAAGGTCTCTTCACTGCTGCTATATTCCATGGGCACGTCCAATATTTTAATCTCCATTTTTTCCTTATCAATAAAACCCTGGTTTTGTTCAAGAGGCAAAGCTAAGACTCAGATGACAATACTATTTCTCAGACTCCCTTGAAGCTACCATTATAATGTGACAAAGTTCTGGCCAATGACTTGTAAGTAGAAGCTATCATTTTCTGATAAAAAGGAACAGACCCAACCAACATGTGTCTCTTCCCCTTTGCTCCTTTCCTTCCTTGCTCCTTGGAACTTGAATGCAAAGCTCAGATTTGGGGCAGCCATTTTGTGACCATGAGGCTTCCTATTTTTTCATGATAATAGAGCAGGAAAGATAGAAGGACCTTGGGTTTCTTATGGCATTTTGGAACATCTCTGGAACACTTCTGGACTTCCTGTTATATGAGGAAAATATCCCCAATTTGGCTAAACAAATATACTTAAATTTCTATTACATGCAGCCGAATGCATTCCTAAAACATCCAACAATATAAGGCAACAGTCAGATCCTGGAGGTTCTTGTTGGGCACATTCTGGAGTTTGGGCTTTATTCTAAGTTAAAAGGGAAGATGGTAAAGACTTTTAATCAGTGAGGTTCTTGGATTGATTTATGATTTGGAAACATCTCCTGGTTACTTAGCAAAGAATAAATTTTGAGATGGGGTGTATGTGAAAGATTGGAAATGGAGGCTCAGAGAAGGTAAGTAAGTCTCCGAAGGTAACACAGTGAGAGGAGGACAGGAATGAGACCCAAAATGCACATTCATTTCAATCAATAGCACTGGCTTGGTTGTTGCCTCTGATTTTAATGAAGGTCTTTGTCTATCTGTTATTGCTGGAAGAGCTTTGAAGCTATCACTTCTCTCAATTTATCTCCAGTGTCCCATTCTCTGAAAAAAATCTAATGGTTTTCACAATCACAAAAGAGAAATTAATTCTGAGTCTGGGAATTTTTTTATATCAATCTGGGTCAGCCTAATTAAAACTAAGGAAAAAAAAAGGTGTGTGTGTGTATGTGTGTAGGGGAGAGAACTTTACTTTCTATTATGATTTACTTACAGTTCCTTTTAAATCCCTATTGACAAGTGCCCACCTGATACTAAGTTACTAATGCTTGGAAATAAAAATGATTCCAGCATCACGATCAGAGCTCTGATTGGGCCCAACTGAAGAGGGTACATTTCTTGGAGGGGATCATGCAAAATTTGATGTGTTAAGGCAATGTAGTGGACAAAGGTATCAGACTGTGAAAGAGGTGGTCTGGGCTCCAGCTCTTGGTTGCTCCACTGATTTATTTATGGGGTGATCCTGGGGAAGCTACTTTTCTGAGGACCTCTTCTTCCCTGGTCCTCAGTCTCTCCAAAACTGGTTCTTATAACCAGAGCAATGGCTTTCCCCCAGGGTCCCAGGGCTCCATGGTTTTCTTCTGAGATCAGAGGCTGCCTCTTTTAGTCGGTTGAGTCTGGGATGAAAAGATGAGTAGAGGGCAAGGAAGGATGTCCAAGGTAGGCATCCATAGCCTTGTCTCTGAGAAAGCTCATCTTTCATCACTGTTTTGCTCCATTGAGTGGCACCACGCTCTGTAAATCACCAATGAAACCATCTATTTTAATTAGACCAATAATGAGTGAGCAAGTGGTTTCCTGACCATCCTCCTGAGGGGCTGGAAGCTGGCCATCTTCTTGCTTCCCATGAACAAATTCCCCTCTTCCCTCTTGACTCCTTGGGCAAAGCTGACTTGGTGAGTCAGGGAGAGCTGTGGTAACCTCTAGAGAAGAGCAATGAGGGAATGATAGAAAGATGTAGTGCGGGGCTGGGGGAGATGTAGTGGGGGGCTAGGAATCATTTTACCTGGAGGAGAGAATCCTGAGCTGTGGGGTGAAGTGCCATAGAGAGTTCTGAGAATATCATTCACTTTCTTTATAACTGCAATTCAATTACTTCCAACCAACTCAATCCAATCCAATCCATCTATCCACCTATCCATCTATCCATCCATCCATCTACCACCCACCCACGGATTTATCCATCCATTAACTCTCTCAGTCATGCATCCATTCATCCATGCATCCATTCATCCACCCATCCACCCACCTACTTATCCATCCATCCATCCATCCACTCACCCACTCATTCAATCATTCATCCATCCATCTACCCATCTATCTATCCATCTCCCCACCTAGTCACTTATCTATCCATCTGTCCATCCATCCATCCATCTGCTTACTCATCCACTCATCCACCCATTAATTTTCTCACCCACCCATCCATTTCACCTCTCATGCATTCCTCTACCCATTCCTCTACCCATTCACACATTCACTCATTAATCCAACAACTCCTTTTTCCCCTCTGTCCCTTATTCATTTAATCTTTCAACCATTCCATAAACATTTTTTGGGCACCTACTCTGTTTGGGAATGTAGATGAGAATGATTTCTTTAGGGAGATCATGGTCCCAGTACTGTAAACAGAGGTGCTGGCAAGTCTGACATGTGAATGTGATACAGGTAGGGCAAAGCGCTCCCAGAGTTCAGAAGAGGGAGGGAGTCTAGGGAGGTGGATCAGAGAGGGCTTTAAGGAGGCAGCAACAAATGGACTAGCTGCTGAGAGAAGAGTTTGAGTTTACCAACTGGAGAAGTAGGGGAAGGGCTTATTTTCTGGAGGTGTTTCCAGTTTGGAGAACCGAAATCATGCTTATCTTTTGTGGAAAACATTAGTATTAGCTCCACTCCTCTTCCCCCCTCCTTCCAAGTCTCAAAAAAAGTCTGGATTATTCATCTCAAATTTCTAGGCTGATGAAATTCAGGTTTAATTCAACAATTGATTGTTCTTGTTCAAAACATTGGATGGAAAAAAAATTCAAAGAGAAATCACAGACACTCATAGCAGGAAGTTACCTTAATCAAACCTTTCTCTGCATAGCATTGCCTACAAGTTAGAACTCAACATACCATCCAGCAGCTCTTCATTTTGCTGAGAGGACAGTGTGTGTGTGTGTTTCTGAGCTGATTTTGCTTCATACAATCAGACTTTTTTTTTTATTATTATTTGAAGCTATCTTGCCAAAGGTATCTCTTAGATGCTAGCATTGTCACATTGTCACAGAGCTTGACACTTACGCACTCAGCATTCATCAAATATTCCATTCATCAAATATTCATTAAGCTTCTTCTGTCTTCTGGGCTTGGCACTAGATGCTGGTGTCAGTACACTGAGGAGCAAGATGGGATCCTTCCCCTTAGGGAGCCCATAGTCTACCGCGAGGGCCAGTGTGGCCTCTGTCGCAGCTATTCAACTTTGCTCTTACGGCTCAAGAGCAGCCTTAGCTAATGTGTAAAAGAATGGGTGTGGCTGTCTTCTAATAAAAATTTATTTACCAAAATAGAATTGGCCTCAGCTGTAGTTTCTGACCCCTTGTCTAAGTCACAAGTTACTAGACAATTACAATACAGTGTTTTCTAGGAGCTCAGAATTGAGTCTTAGCCTCGGCTTGGGCAGTTGGGAAGGCTCCCTGGAGGAGGTGATGTGTAACCTCAGACCTCACAGTTGTGTGGAGCTGCAGGATGGAGAAGTGGGGTGGGGTGAGGGTAGGGAGGACCCTCCAGGGACGGCAGACAGTGTGCAGAGAGGTCTGAAGGAAAAAGGACATTGATGGTTTGGGGATGCAGAACATAGGAAGAGGGGGTGGGGGTCACATTTGTTGCGGTTGGCAAGGTGATCAGGATCTTGTCCAACAAGGACATGGCACAGCACTCACTGGTTCAGAATGTCATTCTGGCTTTCTTGTTTTAAAAGACCCAACACAGCCAGGCTTGCTGGCTCATGCCTGCAATCCTAGCACTCTGGGAGGCTGAGGCGGCTGGATTGCTTGAGCTCATGAGTTCAAGACCAGCCTGAGCAAAACTGGGACCTGTCTAAAAAATAGAAAAACTGAGGCAAGAGGATTGCTTGAGCCCAAGTTGGAGGTTGCTGACAGCTATGATGCCACAGCACTGTACCCAGGGCAAGAGCTTGAGACTCTGTCTCTAAATAAAAAATAAATAAAAAAAATAAAAGACCCAACACTGCCATCTCAGCAGGCTTCCAAGGTGGCATCACAGGATGTGCAGCTCTTTGAATCAACCCCTTAGCCTTCCTCCCCTTTTTTTGAGCTGTGAGGGCCCCCTAGGCAGCCTGTGGGGGCCAAGAAGCAGGCCACTCGGGAAAAGGGTTAGCGTGACATGGAAGGCGCCTTGTGGGAGGAGACAGAAGTAAAAACAAAATAGGCATTAAAATAGAGCCGGGATAAAGAATGATGCTTACTTAGGCCAAAGTGACACACTCACAGGCATTGTGGAGAGGATTAAACACTGTGATGTGTATGAATTGCTGTCTTGTAAATGCTTAGAGTAATGCAAGCTAAGACGCTCTCACACTCTTTCCCTCCCCTCTCCATCGCTCTCTCCTCCTTTGCACCGTATAATGTATAATGAGAAATACTGAGTGTTCTTTGCTTTCAGCATCCAGGGGGTAGCAGGTAAGGAGGCTGCTAAACTGAATATCCTGCAGTGCACAGGAGAGCCCCCCAAACAGAGAATCGTGTGGCCCCAAATGTCAGCAGTGCTGAGGTTGAGAGACCCACTCGACCCACTACTCCACCTTTCCACTCCCCGCCACACGCCGTCCTGGCTCGCTCATTGGTTTCTGAACACACCTTCCCATCTTGGTAGCTCTGCCTTCCTTTTTCTAAACCACCTTTGGTCTTTCTCATTGCTCTGAAACCCTTGGACCCAACCTCAGGGCCCATTTCTTGTGCCTCTACTTCCAGAGAAGTTACAGGGTTTCCTAGGTTGGGATGAACTGCTTCCTTCTTCTGGAGCCCACAGTCTTCGCTCATATCCGTCACAGCCCTTACAACATTATAGTGCTGTAATGTCATTACATAATAGAATGTGCCTGTTAAATGGATGAGTAAAATATTCAGCATCATAAGTGTTCAGAACGCTCCCTCTTAGGTTCTGTGCTCTTTCGAGATTAAAAACTCTTGACTGGCACGTGAACCCACATATTTCTCCGCTTGTTTCTCACCTTACCCGTCTTCCAGGCAGATTGTATGCAGACAACCTTCAAACTTTTCTGAAACTCAGAGATGATTTGTGTTCGTGATTCACTTTTTAATTTCATATCTTCAGCATTTTCACATGCGGCAACGTTTCCCGTTTTACAGTGAATCTACCCATGCAGCTTGAGCACAATTTCCCCCTGTTCCTCCCCGCGAAACATTCACTGCCACCAATCAAGGGTTTTCTTTTATGGGAATGGAAGCAAATGCTTCCCGTGTGCGTCTGCCAACATCTCATTCACATTCAAATCATAATTATATCTCAGTGGAGCTGCGTTATGCCTCGTGGTGGGGGCAGCTGAGGTCCTGTGAACCCAAGGAGCTGGGTTAGTCTGTGTCATTGCTGTGTCTCTGGTGCCTGTGTGGCACCTGCCCCATAATGGGTGCTTGGTAAACACCTTACCTGTTAAATGAATGCTACACACACGAGCTGTCCTGAAGCTTTGGTTTGCCATAAGGATCATTTGGGAATTCGAGAAGTAGTGGGAAGAACACAGATTTGGGGTCGTATGAACTTGAGGTCTAGTCCCATCTGTACTACTTATTATTGGTGGGGCCTTAGATGTGCGACCCTTAGTCTCCTCATTTTTTGAATGGACCTGATTTATACCTATCTCTCAGGGTCGTTGTGGCAAGTAAAACGAATAGCTCACAGTACGGTATCCATTAAGGGTCATCTACAAGGTTGGCCATTAAGCTCATGATCGCATCCTTGAAAAAATGTTCCATACCTCATTGCTGAATATCACTACTGTGCCCTTGGCCACCTGGTGACCATAGTGATGTTCAGCAGTCAGGTAAGTATCCCTTTTTCTAGGAAGAGTTCATGAACGTAATTATCTGACCTTGTATTAGTAATAATAGGATTTCTAGCCCAAGTGGGTTATTCCATGGCAGTGATCAGATGTTGCCGTAGTAGGGACTTTTCTAGATTCTCCTGCAAAGTAGTATTCTTGGTTTTTCAGGATTCCCTCCCCATTTGGGCTCCAGTCACGTAGGTCTAAACTTCAACGTGCAGAGAGGAGCTCTAACCAATTCATGTGCATTGCTCCTTCTGTACGGGGGCCATGGGAACCCTGGATGCTGGAGGTGGAGGAGAATGGAGGGAACCCCAGATTCATCACATTCAATGGAAACAGGAGCCTAGAGAGGGGAAGTGACTTGCTCCGGGTAATACAGTGAATCAGTAACCAAGCCCCAAGCCCATCCAAGGTCCCCTGATTTCCAAGACTTTGTCCCTTTTCTGAACCATAAGGCCAGTGGTTTGCATTTTGTACTTTAGTGGCCAAGACACCAATGCTATTAGAATTGAACCTCCAGAGACCCAGACAGTGCTGTGTTCCACAGTATTAAATTAAGTTCCTGACGTGGCTTTTGTCAGCCTGACTGCCCCTCAGAAGAATGGAGCACACAGAGAAGCATTTCCAGAAGGGGTTTCTCAGGACGATGCTCTTTGAAAAAGCAGCTCTGGCCCTGCTGCAGATGTCCTTGTGGTTCAAGGCTGGCTTCTCAAATGTAAGTCTTTGAGAGCAGAGCTGCTTCCCTGCAGGAAAACATCAGCTCCTGCAATTGACCCAGCCCAGGGTGCTTGGCTGTCTTTATCCTGGAGGGGCGGTTGGGGGACAGATTTTTTTTTTTTTTATGCTCAGACTCTGTTTTGAGTTTGCTGATGCATCTAGAGAGGGCTGGCACTTAAGAGAGAAGCCTGGTAGCCAGACTTCACAGTGAGCACCTGCACGTCATCCAGTTTCTCTGTCAGCTTCTTCATCTGTAAAATGGGAGCCCTCCCCATACGGCTGCTGTGAAGACTGAGTGAGTTAAAGGCAAATGGTGCTTAGAAGAGTGTTTGGTGCATAGTAAATGTAAGTGCTCAATACACATCATATACAGGTGTCCCAAAGGTCACCCGTAAAGTTGCTATACGTGGGCAAAAAGGGAAATTGTGGCTAAGTTGCCTTTGTTTACAAAATGTTTATAACAAAATTTTACATTTACAAAATATTCTCTGTGTTGGCCACTTGTTTGTAAAATTTTATAAACGATGCCTTGTAAATAAACATATCTTTAGCTGCAATTTCCTATTTTTCCTATGGATGGTGACTTTCAGGAGACTTTGGGACATCATGTCCCAGCTCTGCTTCTCAATGGTGTGTGAATTTGGGTGAGTTACTTGACTTCTATGAGTGCAAGATCCTATCAGACAAATAAATATAATAGCTATTGTACTATTATACTAATAAATAGAATAGCTAGTATACTGATAGCTTCTGGCTGTCACAGTCAGTTTTGGGACAAATTGTGCATTGGGGGCATTTCCATGGGTGCCCCATACACAACTTGTTACATGTAAGTTTGGGTTTTGTGTATCAATTGCTGCAAGGCCATCTCAAAAGCACATGTGACGATGCCTCTTGGCAAACAATTCCCCTGCCGGAGGGTCTCCACCTTTGCTGGTGCAGCAGTGTTTGTGCCAAGGACTTTAATATTTCATTGCATTTTTGTGATTACTGTATAAAACCAAACAGAAAGGAGAAGTGCTGATCTCACTGGTAAAGAAGCATGAGTCTCATATACTAAATATACCTAAGCCAAAGAAAGAAAGAAGATCAAATCATCAAAGCTACCCAGCACAGCAGATGTTTCGTTTCAGCTGGAAGATCCCTGAGCTTGACTTACTGACTGTCATTCAATTGTAAAAGAAAAGAGTACAATTAAAGAACATGTATGAAAATGGAGATACCTGGTTAAAGATTACATCAGAAAGATGATTAATTAAAGATTAGTTTAGTTAAATGTTGTACACCAATATTTTCTTTTCTCCCTCCAGTATTAGAATTTATTATTCAAACTTTGTATATATCTTCAGTTGTGCATTATAACGTAAAGAGGGCTGGAGGTTCTGGTGACTGGTCCACATGTTGAGGGCATAGTGTGTGTGGTACATAGAGGCTTCTCAGAAGTGATAGTAATCCCTACCATTAGTAAGGTTACTTGAGAGGAATTAGAGTCAGGTGAATATAAATTAAAAGCATTAGAACATCAGCCATAATCTTAGTAATTCAGCAATTAACCCTGGTATCAATGACAAATGTCCCCAAGTAAAATGGCTTTTACTTGGATACTCCCAGTCTTGGGAAGTTCGTTGCCCACTGCGGCAGCCCATTCTCTTTTGAGGAGTGGCTGAGAGCACCTACTATGTGTCAGCATATTCCCTGAAGTCTCTACCTGCTAGTAGTCTTCAAGCTTGTGTGGATCCCTAGAATTAGTAAAATCACTCACATGGAAGGGCACCCAGGGGCTGTTGAGAAAGATAGATAATTAAAAACTGGAAGTAAAATTACAGAGCAATTACGACCTGGAAAGATAAGGAGAGCACTGTGGGAGCCACAGGAGGCATCTAGCCTTAGTGGGCATGGTTATGGAAGGCTTCCTGGAGGAGGAGACACTTGAGCTTAATTCCAGAGGATGGGTATATGGCGAGGATGAGGAAAGGCGAAAGCATTTTGGACTGAAAGCAGCATTCCCACAAGTTGAGAACTGCTGTCCTAGAGTTCAGGAGAGTCTGCTGGGGTCTGTTCTGGGCTGGAGTCCCTCCTAGAGAGTTCAGGAGAGTCTGCTGGGGTCTG
>NW_003852627.1:947445-949954 GCF_000181295.1 Otolemur garnettii
CTGCTCTGGGCTGGAGTCCCTCCTAGAGAGTTCAGGAGAGTCTGCTGGGGTCTGCTCTGGGCTGTTTTGTGAGAGTCAGCTCCTATGTCCCCACTTCCCTGACAGTTTCCCAGGAGCAGGGTTAGCCTATTGCACGGCTGTCTGTTGTGTCCTCCTCCCCCTCTTTCATGGTCTGGTGGAAAGAACTCAGCTTTGGAGTCAAACAGAGCAGAGTTGAGTCCCAGCTCTGTTGCTGACAACCTCTGAACTTTGGCCAGGCTCTTTAACCCTTATAAACCTCAGGCTCTTTGCTTGAAAAATGGGATGATAATAAACGTAGCAAACACAGACACTGTGGCAGGTACTTTGCAAACATTAACACCTTAAATCTTCACAATTGTATCAGGACTATTAGGATCCCAGTTTTACAGATGCAAACAGAGGCACAGAGAGGCCCAAAGGCTTCCATCTAGTGAGCGGCAGAGCCAGGAAACCCACAGAACTTCTATCCTAGAGCTGACTTGAAGCCAAAAGAGCTAAGACACGCAGGGTCCTAGACACACATCCGAGCACTTAGTGGATGTTCAGTAGATGGCAACTGTCTTAGTCATAGTGCTCTGAGAAACGCAGAGAGCAACATTATCAAGGAGAGAACAGAGTTAAGCAAACTCTCTTCATCCAAGGGGGCCTGAGGAAGGAAGGCCAAATCACACCGACTCATTAGCTCCAGACAATAGAAAATGACAGACCAAGCCTCCGATGAAAGGGACTGGAACAGCCATTGATTAGAAATTGATTAGAAGCCAGACTTGCTTCTTTCTTCCTCAGCCAGTTGACTGCCTTCTGATGACTCTTCTTTCTGTGTAATTAAAGAGCTACTGGTCTGTCAAGCATGTCCTTTCATCAGTCACCATCACGGGCTGGGAGGGGACTGTCTGATAAGCTACAGATCATGGCTAACGTGTTGCTCTGCCCACTGCCTTGAATCTCTGAAGCCACATGTCACCCTCTCTTTTGTCACCAAAACTAAGGATTGGCATTTGGAACCACTGATTGTACAAAAGAAGAGGATAATTGCAAAGCCGCTAGTTGTGAACCTTGGCCGTGATTGGCTGGAGGAAGAAATGGGGATGGTGACCAGGGAGGAAGCTGGCCTGGATGAGGGGCTGCAGGGCAGAGTGTAACCAGCTTGTGCTTTGGAGCTGGCAACCTTGGCCCACTTCTTAGCCATGTGACTTGAGACAAAAGACCCTCCCTCTCTGGAGTCTCAGCCTCTGTACCTGTAAAATGGACATAATAAATTACTAATTAATTAATAATCAATTTAAAGGAGGCACTTGTGAGGATTAGATGAGACTGGACAGGAAGGTGTCTGGCACACGGCAGGCACTCAGGCTCCTTCGTGATGGCTCTTCACTTGTCAGTGGGCGTGGTTCTTCTCTGGGTCCTGGTTATGCTTTGCTATTTACCACCCTGTGGGGATGAAGAAGGATTTCTGAAGTTAGACCCTGGGCTTTCCTTAAGACCATGGTTATGGCAGAAATCCTTGATACATTGTAGAAGAATGGGTCTGATTATGACTGCAGGGGAGAATGTTTCATAGTTTCTACCCAAATTCAAACCCAGGATTTGGGGTAGGCTCTGATGGATGTCCACTCTTCAAAATAGGTGCTGCATGAAGAGCGCAAAGGGGGTTACCCCCGATAATGTGGCTGGCCTCATCCAATCAGCTGAGGGCTTAACAACAAAAACTGAAGTTTCCCTGAAAAGAAAAAGTTCTGCCTTAAGATTATAACATAGAGACCCTAAGTTTCCAGGCTGGCAGCATGACCCCAGGATTTTGGACTTGCCAGCTCCCATATTCCCATGAGTCAATTTCCTAAGATCTCTCTCTCTCTCATCTCGTTTTCCATTGGTCCTGTTCCTTTTTTTTCTGGAGAATTCTGAGTGACTCTTGGGCAAATTCACCCACACCACCATCTGCTGGTGCTTCTTCACCCTTCTGGGGCACAAGTGCACTTGATAAAATGAAACAGGACTTGGAGCTTCTCTCCAGAAAAAGGTTCAAGCAGATATAACACTGTGTGCTGGTTAAGAACCCTCGATCAGAGTGCCGATGGATGCCTAGACTCTGTGCACCCTGACTGCTCTCATGAGCACCAAACCTACTCAACATCTGGTATTGGCTGTTTTGGGGGGCCTCAAACCCAATAATCTAAACTCTTCATTTTTCTGCCTTATTTATTTCTCCTCTCATGTTCCACCTGTCAGTGAACACCACCGTCACCCACACGAGACAGAGAGCTGAAGTTCTTGCCTTTTCCCCTCCTCCTGCCACCCATATCCAAACAAATCACCAAGACCTGTTGAATCCACCCCCACCATCAGGGGGCAGTTCCCAGCTCCTATCACTTGCCTTTTCTGGACTCCTGTATTGGTCTCCTATTTGGGATCTCTGCTTCCAGCTCTGAACATATCCCATCTGTCTGTCAACCAGAAGCTAAAGCTGAATTTTTTTTTTTTTTTTTTT
>NW_003852627.1:962835-973683 GCF_000181295.1 Otolemur garnettii
AAGCAGTTCTGGGGCCCGCTTTGTACCTGTATTTTATGTTCTTAAATGATCTTCCTTGGGTTTATAGCTTGCCGAACTTCTTTCTGGGCTCAGCTCCCCGTCTTTGACTTCATAGATTCTGATTCCAACCAGTTTTTCTTCCTTTGTTCAGGAGCCTCTGACCAGGGTTGCTACCAGTCGGCCATCTTCCCAGAATTCCCTCCACTTGTTCATTTCAAAACCGTTCAGCGAACACCTTGGTATGCGAGGCACTGTGTTAGGTGCTGGGGACATGGAGGAGAGTGGTCCTTGTTTTCAGGGTACCAACTGCTCTAGCCCCACATCTTCCAGCCATGCTGAGACGCTTTGAGAATGGAGATGTGTGATGTGCTGTCCTATCTGGTGCCCTGACAGCTGAACACAGTCTCTCTGCCTTTTCTCCTCCTCAGCCATCTGGCAAGCTGTTTTCCGTTCTTCAAAACCCAAGCAGACATCTTGTCTGTGGGGATTTCTGTATCTTTGATGACAATCCTTCAACTCTACATAATGTAAGAAAACAGTGAATTTATTGTAAGATTGCAGGGAGTAAGACCTGGAAGGCCAGAGCCAGGGACGCTCTGCCCTGGGGAAGTTGAATAAAAGGTTCAAAGGTGAGGGTCTTCCCGCTACATCTGTCAATAGCTTTTCTATTACTTTGCCTAATCACCTTGTTTCTTTTTTAAATTTACGATTAATACGAGGGTAAAAACGACGAGGTTACAGTGTCTGAGTTGTTAGGTAGGGTCCCTGTGTCCCTAGTTGTGCCCCTCGTTTCTCATTCCCATGAATGAGCGACTGATGGGTCAGGTTGAGCCAAGTGCTCACCCCTGGAGAACGCCCTCTGACTAACAGCTCCTAAAGACTGTGTGACGTGGGAGGGAGAACTGTCCAAAGGAAATTGGAATTCTGTTACAAATGAATAGGGAAAGTGAGGTGAGCAAAACAAACAGCCTCCCCCCCCAAGCCCCACACCTTTCATGCTTTTCTTAACCCTTTGCTGCAGAATTAACTACTCCTTCCTTCTGTGTGGTCTTCACCTTGTACCTTTAAAAACGTTAATAGTTTAAAAATCATTTCCCTGACCATTTTGAATTTTGATTATTTATGTACTTTGCTTTTGCAGTGAATTCTCTGTGTCTCTGTGGACCGGGTCCCAGCCAGTGTGCCTTGCACATAGCTCGTGCTCAGAAATGTTAGCTGTACTGGATGAATATTAAAATAAAAATTCAAAGTTGGCTCTTTCAAGGTCCATCTTTAAACATGGGCTTCTTAAGAGCAATGTCTGGTTCCAACTTTGAGACTGTAGCGTTTTTAATCCCCTTTTATCGGGAGGTTTTGAGTCTTGGAATGTTGCCTGTAAGGAGAATTTGGGTTTATTAAAATCGATTTGCTGAATGGTTTTAATGATTATAACCAGATATACGGTGCCCAGAAAAGATTACGCCCAAGGATAGAAGAAGAAATTAGCCCTTGTTCCTACCAGAAACATTTACATGGAGAGATTTAAAGGAAAAGTGATCATTTTGTAAAATATGGTGCATGAAAGCTATAGAATATAAATGCAAAGTAGCCTGGGTTTATGTCATGCTTGGAGAAAAAAGAAACGAAAAAAGAAGAGTAAAACTCAAGATTAGGATTGCAGATGAGTGGAGCATGTGGCCTTGAATAGCCTCCCTTCTCCCAGCAATTACTGACACCTGCTATGTTTCAGATACTGAGCCGAGGACTTACGCACGTGATTGCCTTTAATTCTGACAAAACCCTGTCTAGCAGGAATCACTGTCCACTGTTTATGATCGAGGACCTTGTAGTTCAGCATATTTATGTAACGGGCCCCAAGTTAACAGAGCTGGGAAGCAGGAGAGGCAGGATTCGAGTCCTGGTCTCGGTGATATCAAAGCCTCACTTCCACTTCAGTCCAAGGACAGGGGACAGGCATAATTTCTCAAAAGGAAGCCCAAAGAGCCCAAAGTGCCATCTTCCTTCTTTGTCCTACTGGTTGGCCTAGGGCTCTTACAATCCCTTCTTGCTGAGGTCAGGACTGGCTCTAAGGTCTAGGTGGGGCTGAGCTTTCTAGTTTAATCAAAGGACAAATGGTGAGACTGTTTTGGTGGGATGTGCAGGTGAAGTGCTCCAGCTCTGAAGACAAATCTTGGAAGGAAAAACTCAGTCCTGATAAGAAAAAGATTTCCCTCCCTCTGTATCTCAGGCGGCTGCGGGTTAGTGTGTCATGCCACAGCGAATGTGTTTGAATGTGTCCGTAAGCCCAGTGCTTCTGCACGAGGGAGCATACCTATCTCTCTGAATGTGTTTGTATGTTGCTGTGTTGTACATTTTGTTAAGCCTCTGTGCATGTGTGTGTGGCCGCATGTGTCAATGAGTACGTGTATGCTGTCTGCGTGGGGTAAAGGGGCAGGTCTCTGTGTGTACACTCACCTCCGCCCTGTGTGCTTAGGTGTGTTTATATACTGACTTGCAACAGTGAAAAGATGTGTAGATAGACACCCCTGACTTCCTGCCAAGCCGTTTAGCAGGTTTTAGAGTGTGTCTATTTACCTCTTATTGAAACTGCTCTGCAATTTCATTTTTCCATTTGATCAAATGGGTTTTGTTTATCTTTCACAAATCTCGCTTTGGCACCTCCAGCTCTGCTGATTCCCACATCTCTCATTGTTCTCAACACTGTAGTGTCTCTTATGAGATTTAATTTTCTGCCCCAGCCTCCTTGTGATGCTAATTTCCTATTGAGCTGTGATCCTGTTTTGTTGGCCTGGATACTGGGGAGTCTGGCTTCAGTACTAGTGTCCAGACCTGTCCTTTTAGCTCTCCTGAAATGAGAGATGACCTTGGGTATTGGCAAATTTGGCATTATCTTAGGCAGCTTGACATGAGGTGTATAAAAGAACAGGTTTTGAATTAAATGGAGCTATTTTCAAATCTGGCTCTGGAGGAGCCTACCAAATGAGTGACCCCAGGCAACTCATTTTTTCCCTTTTTATCATGAAACTTCACATAACAAAGAGAATTATAAATTCTTAGTTGAAAAGATAAAAAATTCAAATCATCAATAATTTAGTCAGTGTATTAGGTAGATGTTGCTGTGTAACAAACCATTTCAAAACACAGTGGCTGGCAGGGCATGGTGGCTCATGCCTGAGATCTCAGTACTTTGGGAGGCTAAGGAGGAAGGATCCTTTGAGCCCAGGAGTTTGAGACCAGTCTGGGCAACATAGTGATATCCTGTCTTTACAAAAAATATAAAAAAAAATTCACTGGGTGTGATGATGGTACACCCCTATAGTCCTAGCTACTCAGGTGGCTGAGGCAGGATGATCTCTTGAGCTCAGGAATTGGAGGTTGCCATGAACTCTGATCATGCCACTGCACTCTAGGCTGGGCATCAGAGCAAGACCCTGTCTCTAAAAACAAAACAAAGGAAACACTTCAAACACCCAACTTAGTGGGCTTAAAAAGTATAAACTTTTCCTTTTTTTTTTTGTGCTCATAATTCTGAGTGTTGGAAATTTAGTGTTCTGTTGGGCAGTTTTTCTACTCCTAACAATTCTCCTTCATGAATCTGTGGCCAACTGAAGATTTATTTGGTAGCTTTGCTTTTGAAGGTTGGTTTGCTGTTAGCTATGGTCTCTCTGTTCTCTTCCACATGGTCTCTCAGCCTCCAGAAGGCCAGCTCGGGGTTGTTCCCATGGTGCAGGCCAGGCCAACAGAGACAGTGGAAGTCTGCAAAGCCTCTTAAGGCTTTGGTTTGGAGCTGGAACATTGTTAATTCCACTGTGCTGTTTGCTGAATCAAGTTATCAGGCCATCCCAGGTCCAAATGGTAGAAAATAGACTCTAACATCTTGATGAGAAGAAATTGCAAATTCACATCAGAAAGGATATGAAGGCAGGGAGGTTGTTGACTGGGGCAACCAGCACAATCAACCCACCTCAATAGGCACCTAGTGTTTGTTGATCTGTCTGGAACCTAGGAGGCATTTAATGAATTAATGGTACTTAGTATAATGCGTATAAGCCACCATGATCACTATATGGTCCAGTCTCAGCTCCAATTTGCATTAAAAGATGTTGAATTCTAGGAGAAATTTAATTGAAAGACATTAAAACCTTTACCCAGTCTTTCAATCACCTCAAAACATCTTTTTAGCTTATTTCTCTCACGCCAAATCTCAGTCTAAATTTCTACTGGGGCTCGAGGGAAAAGGCCAACTCATCTGTCTTTCTTGTCTCTTACTTTCTTAAATCCTGACCCTCAGCCCAAACAACTTTTCTGTTTCCTTCTACTTCAGGTCCACCTTGGTTCTTATTATGTGGATTAACAGCCTTTCTGGCTTCTTTAGATATACTTTTTCTTTGCCCTTTTAACACACACATAAAGGAGAATCCAAGAACTGATTCAGGAAGAAATAATTCTCTGTCTTTAAATGGGCAAAAGAGGGTGAGAAAGGAAGAGGGAGGAGATGGCACATACTTCTAATTTAATATCATTTTTTAAATTTCTCTCACACTGGGTGTCTCAAATTGCTATAACAAAATGCCACAAACTAGGCAATTTATAAACAATAGAAGTATATTTGGCTTATGGTTCTGGAGTCTGGGAAGTCCAAGAGCACGTTACTGGAATCTACATGGTTCTGGAGTCTGGGAAGTCCAAGACCGTGGCCATAGCATTTGGCAAGGGCTTATTTTCTGTGTCATCCCATGGTGGAAGACAGAAGGCAAGCGAAGGCAAAAACAGTGAACAAGGAGAGAAAACTTGTTTTTCTAACAGCCCACTCTTATGATAGCTAACTTATTCTCACAATACTATTAATCCATTCATTTTAATGAGTCCTCATGACTTAATCACCTCTTATTAGGTCTCATCTCCCAACATTATTGCACTGGAGATTACATTTCCAACACAGGAACTTTCCAACTTTAAGTTGACTCACAGCACTGGGACACTGTCATATTTAAAAGACTCCTATGCACCCTGCTCCAACCTAGCTCTCCAGCTCCTTCCCTCTTTTCAGACTGATTTTTTCTTTTGGCTGCAGCAGACCCTGCTAGAATGTCAGTCCTTTGGGAATTGTCACAAGGCCTTGAGGGAATGTTCTTAGAATGCACAAAGAGGAGAGTGGGAAAGGACTGCAGTATTGGGTGATCCACCCAGAGGCAAAGGCATCTCCGGGGTCATCCATTTCTTTCTGCCAGACTCTTGGTCTTCCTCCTTCATTCAATAAGAAGCACCCACTCTGTGGAACTGTGGAGGCTTGCAGGACATAATGCAAAGAATGAGAGATCCATCTGACTTTTTCCCCAATGTATCCCACCTCTTTCTATCCTGGCTTCATCTCTGCATTGGTCTCTCCAACCTTCTCATCTGTTCCAGTCATTAAGTCACAGTCTTTGGTTTTACCATTTTTCATTTTCCTGCTGCATCCTCATATCCAGGCTTGCTCCCTCCTTTCTAGCCTGGGAGGCATTCAAAATGCACCCTGGCAACACTGCCCAATGTTATCTTACTACAACCCTGTGTGGGAGGCAACATCATTCCCATATTACAGATTAAAAGAGGTGACACAAGGTCATTTAGCTGGTGCAGCTGGGATTCAAACCCATGTCTGTCTGACATTAAAGTTCATGCTTTAGAAACTCTATTAAACTGCCACTCCAACCTAGGGTGACCAACTTATCCAAGTTTTATGGGAGCTTTCTTGGTTTGTAACTGGAAGCCCTGCACCTTGGGGTGTCATCTAGTCCTGGGCAAAGTGGAGTGGTTGTCCACTCTACCTCAACCCACGTGTTCCATGAGAAGAACCTCAATAAATGGTCTTACCAGGCCTAGCTTAGCACCCAAGAGTCTTCCCACTTTCTGTGTCCTGATCAGAGAAGGAGAGTTCCCGGAGTCCCCACATCACCCACTCCCTTTTTGATTCCTAACACCTGTCTTACTGCTTGCTTCTTGCCTGTGCAGTCTTGTGTGCCTTCAATATCTGGTTTGTTCTCCTTTAAAAATGCAAATGGTGCTGAAAGCTGCTACTGGCACTGGGATCTTCTGCCCCCACGCACCCCAATAGCTGAGGCCTCCTTGGGGTTCCTGGGTGATGTACCATAGTAGGAATCCTATCTCCATCTGGCTTGCAGAATCTTAGGAAACTTGCTGTCCTTTTAATGCCTCCCAGAAGCACAGGGGACAGGCAATGCCTTCTGCTCATTGAGACATCTTCCTTAAATTCCTCCCAGCACTCTAACCAACCAACCATCATGAAGAGCAGTGGAATGTTAACAGGAAAAAGGGGAGAAGCAAATATCCAAGTGATCTTTCTCCCAAATTGAATAGGTTTGTCCTTAAGGATGTTATTTTATTTGTAAACACTTGTAAATAGAAGGCCCCTGGTGATTACTATTTAAAGACTCCCATGCAGATGAAAAGCCTGTAAATATCTAGGTGCCAGAAGTACTGCTCAGAACTACGCATGTCCACTCTGCTATGCAGCCTAGATGTCTATCTCATAACTACAGGGAATGCCAGCTGTCCCTGTGTGTGGCATCAACCAGTGCATAAGCTCAATATATTGGAAATGCAGACCTGGACGGGTTTGCTGCATAACCAGTGCGATCACTGAATGTATCAGTTCTAAATGATCGGCTACCTTTTTAAACCTCCTCAAGCTTGGCATTTATGGGACTTCATGAATACCCCACAGAGCACAGGAGAAGTGGTTCTGAATTGTTTAACAGCCATGGCAATTACTTTTATAAATACAACATTCTTACTTTATACATCTGGGAGAGCAACAGGTGGAAAAACTGAAAACAAAAAGGAGATTGTGTGAGTGCTTGAACTCACAGTTGAATATTAAACAGAAATCCTCAGTGCCCCATATTTCTGGAGGTCGATGTGCATTTGTGATATACAACAGAAGTCAAATCAATATTCACCCAGAGAAACAAGTGAGGAATGAGCAGGTCCATACTCAGCCAAGTGTGCTGAGCTCTCCAAGGATGTAGAAATGAAGGATTTCCTCAGTTCTCTGTGCATGCCCCAAAGAACATCTAAAAGCTCCCTGAGGTTAGCTCCCAAATAAAAAAGACCTTTGGCAATTGCGATATTGTGAGAATTTCCATTCAATAAAGTTAATGGGATTTTTAAAGTACTTCTTGGTCTCTATTAGGTCCATGCTGGGAAAATAATGGAAAAAATCCAGTCAAAATGTTTTTCAGAATTAGTGTCAAATATTAGAGGCAGAAAAATGTAATCCCCCACTGATGGGGAGCAATCTCATTTTTGGAAACGGCCATTGTGTTGGGTAGATTTTTTGGTAGTTTCAATTATTAGTATGATGAATCTTGATAGTAACTGGGATGGGCAAAAGGAATTTAAACAAGTCATCTAGTCACAAAGCCCAGGGAGTGGGAGATTGTCATTAAAGTATTTTAGGTCTTTTTCAGCATCTCAGCTTGTTTTCTTATCTTGCTCACTTGGCAGATTTTGTGAGTTGAGGGAAAGGAGAGAAATCTCTATTACCTGTCAGAAACTTTTGGGAAGGTTTTGTGTCTTTCCTTTCCATCAAAACCCAAAAGATGCCATAGAGGATCTGGTTTATTCAGCAAGACATGACCCTGTTACCAACTCCTTCCATGGGCTGATTCCTTAGCCCCTCAGGTGCAGAGCCTTGACCCCTCCCTTCCAGTTGAGTGGTCTCTGTGGACAAGTGGATAAAGCATAGTTCCACCACAGCCAGTCGTTTACCGTGTAACGTTCATAGAGCATCTAGTATGTGCCAGGCACTTTCCCATCCACCTGGACTTCACACCACTGTTCAGAAGACTAGGAATTATTATTCCCATTTTTTTTCAAATAAAGCAACTGAGGCTCAAGAGGCAAAGAAACTCAATCAAGAACACACAGTTCATGGAGATTTCTCAAAGAACTAAAAGTAGATCTACTGTTAAATCTACAACTGGGGTCTACCCAGAGGAAAATAACTCATTATATAAAAAGTATTCCTGCACTCGAATGTTTATTTCAGCACAGTTCACAATTGCAAAGATAGGGAATCAAGCTAAGTGCCCATCAACTGATGAGTGGATTAAGAAAATGTGGTGTATAATATACTGTGGAATTCTACTCAGAGATAAGAGAGAATGAAATAATGTCTTTTGCAGAAGCTTGGATGGAAGTGGAGGCTGTTATCTTAAGTGAAATAACTCAGGGCTAGAAAAACAAATACTGCATGTTCTCACTTCTGAGTGGGACCCTAACCTATGGTTCTGCAAGGACACCCAGGATGATGTCATGGTTGTGGAAGGCTCAGAAGGGGGAAGGTAAGAGGAGGTAAGGGATAAAAAATTACCTACGGGCACAATATACACTATTTGGGTGATGGTACACCAAAGCCCAGACTTCACGACTATAATATATGCATGCGATGGCATTTAATGTGTATTCCCTAAATCTACTAAAATAAAAAAAATTAACAAAAAAGATTACACAGCTCAGAAGTACAAGGATCCAAGCTCAAGTATTTCTGGTGCATATTCTTTTTTGTCTTTGTATTGGGCCCCTCATTATTCTCCCTTTGTACTAAGAATTTCAGCAGTTCTTACCTAGCTTAGAAATTGATCCATTGCCTGGGTTAAAACACAACAACCTGTGGGTATTTTTTTCAGGTGAAAGTAAGGTCCAGCAACATTATTTAGTACTTTATAAAAATTTAAAAAATATTGAAGCTTGAAGGGAAAAAACAGAAAATAACTCAAACTTTGAAAAATCATTTAAAGAGGTTTATTCTGAGCTGAACGCGTTTGAGCACAGCCGGGAGAGGCACACCCAAGAAGCCTTGAGCCAGTGGTCCCAGCATGGTTGGGTTACAGTTCGGCTGTATACATTTTAGGGCGACAGGGATTACACACAAAATCATGAATCAATACATGGAAGGTGTGCATTGGTTTGGCCCGAAAAGACAGGACATCACAAAGTGGGAGATTATAGGTTATAGGTGGGTTTAGAGATTCTTTCTAATTGGCTGAAAAAAATGCTAACGGCTTGAGATCTTCTTCTTCTTCTTCTTCTTTTTTTTTTTTTTTGCAGTTTTTGGCCGGGGCTGGGTTTGAACAGTCCACCTCTGGCATATGGGGCCGGCACCCTACTCCTTTGAGCCACAGGCACCACCCAAGGCTTGAGATCTTAATAAGGATGTCTGGATGTAGAGACAAGCCACCAGACATTTACTGAAACTCAAGTGATCTGTTAAGGAAGTTGATGGTCTGAGATGTGGTTTAAGCTTTGTCTTGCAAGCCCTTAGACCTGTTAATTATTTAGTATCTTACTGTTACAAAGAATGTCTCCAAAAGGGAGGAGGCATAACTAGGCATGTCTAACTTTATTTCTTCTCATAGCTGGCAAATAAGCTTGAAGGTTTTTCTGGGGTTTCCTTGGTGAACAGAAGGTCCATTCAGTTGGCTGGGGGTGGGAGGCTTTGAGATTTTAGGCTTGTTCATGGTGAATAGAAAACTTACTGCACGAATTTTTTCTGGTGGGTATCAAAAAACTTTTAAATCAGAAAATTCTTACCTATGAGTAGGCCTTGGCAAGGTCAGCGTTGGTGTTAATGAAGTCTTTCATGTTTTGGTGTTTGAGACATTTTCCTAAGTATGGAGGTCAAGTTCAGGCATTTGTAATCACTTGATAAAAGACATGTGTGCCCAGCCACATGGGAAATTTATGAATATATTATCAAATAATGATGTAGAGTATAATTAAGGTTGAGCTATTAAGTACTAATTAATTAAGCTGTCAGATTTTAATCAAGAAATTGATTGTTTCTGTATAGAGCTCCAATGGTTCTGTGTCTTTGCAAAGACGCTGGGACCCTGATTCACAAAGATTAACTTATTAAAGGGCCATACTTCGATTATTATATATTCTGCAAGAGGCAAGGAGCTTTTCTGCTTCCTGGAGGGTGTGTGAGCCCAACAACTTTCTGATTCTTACAGAAAGCCTAGAAGGAAAGGAAGCTCTCTTGGGTAGGACCAGACCCAAAGGTTGTACTTAACAGTGGTCATAATCAGAAAAAATAACATTTCCTGAGTACCTAATAGTGCATGAAAGTACATTGTCTTACTTTTTCCTCAAAGCAACCCACTTTACAGAAGAAACTGAGGCTGGGAGATGGCGGCGAACATACCTGTTGTTCTATACCGGAGGCCAGACTTCCTTAGGGGAGGTGGGTGATTTCCAGTTCTCATTTGGTTTTGATAATACAGTTGTGGTCTTTGTTGCATTTTGCCTCACTCCCTCCTCTATCACTGATCTCTCTTCCCAGTGCATGGAGATCACTTGCCCTGTGAAAACACATCTAGTTTTGGATTCATACAGATTAGGGCTTAAATCCTGATCCTTCTGGTTACTGGCTACAAGAATTGGAACAAATTCTTTGAGCCTCAGCTTCCCCATCTGCCAAGCGGGAACAATGCTGTCACTTTGCAGAGGATTAAATGACATAATAGCTACATTGTATCAAGCACCTCCTGCCCTTCATGAGTGGTGGGAAACACATTACAGCCATCAATTCCTTTCATCCTCACACTAACCTTCTGCCATAGTGCTGCCTAGTAAAACTCTCAGCAGCGATGAAGATATTCTACAGCTGCCGTGTTCTCTCTGGTCATCACTAGCCACATAGCTCTTGAGCACTTGACAGGCGGCCCCTGCAACTGAGAATGGGATTTTACATTTTCTTCCCTTTTAGTAAATTAAAATTTAAATAGTCACACTTGTACTGTATTCAATAGTACAGTTTAAGGCTGTACTACTCTCAGCCTC
>NW_003852627.1:973868-999849 GCF_000181295.1 Otolemur garnettii
AAGTTTATGACCTGGTACTGCTGATGTGCTGGGCTTCCTGCCTTGTAACCCTGGTGTTTTGTCCCTTTACAAAAGTTGATGGATCTAGGAGGGGCCCGACCATCCTACCCAATCCTGTACTGCTGCTGCCATGAAACGTGAGTGTGTCCCCACTGAACCCCATCCACCCTGGCAGGGGATGAAACAGACTTGGAGGGCAGGACTTGGAGACGGCCCTTTAAGTATGTTTGCTTCTTGGAAAGAACCATCCTATGCTTTTGGTCAGTCAAGGAAGGGAGCAGGTGCCGAGCGAGTGTTGGCTGTGTGCCAGGTACACATTCTTTACACGAAAGATCTCATTTAGCTCCGTAAGGTGGGTGCCGGCCCTGCCCTTCTGGAGATGGGGAAACTGAAGCTCCAAGAGGCTGAACAATTTCACAAGATGATAAAACATCTCGCTCATGAAGAATCAGTTCTCAATGAGACAGGCCACTGGGATCCATCTCTATAGGCAAGAGAAAAACAAGAAGGAACTGGGATTTTGTACAGTTTGTCCTCAGCAACTATGAGCAGGCTGGGAGGAGGGAGGCGGGGAGCTGAGGAGGCATATAAATGACAGGGGGCACCACAAAAGAAAGTCATTGTTATAATAACAATTGTATCAAATAATTACCCTGGTTCTCCATGCCCTCTCCCTTGGAATCTCTGCATTGTCCCCAAGCCCAGCACAATGGCCTCCCTGGAGCTGCCTGGATGACAGTGCCTCATCTTCAGAGCAATTGTTATGAAAGAACAGCAGTGGTATCTGGAGCCCATGGAGACCAACCATCAACATTTAAGGGAGGGTGTCTGCATTTAATAGCTGTTTCTTTATGGAGCAATAAGAATGCCAAGATTTACACATTTCGGGATTCCTAATTGAATCGTATCAGTGTGGAATATGCGAGCCCTGGGAATCTTTGGGAAAATGGGCAGGTGGTTTGTCAACGTCGGGTTGCCGAGGCTGCTTCCTTCTTGGACAGCAGGTGGCTGTGCTGGTGAGTCCTCTGCACTGGGGCATGTCTGTGCTGGCTCATTTCCTCTGGGCTGCATGGTTTTCCTGCAGGGACACTTTTTAAGAAACAAAGAAAAATAATTGAGATTTTTGGCTGTTGGAAGTGGCACCTGTGAGCCTTCTGTCCCCACCCTGTCTGATTGCCAGTGCTGTGGTTCTCTGAGATTTTGAAGTGGTGGGTAAGGAGTTCAGGTCCTGGAACTAGAATTCCAGCTCTGTTTTGTTCCAGCTGTGTGACCTTGTAGGAGTGACTAAACCTCTAAACCACTAAACCTCTAAACCACTAAACCTCTCAATGCCTGCTTCTTGTAAAACGGAGAGGCATGTTGCTGGTTGAATTGTTTTTCCTAAAGAGATATGTTCAAGTCCTAACCCTTGGTACCTGTGAGTGTGACTTTATTTGAAAACAGGTTTTTTTTGGCAGATGTAATTAAGTTAAATTGCACTGGAAGAGAAGAGCCGCAGACACACAGAGGCGGTGGCCACTTGCAGATGGAGGAGAGATTGCAGTGATGCAGCCACAGCCAAGGAATATCCAGGCCTACCGGGAGCCGGATGAGGGAAGGAAGGGTCCTCTGCTCCGGACTTTACAGCAGTGGTTCTTCTCAACCTTCCTAATGCCGCGACCCTTTAATACAGTTCCTGTGGATTGCGACCCACAGGTTGAGAACTGCTGCTTTAAAGGGGGCACGGCTATGCTGACACCTGGTCCAGGGCTTCTAAGCTACTGTGAGAACCATGAGGGTAAATGTCTGTTGTCTTAAGATAGCTAGTTTGTGGCACTTTGTTGCAGCAAGGTGATTTTAAAGGGTCAGAGGACCTATTTCAGTGCTCAGCAAGAGTGATTATTCAGGAAATGTATGTTTCCCCTCTTCCTTCAGACTTTTGGGGTCTTGCAATGTTGCTTCCTCACACACGCACAGCTGGACTGGGAGGCTTACGTTCTAGCTCCCCCACTTCATGTGCTTTGTGACTTTGGGTAGGTTGTTTGAGCCTCATCTCAGTTCTAAGAAAGAGAAAAGCAGCCCTGGGCCCTAGGAACTGCTCCTACCATCAGCAAGGGCCCAGAGTCACTGGCCCTGACCCCTAGGAGCTGGCCGCTACCATCAGCAAGGGCCCAGAGTCACTGGCCCTGACCCCTAGGAGCTGGCTGCTACCATCAGCAAGGGCCCAGAGTCGCTGGCCGCTGCCTTGGCACTTAGTGTTAGACCTTGGTGTTCTGTTGAGAATAAACATTGCATAAAAACCAGCATCAGACAAGGCCACCCTGCCACGATGACGGGGCACGGTGAGAGCAAGACCACTTTGTAATCACTTCTGCACACAGAGGAGGCTTTATCTGTGGATCCCACAAGCCATCATGGTACAGGATGGTACATGGCCTCAGCCACCAGTCACAGTTATCCAGAAGGGGCAATGTCCACATTGTGGCAGTGGCTCACCCTGGGGCCGAGGTGGAAGATGGGGTGGTGTGGAAGGCAGGTGTCTCCTCTCCCCCCGTCAGGCAGGAGAGCAGAGAGGGCGAGGTTGTGGGCTGATGAGCTTGAGCTCCTGGTTCCCTCTCCTGGCTGTTCCGCTTACTAACTCTTCAACCTCTATTTCCTCCTCTGCAGAATGGAGACAAGGAGGCTGGGCGTGGTGGCTCACCCTGTGATCCCAGCACTCTGGGGAGCTGGGCACGATGGCTCGCCCTGTGATCCCAGCACTCTGGGAGGCCGAGGAGGGAGGAATTGCTTGATCTCACAAGTTTGAGACCAGCCTGAGCCACAGTGAGACCCTGTCTTTACCAAAAATAAAAAAAAGAACTCGGTGGGTGTTGTGGTGGGCGCCTGTAGTCCCAGCTGCTTGGGAGGCTGAGGCAGGAGGACTGTGGGAGCCCAGGAGTTTGAGGTTGTTGTGAGCTATGACTCCACAGCACTCTACTGAGGATGATGGAGTGAGAATCCGTCTCGAAAAAGACAAAAGAGATGAAACAAGGAAGCCTTTCGAGGCTCAAACGAGACAGCTCCCCTGAGCCCTCAGTGGTGGGCTGGCTGCAGTCCCTCAGTGAGGGACAGCTTTTCCTCCAGGTACAACCGGCCTGTGTCCCTTCTGTCAAGGGGTTATGCGTGCTCTTTGTTGGTCTAATGCTGAGGGTGGTCCGCAGAGGGTTCCAGACACACTCTTACTCCTAATTTTGGAGAAGGTGTGGCTGATTTGCTCCTCTGTGAATGTCCTACCCTGCTCTCCTGAGTGCCACCTGGCCAGCCTCTGCCTTCTCCTCCAGTTACATGTGTGTCCGCTCCTCAATTTTTGCCACGCTTGAGCCAGGTGGGCTTCTAGGACGTGTGAACGTGCTCTCCCGCCTCTGCCTTGGCAGGGCCTGTGCCCTGCGCCCGGCACGCTCCCCTCCAGCTCCCTCAGGCTCCTTCCTTCTCATTCACCAGCTCTCAGGTCAAGAGCTCCACAAGCCCTCTCAGGAGTCCTTCCCTTGCTAGAGCCATTTCTGCCTCCTGCTCCAGGAGCAGGTCCTCACTGGAGGTGGTGGCTTTGTTGGTAGCTGGCGGCTCTCCCAACTGACTGTGAGCTAATGACGGCAGGGGCCAGGCCTGAGTCTGGTCCTCCCAGCGTCCCCTGCACTGTGCACTTGGCCTGGCATACAGGAGGGATTGATATGTATTTGTTGAATGACTCAGGTCAGGGATTGGCAAACTACAGCCACCGGCTGTCTGGCTGTTTCTGTCAATAAAATTTTGTTGGAACACGGCCTCACACTTCTGTCCACGTGCTGTCCAATTGGAACACGGTTGCACACTTCTGTCCACGTGCTGTCCAATTGGAACACGGTTGCACACTTCTGTCCACGTGCTGTCCAATTGGAACACGGTCGCACACTTCTATCCACGTGCTGTCCAATTGGAACACGGTCGCACACTTTGTCCACGTGCTGTCCAATTGGAACACGGTCGCACACTTTGTCCACGTGCTGTCCAACTGGAACATGGCTGCACACTTTGTCCACGTGCTGTCCAGAGCTGCCTTGTGCTACAGCGGCAGAATTAAGTAGTTGCAACAGCGGCCATATGGATGCAAAGCCTAAAATATTTGCCACTCGGCCCTTTACAGAAAAAGTTTGTCCACCCTGAATAGGAGGTGGGGTTCTGTCCTCTGTGGGGCAGGACGGGGAGGCTGGGAGTGTCTGCTGTCTTGATTCTGTGGAAGGTGGTGTCAGGTGTAGCCCCCTCACCCCCTGCCTGTCAAAGGCTGGGTTGTGCTCCCTGTTAAGGCCTTTGTTGTGCTGGTGTCCACAGGAGGTGCTGAGGACAGAGTGAGGTCTCTGTCTGCCTTGGGGGAAGTCGAGTGCAGCCGTGTGGTGTAGCGATGGATGAAGTTAGGTTTGGAGTTCGACAGACGTGGGTTACAAACCTGCCCGCTGCTGTGAGACTCACGGGAGACGCTCCTCACTCCTCTGAGCTTCTATGCATATTTCATCATTGGCAGAATGAGAAAGATCCCCATATCAATACTCCAGTGTGGTCCCCCATAGTAGTTTCTGGTTTCCGCCTGTGACGCTTCCTGCATTAAAGTCCTTTAGTTGGACACCCTGTGTTTCTTATACTGGAGTCCGTACTGAGGCCAGATGAGTGGGTTCTTGACAGGAGGTGATTCTCCCTGCAGAGAACACTGGCAATGTCTGGAAACAGTTTTGGTTGTCACAGCTTAGATGGGGGGGATGTTTGCTACTGGCCGGGGAGGCTGCTAGGCATCCTAGGATGCAGAGCACAGCCCCCTACAATGAGGAATGATGAGGCTGTGTGTTCCCGTGCAAGGGGAAGAGGGGATGCATCTTTTTGTGGTGTCAGTTTTGCTCGCTGGTATAACATTTAAAACATCGTATTTATATCACAGCAAATGCCAATATATTACAGAGAAGAAGGCAACATTCACATGACTTCTTAACAAAAACCTGATACTTCCCCAAATTGCACTCTGGGGCTCTGCTGACGTGCTCTCTCGCACCTTAGGATCCAGAGTGTTGCTGAGAACTGCTGTCCTAGGGAGGAACTCCAAATCCATCACACAGCATGGATATCTCTCCCCTGAGTGCTTGGCTTCTTTCCCCAGCCTGGGCTCTATCAGGAGTAGCCTCTGGTCCACGTGCGTTAAGCAAGAATGCCCAGTAGCATGTTTACTATGGGGCAGGTACCAGTTAAGCATTATCCGTAATTCTCTCCTTTATTTCAACTACCAGGAATGTCCCCAGACATGTACTTACCCCCCTCTAAGCCCAGAAGCCCAGTTTATCTGGCTCCTTTTGGCAGTCACAAACTCCTACATAACCTTCAAAACCCTATTCAGGCAAACCGTCTTCTTTTACACAGGTAATAGTATAAATCCTGAATCCAGATATATATACTTGTATGCACCTCTGCCTCTTACTTGATATGTGTTCCTGGGCAGGTTGCTTTACTTATCTGTTCATCAGTTTCCCTTTTAAAAAATGAGATAGTGGGCCTGGCATGAGTGGTTCATGCTGGTAATCTTAGCACTCTGGGAGACCAAAGCAAGAGAATTGCTTGAACTCAGGAGTTTAAGGCCAGCCTGAGAAAGTGCAAGATTCTACCTCCACTAAAAATAGAAAAATTAGCTGGATGTGGTGGTGCACACCTGTAGTCTCAGCTACTCAGGAGACTGAGGCAGGAGAATCACTTGAGCCTAGGAGTTTGGGATTGCAGTGAGCTATTGTACTCTAGCCAGGGCAATACAGCAAGCCTCTGTCTCAAAGAAAAAAGGTGGTGGTGGTGGTATTAAAAGTCCTTCACTCCCAGTGTTATTGTGAGGATTAAGTGAGATAGTAAGTAGCAGAGTGCACGGAGTGGTACTTGGTACATACTAGCTAACCAATGAGTGTTACCCATTATCAGGTTTTCTCTGACCTCTCTTCTGCCACTGTCCTGTCACATCTGTTAGGCCCTGGATCTCAAAGGGCATTTCTGGATTTATTAGGATGTGTTCATAAGTGTTTGTGGAAAGAAAGATTATGATACAGAAGAGATACTCGGTAGCTGCATTTTGTAGGACTAGCTGCTAACCTCAGCAAAAAATTCCAAGCCTAAGCCAACTTCCGAGCCACGTGTAAATAGATTCTGCTGCTACTGAGGAAATCCTGTTACAGCTTTCTGGGCAGATTGAGATTCTGGACTCAGACTTTAAGCTAATAAAAGGTCTTAGCTGGTGATATGGAAGGAGGTCAGGCCTGGGAACTCCACTCTGGAGCCAGTCAAACCCCAGAAGTCCAGGTTCATTAGTTCTGTCTGCTGCGCAGTGATGGCAGTGATGGGCATAATAATCTCTCCTATTTGCAGAGGGCTTTTCTTTTTCTCATTTCCACTCTCTCTTGCTCTACACAGCCGTCACATGATGGAGTTTATATTTTAGCTCTGCTCCGGCTGGTTGTCTGACTTGGCTAAATCTCTTTGCCATTTGGAATCTCATTTTTCTCATTTATAAAGGGAGGGGGCTAAAAATGTTCATCCCATGGATTGTTGTAAAATGTAAGGTTTAGGTTAGAAGAGGCATTTGGGCAGTAGTGCGCTGTTAAACCAAATCTCTTGAAACACAATGTAGCATTTCCCAATTTTCAAGGTGTAAACTCCCCACCACGGTCAACTCCAAGCTACCAATGTCACATTACTGAACACAGATTTGGGAAGAGATACAGGTAATCTCTTCTTGTGAACAGCTGGGCACTGGCTCCACCGCATTCCCTTAAACCTCTTCTGAGACCTCCGCTTGGTTAGTCACTGGCTTCCTGGAGCGTGATGTTGAGAAAGATTCTGAGGCTGGGTCTGGAAACAGAGGCACAGTGACTTCATCCATCACGGCTGCCTGCTAAGGTGCAGGGGGAGAGATGGCACATATGTGCCGAGACTGTAATCCCTGGATTTATGAGGTTATATGCAAAGGTCCCTTCAGGATCTGGGCACCAAGAAGACAGTCAATGGTGTGTATTACAACTGTGCAAGGAGATAAAGGCCGTCCCTTGCTCTTCATGCACTGACACCGGCTGGACACATGTAGCAACTAATTATACCAGGGAAGCAGAAGGCAGTGTGGTGTAGAGGAGAATGCTTGGGCTTTAGAAGCACGCTGACCCTGGGGAGGATTCTAGCCCATTGGCTGTGTGGCCCTGGGAAAAATTGTTCATCCTCTCTAACCCTCAGTTTCTTCATCTGCAGAAAGGGGGGCATTATTGGGAAGATTCAATGTTAAGAAAATGAAGTGTGAGACCCCTTGCTGGTGTGGTTTGCAAATGGGTGACTTAACCCACAGTCGAGTCAGCATCACACACCCTGAAAATGCTCAGGCTGATTTCCAAGCCGCAGTAAAACTCAAAGCTGCACACTCGACTTCTCATTTCACGTAAATTTTTCCCTGAGTTATACTTTTCCTTTTGCAAATAGAAGGAAAGGATAAAATGGAAAAAAAGAAAAAGCTACTTACCCTGACTGTGCAGATTAACATCCATAAGTTGTCCAACCCCAGGAACAACCTTATATGAAGGATAGGGTGGTTTTGTTTTTTGTCACTTGCCAGAGTCATTAGAATCTCTGGAAGAAGCAGGTTCGCAGATAAATGCTGACACAGCCCATCTCTGTCACTACGACAAACGCAAAGTATCAGGTACAATTAGATCCTGAAATACGGATGCTGGGTCTTTAATTACCCAGTTTCCTGCCTGTTTTGTAGGAGAAGCTTTGGTTACTGTGCACTGCTAAGTGTCACCTTTTGTTTTGTTACTTTTGTGCATAATGAGCCTAATTGTTCCCCACAATTTAGCTTCTTTCTACTTGGAAGATGTGACCAGGAGCTTGGCTTCAAGTTGTGGAGCTGGTTCCTCAATGAAAGGGCCCTTAGGAGGGCAGTGAGGGGTGGTGAGGGCCAAGGGCTGGGCATTCAAACTATGGCGGCACTCACTTTTTCTCTGTGTGGCTTTAGACAAGGCATTTACGCACTTGCTCTGGTCACGGTGAAGGCTTTCTCCTTGGCTGATTTGATCAAGGCATCCAAGTTTGTGCCTTTGCAGCTCCAATGGGCACATACATCTTGCAAGATTTGGAATTAGTTGGTCTTCATCTGGGTCAGGGCCTGAGATTCTGTGTTTCTTTCTTTCTTTTTTTTCTTTTTCAGATAGGATTTTGCTCTATTGCCCAGGTTAGAGTGCAGTGGTGTAATCATAGCTCACTGCAACCTCAATCTGCTGGGCTCAAAAGATCCTCCCTTCTCAGCTTGTCAACTGCTAAGAACATAGGCGTGAGCTGCCGCTTCCTGTGGAGACTCTGCCTTTCTAACAAACAAGTACCAGGGGGATGCCCATGCTTCTTCTTCCTGATCTGATACTCACTTTGAGTAGCTAGGTTTGAAGGAACATGAAAACAGTTTGGGAACTGAAAACACAAATGTGGACATTTTATCAGCTGCTCAGCCAGGTAGTGCTTCGGAAGTGGCTTGAAGGTACCCAGTGGTGCCCTAGGATCTTAGCTGTAACCCGGACTGTAGGTCACTAACACTTCTGGAGGGTAAAGGGAAGAGGGAGCAAAGGTGTCAGCCCCGGACAGACCTGCGCTTTGTCCTGGCTCTGCTCTTTTGTGGATGTGTGATCGTAGACAAGCAGCTCCCCCCTCCTGGCCTCAGTTTCCCTATCCATTACGTGTGGGTGATGTCGTCATCACAGGTGGGCAGAGAGGTTAGGTAAGGTGAAGAATCTGAGTGGCTGGCCCGGCACCCCGCTTGTGGTGGCCACTCCCTCAGCAGGTGTCCTGGGTACTCACTGTAGGAGTGTCCCTACCCCCTGTGAGCCTGGCTTCCTCAGGTCAGGGCTTAAAGAGGGGCAATAACATCTCTGAGGCAGCCTTCATCTCTCATATCCTTGGCTGAGGGTGGGGTGATCTGTCTCTTCAGGGACTGTGCAGATTCTTCCTCCCAAGGCAGCAAAAGGGGCTGCAGAGAGGCAAAGCCCACACCCTGCTAGTCTCGTTAGCCACCCCCCGGTCCTTCCAGCAGCCGGTGGCCTCTGCACCGAGGCTGGTAGTCTCTGAAGTCCCTGAGTCAGAAAGATGCAGGTTTCAGGCCTCATTCAAGGAGCCTCAGTCTTCTCACCTGTAAAGGGAGCTTACTCCTGCCTTCCCTGCAGAATCACGGGAAGTTCAGAGAGGATCACGATGGATATTAGAGTGGCTCCCTCCTTATGTGCCCAGCACTGGGCTCAGAGCTTTGCATGGAACATGTGAATTCACACATCCTCACGAGCACTGGTGCCCTTAAACTGCCTTAGTTTGCAATAGATGAAACAGAAGCTCAGAGAGGTTAAGTAATATGCTTGAGGGCACACAGCCGGAATGGGCACACTCAGGATTTGAACCCTAGAAGTCTACTCTTGGGAGTTTGAAAGCCCAGCTACTAGGTTCTCTGCCTTCTGATTCATTTTCCCCAGGGTCTAACGTGAGGGTGGTGGGCGTGGCTGGGCCAGGGTGGAACCGCTGCTTGATGAGGCCACAAATATGTGAAAAGGCAGCTTTGGGTGACTTTCTGTCTGAGTCCCCTGGGCTGGCTTTCTGTCTAGGACATTTTTATCAAACATCACAATTACGTGGTCATAAGCAAGGCATCTCACCTGTCTCGGTCTCTCTTTCCCCATCTAATAAATGGGATGATGTCACTAATCCTAGGATGGGCTGAGAGGGTTCAGTAACACGATAGGTGCAGAGATGCCGCTGTGTCTGCATATTACCTCAATGGCTGAGGGATATGCTCAGTGGATGCCAATGCTCCCCGTGTCTCCCCTCCTGCGGACCTCAACTCTCTAAACTACATTTCTCTTCCCTGCATGTGTCTAAGATAGTCTGGGGGCATCGCAAGGAGCTCGACATTAGGAAGACATCATATTATTTCTCCAGTCCTGACTGCATGCTGTGTTGTCGGTGGGAGGAAATATTCTGGGGTCCTGTCAATCTTTCCAGCAGGGAAGGGAAAAAGCAATGAGACAGCAAGGTTGTGGCCAGGGCAGGCAGGACAAAGGACAGCCGCAGAAACGAGCTTTCCCCGCAGCCAGTCTGTGAGGCAGCGGCTACAGCCTCCCAATGCTAAGGAGGCCTCAGTTCCTGGAGCGCTGCTGAGCATTGCAGCAACTCATGACTAATAAAGCTGTCAGGGCTCCTCCCCCAGGACAGATGTGTCACTAGCTCCAGACTGACCGTTATGGGTATCCCTTGGCTCTAGGCACCGCACCTCTGTAGCACCCTCAGCATCCCCCTCCCCCCAGGCAGAGGATTATACACATTACCCATTTCTCCCGGAGTCGGATGAGAGTGCATTAGGCCAGCATGCAGAGCAGCTGGGCTGCAGAAGAAAGAACCGTGGACCAGGAGACTGACTCCAGGGCTTAAAGCCATCTGGCCTCAGCTTTCTCATCAGCAAAATGGACACAAACCTGGTAGAGATAGAGAGCAGGAGCTCAGCAAATCTGAATTTGGATTTCGGCTCAGCCACTTGTAAGCTGTGCCCCCCCACCCCCGCCCCGAGAAAGTGACTTCATCTCTCTGAACTGCAGGTTGATTTTCTGTGAAAAGGGGGATCAAGATAGGACCTAGACCTCATAGAGTTATTACGCAGATTAAAATGAAATGACATGTGTAAAGTCTCAGCCTGTGCAGGGCAAACAACGAATGTTTGCTCTTCTTCATGGAGTTGTTTCTTTACTCCTTCCATGCACTGGGAAGGGGCTGAAGACGAAAAAGCAAAAACACCAACAAGAGTTGAACTGGCATCTCAGAAGTTGTTTAGAGAATTAGCTGAGATGAATTCAGCCCGGCTCTCGGTGAGCCCTCAGGGTCAGCCAAGGCAGTTCCCTTGCCCTCACTCACCCTCACCTGCTGGCAAATGAATAATAATAGCCAAGAGCTGTGCCAGGCATTGTTCTAAGCACTTTATAAATGTCAATTCACTTAATTTCTTGGTATCTGAGGGGTCCATCATTGTTATTCTTATTGTGTAGATGAGGAAGTTGAGTCACAAGAAGCGACTTGCCCAAGTTTATGTAGCTTTTGAGTGATGGGGGCAGGATTATGAATCAGGTAGTCTGGTTCCCAGGACCTTGCTCTTCACGACTGCACCAGACAGCTGCTCAGGATGGCAGTCTGGGCCCCTGACTTTGCTTTCCACGTCCATTCCCTGTCCAATGTCTATAGGTCCATGCTGGCCCCCAGGATCGCAGCCCTAAAAGACGTCTTCTCTAACTCAGCTCAACTCAGCGCAACTCAATTTACCCCAAGCAGAGCACGTGTCTAGCATATACGGTGACAGAGTCACAGTGACTCCAATAAATAATGCCAGCCTGGGGTCCATATTAGAGGCTTGTTCCATCCCTGCTGGTCTGATGGGAATCTTACCTCCCCTGTTCATGTAGAATAATACCAAGATGTTATGTGGGTGCGGTGCTGTACAGTTTACAAAGCCCCTTTCCACATGTAGTTTATTTATAACCATGTTTTCTAAGCCAAGCCCACTTGGAAGCAAAGAAAAAGGAGGGATCATATGCAAGAGAATTAATAATAATGCCCATGAATAATTGGGCAGCTACCGTGTGCTAGGCACAGTGCTAGGTACCTAACAGATGTCATCTCATTTAACCTGGCAACCTGGGAAGTGAGCTCATGTGGGACATTTCACACTGAGACACCTGAGGTGTGCCACCTGTGAGCCAGAAAGTAGCCCTCACCAAATCTGCCTCGATCTTAGACTTCCCGTCCTCGAGAACCATGAGAAATAAATGTCAGCTATTTATAAACCATCCAGCCTATAGTTTTCTGTTCCAGCAGCCCAGATAGACGGACAGTTCTATTGACTGAGAATGGAGAACCTCTCGCTGAGAACCGAGAACCCTTCCCTATCACAGCGCTGCAGGAGGCAGAATGGTCTTGCTTCCAAAGCCCCAGTCTTTCTGCAGTTCCACCCTGCCCCTACAGGCTTGACACTGCCTAGAGAAACTGTTCTCCATGTTTCTTCAAGAAATTAAGGCTCAGAGGACCAAGGGTGACCAGAAGTCTGTGAGGTAAGAGCTTAAGAAGCTATAAGCTCAGTGCTGGCCAGAGGCAGATTTCCTGCCTCCAAGACAAAATAAGGGCTGTGGGAGGGTGAAATTCTGGAATTTCTACATTATGGAATCCAATGTGATTTCACTTCTTATCCAAATATGTGATTTTGGGTGAACTGACACCTGTAACTTTCCATTCTCATTGATGGATGTCTTAGGGTTTGGGCTGGAAGGAGCATTGCAGACCACCTGCCTCAACCTCTTTGTTCTCAGATCTGTAGCTATGGCCCAAGAGACAAAGCCTGAGAACCAGGAGGTAGGTGAGACCAGGGCTCAGGCCTTCCTGCAGCATTTGCTGAATTAATTAGGTCAAGAGCCAGAAGGAAGGAGGGTTGAGATTTGGCTTTTAAAAATGAGCATCAATCATGTTATTGATCCTTTCTTCTTTTCTTTTTTTCTCTTTGTGCTTGGGATTCCTTGCTGCAGACTTCACACACGATAAAAACCACGTTAATTAAAATGCTAACTTGGATCAAAAAGGCGACCTTGTTGCTGAGAGGATGAAACCCATTGAATGAGCCCGGAAATGGTGCACTGCTGATTTTGGGCTCTGCCAAATTAAAGAGGAGATGGCGCTGGCTGAGAATGGATGTTCAAGGGCTCATTCATTTTTTTGCCTTTCATCTAGATTCGGATTCTCATTTCTACTTACTTTGAGATGTTAGCTCTAGAAGGTGCCATGGCTCTGTGGAAGAAGCCGCTTCAGTGTCAGGTTAGAATCACTTGCTCACCCTTGACTGTGTGACTTTAGCCGTGGCTATTAACCTCTCTCAGCCTTACTTTCCTCACTTGTTAAATTAAGGTAATAATACCCAACATGCTAGAGTTTTAGAAGGATTAAATGAGTATTCAAAGGGTCTGTATTACTCAACGGTTGGTAGTTTATTAATAATAATATTGTTATTACTGTGGAGGGGGTTTGCTGGTCTATCTGGGCTGCTGTAACAGAATACTATAGGCTGGGTGGTTTATAAGCAACTGACATTTATTTCTCATGGTTCTTGAGGATGGGAAGTCCAAGATCAAGGCAGATTTGGGGAAGGCCTGCTTTCTGGCTCACGGGTGGCACTATCTCGCTCTGCCTTCGCGGAGTGGAAGGGGAAAGGGTTCTTTCTGGTGTTTCTCTTATAAGGGCACTGATCCCGTTCATGAGGGCTCCACCTTTGTAACCTAATCATCCCTCCAAAGCCTTACTTCCAAATAACCTCACATCGAAGATGAGGTTTCAGAACATGGTTTTTGAAGACATAGACCACTGCAAGGATTATCTTGACCTATAGGACAACTTGATGGCTATAGAGCAGGCTTTTCTGTGGGGGAATATTATTGGTTGGTTACTTTCTTGACTCACATTATGATACATCCTTTCCCAGCTGGGCCACCAAACAACCTGGTGGAATTTCAGACCTCGTGGTGCTTAAACATTAGTCATATTTTTCAGTGAGCAGGACTGAAATGATGCTGCATGCACAGAGCAGGTGTTCTGTCACTTTCTACCACACTTTTTCCTGCAGCTAAAGTGTATCTGGGAAGCAGGAACCGTGCTTTCTGCCGTCCCTACATGTTAGAGTTCCTCTAGCTCTTGACGAGTGGTCCTCTCTCCTGCTAACTCAACACTTTTCTTCTTGTTTTTCTTTTTCTCAGCTATTCTGATTGTGCACAGAAATTAGAGATCTAGCACGTCGCTAGAGGAATTGGCTTTAGAGCCAGGCAGAACCAAGTGTGCCACCAAGTTCTCCAAACTCACCTGCGTAAATCTCAGTTAATGCAAAGTACCTTGTAGAGCCCATTTTCTCAGTGATGAGATTGGGCAGGAGAGTCCTGTCTTCACTACAGTATTGTCATAAGGAATAAATGAAACACCTAGGAAACTGCCTAGCTCAGGGCCTGCATATTAGAACTGCTGTTAAGTCTTTTTTTTTTTTTTTTAAACAAAGAAACACTATTTTTCACTGTTACTTTGCCCATTTTCACAAAATCCTCTGAGATAGAACTCAGAGAGCTCACTAACTGGGTATTCAAAGTGAAATGCATGGTTCTCCATTTGCCTTGGGTGACAACAGGCAAACAGGAGCCCACTCTGCCGGCCGCTGTTCTCATTCAGTAAAGAAGATTCAGGTGGGCCAACTCTTCCGGGTGGGATGGCAGGTATCACTGGTATGAGGAACTAGCAAAGAATACATGTCGACCTCCTTGGCTTGGTGTGTGAGATCTTCCATGATCTGGCTCTCTCCTGTCCTTTGGCCTCTTTTCTCTCACTCCTACTCACAGGCACACAGGGTGACTATGGCAAATAGCTTCCCACTGTGCCACCTCCACGCATTTGACCACGTGGTTGCCTTTATGAAAGTCTTTCCTTATCTCTGCATTCATAAATCCAAGCAGACACCCTCTTGCATTCCTTTTGTCTTCCCTGGCCTCCCCACACATACGGGACATCTGTTACAATGGCCTTGTTCACCAACCACCTCCTTTCCTCATGGGGTGAGAGTGAAATTGGCCTCATCTCCAGCTTACTGAGATGGCCTCAATCAGAGCTGTCCATTCCTGGAGATGGAAAGGGTGAAAAAGAAAAATGGGACCCTTCTCAGTGGAGTCAACTCCTTTTAAAGAGCCTTCCTGGACGTCCTTCTTTCCCCCTTTCTGACCTGTATCTGTTCACATCTCTGTTGGTCTGGGAAATGTCATTTTTTAGCTGAGAGGAAAATGTCGATTCCTGTATTAGCCAAAAAAGAGAGATCAAGTAGGCCTAGTGTCCATGCCATTCTCTTACGAGTTTACTCACCACACAGATGGCCGAAGTCGTGGTGAAGGCTGGGGACAGAGCTAAGATAACTTTAGAGCAAAGCACGGACCTTAAGCGCTGATACCCAGCTTTTCTCTTCCAGTCTTCTTTGGAGACGAGGAATCAGCATGGGTTGGGGGAAAGTCCCTTCTAGGGGCATCTTCACCTGGAGTTTCACCTTTGCTCTGCCCCATGTGACCTTGGGCACTTGTAGGGACGGAGCATGGATGGTGGTCCTTCAGTTTCCCTCCATCCCTCCATGAGGCGCACAGAGCAGCCCTGCCTATCCCAATCCCAAGCCATGCATGTTTCTGTTGTCACTAAGCTTCTTACTGCTGTCTTTGGCTTCCGCTTATAAATGTTTAAAAATATTCACTTGACGCACAGTGGGATTATAGGCTCTCTCGTTTCCGAAATGAAAAAGCAGCTCATGCATTATTCAAGAAAAATATTGTATTATTGAACAAAGGATGGGTACATTCATTCCTTATTATGCATTCCAGTCTTTGCTACCTTATTAGCAGATGCGTTCTGGGAGGATTTTACTGGTGGGATTTGTAAACAAAGGCAGATATCAAACACTAAGGTGTTGAGATGGTGTGATTAAGAGATTATCACAGAGTCATCACCTTGCATGTCTGAGAGGTCATCTAGTCCAGTGGTCCCCAACCTTTTTGGCATGAGGGACAGATTTCATACAAGACAATTTTTCCATGAATGGGGAGGGTGGGACATTGTAAGGTCACAACCTGGATCTCTTGCATGTGAAGTTTACAAGTAAGGTTCCAGCTCCTGTAAGAATCTGAAGCTGCTGCTGATGTGACAGGAGGTGGAGCTCCGGCGGTGATGTGAGGGACGGGGGGCCGCTGTAAATACAGAAGAAGCTTCACTCACGGCTGCTGCTCCTCTCCTGTGGCTGGGCCAATTCCTAACAGGCCATGGACTAGTACCAGATCTAGTCTAGTCAGTGCTCGGGCTCCTTATGCCTACCGACCACATGTAAGTTCAACATTGGCTTGAACTCTTCCTGTGATGGGAAACTCACTACTCTCATTTTCACCTTTGTGGAGTTTGAGTGTGAGAAGATGTGTCTCACACTGGGCTGAAATCTCTCTCCCTGTGGTGTCTACCCATTGAAACATGGCAGTTTTCATGTGGAACAAGTTTGTTCCTTTTCTCTACAATGGTCCTTTAGTTATATGAAGATGGAGATTGTCGCGGTCCACCTGGGTCATTTCTTTGAAAGGCTAAATATTTTCTGATTCTTCACAAACAGTCCATGGGAAAAGGGGACTCCATCGGATCTATCAAGCATTTAGCATTGGTTCCCTCTTTACATTCGAGGCATAGTAATAAGGATCATTGTGGCTTACAACACTTTGTAATAAAGCAGAGAAATTGTAAAGTATTCAGTTAGCAGGGTTCAGAATTCATGTTCACACCAAACCCTTCCAGTCCAGTCTCCCACAGCTCTCCTTCTCACCTGACTTCTTCAACATCCCTGAATTTTTTATCCTTCCAACATACCAAAGTCTTTTCTGCCTCAGGGCCTTTGCATGTGCCGCCCTCACTGCCTAGGATGCTTTCCCAAGATCTTTGCATCTGCTGCTGTTTCTCACTCCACAGGTCTCAACTCAAGTGACAGCCACATTCTAAGTTAAACTATCAATCCTAATTCTATCCCACTACTCTTGGTCTTAGTACATTCCAGCTACAACAAAATATCAAAAATTGGGTGGCTTATAAACAACAGAAATTTATTTGTCAAAGTTCTGGAAGCTGGGAAGTTTCAGATCAAGGTCCCAGAAGGTTTGATTTCTGGTGAGGGCCTGCCTCCCAGTTTGTGGACAGTGTCTTTTTCCTCTGTTCTCACATGGCAGAAGGCAAGAGGGAGCTCTCTAGGGTCTCTGTTAAATGGGTGCTAATCCCATTTGCGAGAGCTTCACCCTCATGACCTTATGACCTCCCAAAGGCCCTACCTCCTGATATCGTCATATTGGGGATTGGGTTTTCAACATATGAATTTGGGGGACACACAAACATACAGACCACAGCATTCTCCATCCCATTACTCTGCTTTAATTTCCTGCATCGAACAAGTATTTACTGAGCACCTACTATGTCCCAGCCATTCTAGGTACTTGGGCTACTTTAGTGAGCAAAACAATGATTCTTGCCTTCATGGAGTTTATATTCCATGAAGAGATGAGACAGAAAATGTACAATACCCATATGAATAAACTACCTACTAGGTTAGAAAGAGTTATGAGTTATGGAAAATAAAAGTAGGGCCATTTTAGGGGACTGTGCATACCAGTAGGGTGAGGCAGGATTGTGTATTAGATGGGGTGGCTGGGGTAGGTCTCTTTAGAAGATGAGTAAGGACAATTTTACTACATAAAATAATCTTTAAAATTTATTTACATATTGATTGTTGATTCTCTTCCTCACCTCCACCACCACAGCATAAGATCTATAAGGAAGGACTTTGTCCTGTCTTCTGTCTGTTCTCAGTGCTTGGTACCCCGAAGGCACTCAAGGGGACTTTTGTCCAGTGACAGAATGTCCATGTGACAAAATGCCATGTGACACAATAGGAGGACATTGTCAAATGCCCATGTGACAAAATAGGAGGATGTGGCAGTTTTTGTCCAAGGTACACTGTTGAATCCAGGAAGCTGTCGCTGGCACGCCTCACTCTCCCTCCTCCCCGTGAATGCTCTCTCTTCTCTTTGCTGCGGAAGAACAAAGTTGCACCCATTTCCAGCCAACACATCCACGATTCCAGCGAGGCAGAGCAAGTGCTCCCATGCCAACTCTGCACACAAAGAAACTGAGGCTCAGAGAGGCTCAGAGTTGTGCAGCTTTAGTGATGGAGCAGACCCGACCCCCAGTCCTTGCCACTCACAGGAAGCCTCATCTGTCACTGTCTTTTCTGCCTCATGCTCAGACCAGAGCTTCCCTTAGCAACATAGACCATTGGCCCTGCAAGGGGAGGGGGACTCTTGGGAGAGTCAACTCTTCATCTGCCTTTCTCCGAGAGCGAATTTACCGCTTCACAGCTCTCTCTGAGCCAATCCAGTTAAGGTGAGTCTGTCTCTGCCGATGGGCCCTCTCAAATAGGACCAAATAAATACGCAGGAAGCTTTGAATAATTGGCTTTTGCTTCTCAGAGCCAATTGTTATCAGAATGAACTCTTCATTCTGCCACTTTATTCTATTTTAACTAAATTGCCTTTTGAGGCTTAGGAGAAAGATTAACTCTTTGACTTCCAGATGTTTTCAGGGCAACCAATATACCCTTATCTTTCTACAGGGTTTTAGGGTTTACAGAGTAAGACTTTCACACAAATCCTTTGGCTTCCATCCAAGCATTACAAAACTGTGCTGCGATGTATACAGGACATTTCTAAAACCTGGCATCTGTGGTTTGCAGGCATCTTTAAGTAACAGAAAACTGGGCCGTAATGGACATAAGGTAAAGGGAACTTATGTAACTGAATTGTCCAGAGGAACTACCAGCTTGAGGAGCAGCATGGTCATTCCTATGGCTTAATTTCCTTGTAATTCCTTTTTCAGTTACTCCTCATTATTTTGCAAGTCAGATTCATTCTTACGCTATTTCCTTTCATGAATGTAACATGGTTACGACAAAAGATGCTTGGTGCTTTCTCCCTCATGTTCAAGGCCAGAAAGAGCACTTGTGTTTCCACATTCTGAGCAGGGAACCTGACATTCACCTGGGTTGTACTTGCATTGGTCACATGCCCAGGCCTGAGCTGGAGACTGTGCCTGAGGGACTAGAGGACACTGATAGGTTTAAGCCAGTGAGAACTCACTCAGGCTGCAGGGGTTTCTCCTGAAGTGTATTGGTGCTGTAGAGAGAGGAAGCAGGGATGCGTGGACATAGGCTGCCAGCACACAGCTGCTAAAAGCTCACTTTGGGGTAGGAACAATTGAGGATAAAGTGATTTATCAAAGGTCCTTTAGCTATTCAGTAGTGGAGCAGAGGCTGGTCTGAGTTCCAGTTTCTGCCGTACTCACAGCTCTCTCCAGACCTTGAATCTTGCTCTCCCCTTGCCAGAGGTGAACTTGTGACACTTTGTCAGAGTCTAGGCAGCTATCAACAGAGTAACATATTAGGGACAAGAGAAGGTCTCTTCTTGCACCAGATTGTTTATTGCAGCTCAATTTGCAATTGCCAAGTCGAGGAGGCAACCTAAATGCCCATCAACCCAGGAATGGATTAACAAACTGTGGTATATGTATACCATGGAGTACTACTCAGCCATAAGAAAACGTGAAGATTTTACATGTTTTGTGTTTACCTGGATGGAGTTGAAACACATTCTTCTTAGTAAAGTATCTCAAGAATGGAAGAGAAATATCCAATGTACTCAATACTAATATGAAACCAATATATAAACAAGTACATTTCCATGTGAAAGGAAAACACAAGTACAGACTAGTGAGAGGAGGGGAGAAGAGGGAGGAAGATTGGTGGGATCTCACCTAATGTGCACAGTGTGAGGGTGTTCAGCGCGCCCGCTGGGTGACGGGCTCAACTACAACTTGAACTTGAACTTAGAATTGAAAACAATGTAGCCTAAACATTTGTACCTTTATATTAATTTGAAATAAAACAATAAAATTGCACACAAAGAGAAGGTCTCTTCCCCTGCATATCTTGCTTATACCCCAAATTCCACCCAATTACCGTCTTTTGGATTAAAGTATTGCTCATTTATTCAAAAACAAACATTCATTGATCTGGGACACTGGCTGGCTCGAGCCATCTAAAAACCTGTCTTTTAGATCAAGAGTTTTTCAGTTGCAAGTAATAGAAATTGATGACGGTCAGTTTGGGCAAGTAAGGGAGGAAGGAGGATTTCTTCTAAGGGTCTGAGATACTCTATTCCATCCCTATTCTCCCACAAATTATAGCATCATCATCTATGACAAGAGGTTTAATAACAACACACACATTGCTTATTGGGCATGTGGATTGGCACTCGAGGCCTCTGCAGCCAGTTTGGTAGCTCCCATTTGTCTTAAATGAACATTCTGGTACTGATATTATATCTGAGTTTAAGGAGCTTCAGATAAAATCTAATGCCATTTGCATGCATTTCTGGATAGCTCATTTGGGTTTAATTAGGTTTATGTGTTCAAGAAAAGTGAAGAGAATGAAAGTCTTCTCAGGAGGACAAAAAGGAGGGATGAATCATAAAGCTGGACAGTGAACTCTGCTCTGCATGCAGCTTAGAGGCCCGGTGGCTGCAACCTCAACAGCAAGACCTCCTCGGCCTGAGCTTGCCTTCTGATTCCAGTCTCACAAGTGCAAGGAAAGACCATTCCACTGTTACAGGACACGTGTTGAGTTTGTAGAGTTTCCTCCCTCCCATGCAAGACCTGGGACTATGGAAAATTTGTTAACCATTCAAGTGTTCATTCATCATCAAGAGAGCGCAAGGTGGCATCTCCCTATTCATGTCTTCATGAAGACCCTGGATGGCTTTCTTTTGGAGATGGTGAGAGAGTCACCTTCCCATACTCATTTGGAATGATCCTTTCCAGTTTAAAGACTTGACAATTACTTCCTATTTCCAGAAAAATAAAAAGACCAATATCTAGGTAACCTGATGAGTAAGCAGGTATCTTCCCCCAAGAGTGAATTAATTCCTCCTTCGTTTCCACCATGAATCCTGTAGACCTCTTCTGCTCAAACTATACAGCATCAGAATCAGCTGGGAATTTGCTGGAAGCATAGACTTGGAAGTCCTGTCCCAGATCCTGGGTCAGAATCTGTATTTTAGTGACGATTCCTGGGTCATTAGCAGGCACACTAACAGAAGCACTGCTGTAGGAACTGGTTTTCCATTTCCCCACATTGCACTCGTTTGATTACTTATCCGTGTCTGAAAGAAGGGCCAAGGTCATGTCTACTCATCCGTGCATCTCTACCTTCTATGTAGCACCTGGTGTCTAGGGGGTATTCAGCAGCCCTTCAGCGGATGGTTGGATGGAGAAAACAAATGTCCCTCCTTGTCAGGGAGGCTACAGTCCTCGTGGGAGAGTGCTGGGGTCAGAAGGAAAGAGGAGGGTCACTGAGCAGGTATTCACCCAACATTTCTTGAGCATCCAATTTGTGTAAGGCTTTACCTACATTACACAATTCACTCCTCATAAAACTTTACCAATTGGGTATCAATATTATCATTTTTCAGATGAGCAAGAGGTGTGCAATTGCAGTCTGTACCCAGCACAGTTCTTTTTCTTTCTTTCCACCCTGGCACTTGGTGTTTGTGTGAGCTTGGGTTTGCCCACCTAACCCCCTGGAGTCTACCATCGGAATCTGTGGAAGAGGCTTTGATGCTCTGCTCATATCTCCTCCTCCTCACCCCCAACTCACTGTTTCTGCCAACAGCTTCTGTTTGCAGGAAGCCTGTGACTCCACCCGAGGCCTTGCCTGCCCTTGGGAGCAGGTGCACAGGGCAGGCCAGAAGTGCTGAGAAGGTGATGGCCCAGGAGCACCTCTCAACCAACAGTGAGTGGGAGACGGAGCCCCAGCACCTCTCAGGGGTGGTTTGCTAACAATATACTCTGCACTGGTTTCCTTCCCCTCCCTGTCTCACTTCCTTACATCCCTTCTTGGTGCTTTCTGGAATCTACTCACAAATACATTGTTTGCATTCAAATCCTTATCTGGAGGTCTTCCAGGAAACCAAATCTAAGGACAATCTCTGTTAAATAAGAACAACTGCAGCAACGTGTTCTGATCACCTGATGCAGCTTGTGCACATCTCCTTTGATCTTCCCAACAGGTGGGTGCAGTGACTCACATCTGTGATCCCAGCACTCTGGGACTGAGGCAGGAGGACTGCTTGACATTGGGAGTTCGAAACCAGTCTGAGCAAGAGCAAGACTCTAGCTAAGGTTTATCCCTTTTTCAGTCTCTACTTAAAACAGAAAAATTAGCTGGGCATTGTCGTGGGTTCCTGTAGCCCCACCTACGTGGGACGTTGAGGCAGGAGGATCACTTGAGCCCAGGAGTTTCAGATTGCAATGATCTAGGCTGATGCCACAGTGCTCTAGCCTGGGCTAGAACAGAGTGACACTTTGTTCATAAAAAAAGAAACTCTTCACAACAGCCCTGAGAGGTAGGTACTGATGCCATCTTAGGTATCAGTGAAGAAATGAAGTTGCTACTTGAAGTAGCTTCATGAAGTTGCTTCATAAAGTAGCAATGAAAATCATTTTATGGTTGGGGGTCACCACAACATAAGGAACTGTATTAAAGGGTTGTGGCATTAGGAAGGTTGAGCACCACTGTGCTAGAGTATGTATGATATAGCCAAGGTTTAGACCCATATCAGTTTGATACCAAACCTCATGGTCTTAAAATACTTGCCCCCATCTCATTCCCAAGATTATCTGCTTATCAGCTGAGATTGTGCATGTGAAGATTATTTGGAAAAACTCAAAGTTTAATCGTCATTTTATGTTTCTAGAATGGGCTGATTTTGTCAAATGATTGATTAGTGATGTCTGCTTGGGGTATAGGAGCGGAGGGTGTTGGTGCACATACCACCTGGAGGAACAGACTGAATTCCAAATATGAGTCAGAAGAATTCTCTCAGTCAGGACTAACGCCACATCTACATTTCAAGTAGGCGTTCACTTTTGAGAGGGATGATTTCCCCTTGAAGAGAGTTTATCTTTCATTTAAACATATGTGGCAAACCCAGGCAGCATGTAAAATTACAGCTTGATTATAAATCTCTAGGGACAAGGAAGAGAAAAATTAGCAATTTACTGAGTGGGAGACACATGGTAGAGGAACCAGGGCTTTCATCTTTTGGTCATGGGGACCTCTGTATATGTGTGGGCTTTCATGATGTTCAGTCCTGTAAGCTTTCTGAGTTTGTGATTCTACCACCAGGAGCTCTAGCGTGGTCTCATCTAAGCAATACTGACAAGTCATGATTGTTGGAATTTTGTTTTCTTAACTTACTGCAGATGGAGAGGGAGGAGGGAGCACCCACACAGGTCACAGTGAATGTGTGCATCAGCTGTGAGGAACGGTGAACACAAACTATAAATAATGCAGCTACCTCTGCCCTTGAGTTTGAAGCTCATGTAGAATTTGCTGCATCACAGAGCTTACTGGTGTTCAGTGCAGACCTGTGTGGTGGGAGGATTCAGATTCCCACTTTTAGTTTAGCCCATAATTTGTACACTTGATTTCAAAGTGCCCTTGAGAATGACCTTTTATCTCATGAAATGTTGTAAATGTCTCTTCAGATTTCCAAGGGAAATTCAGTTTTGATTTGCTATAATTAACAAAGTGTCCACATTATTTAGGTGAAGTCACATGGAGTAAACTTGTCATTAAATCACATTGGGACAAAATTTGTTCATATTTAATTGATAATTTCCAGGTTAAATGGTTTAGCAGTGTACCCCATGCTGGAATTCTAGAGTGAAAGTGGCTTTTCATGCACTCAGTGATGACATGAGGAGGGGACATATCATTCTCTTAATGTGAAAAGATAGTCTGGAAGCTCAGTTAGATGGAGTTAATAGGAAAAGGATGGGAAAGAGATTTCCTTGGGTTGGTAGTGAATGCCTGGAATTTAACTCGTAAATAGAAAGGGTAAGGCAGAGGGTGCAATTGGTGAGATAGAATGCCAAGATTGATTAGTTATGTCTGCCATGGGTTGAGGAGGGGAGGAAATAGTATCCACATATATGTACCATCCCTTCTCCAGGAGAAGAAAGTTGTTTAGAAAAACAGGGCCTTAAAACTGACACTAGTGGTCCGAGAAGTGAGACAGGATTGGACACAATCCATCTTGACTGGACATAACTGGAGGAAAATTTTTGATTTGAACATTGGCAGGCTGCAGAAAAAACTGGCTTCTCCATCCTTCACTATTTCCTAAGAGGATGAGCCCAGAGCATTGTTTAAGAGTGATGCAAATGAGGTTTTCAGGCAGAGGAGTGACAAGACAGAGAAAAGCAAATGTCTCCTTTTGGCCCTGGGCAATGGCTAGTAGAACCATAAAAGAAATTGCTTTGTGGAACCCCTTCACAAACAGTGACTTCCCTTGGAATTTCTGCTTCTTCCAGAGCCAATCAAAGGAAGAGTTCACCCAACTTAGAATGTATCCAAATGCTGACTGCCATGAATTACTTAAATAACCTTGGATGGGCCATTTGAACTTTCTGAGTCTTCTTTTTTTATGAGTGTAAATTAAGACTAAAAATACAAAACCCATGTAACTCACAAGATTTTGCTAAAAGTGAAATATTAATGCTTTGCGTATGGAATCAGCATATATGGCTGAGACTGGTGCAGTATCAGGCACGAAGCACCTGTTCAAGAATGTGAATTCATCGCAATTTCTTTTTCTTAAATTTAATTTTCAATTAAATCACAACTGTATACTTTCATGGGGTACAATATGATGACTTTATATACAATGTGAAATGCTTTTGTCCCACACTGTGTGTTGTCTTTTACCTTTAAAATGTTTGCCTGGGCACCTAGTGAGTGTTAAATAAAGACTTATGAGAGGAATAAGAAGAAAAGAATATGAATTCTGAAAGGAATTATCCATTTAAATTCAGACTGCCCTGGTGTTGGTCGTCTCTTTTCCTACTACTCCTTAAGGTTCTGGAATCCTTCTTCCATAATATCTCTAGAAAAAAGCTCCAGATTTTGGTAATTTTGATCATTTTATCACCTCTGTGAATTTAAAAGACTCTGCAGGAAAAAGCATATGGTGGTTTCAGGCTCATGGCAAGGAGATAACGTGGCTGGGCCATCTTGATTATTGAATCGCCTTCTTTGTGAACATCCTGGATGCTGGAGTTCTGTCTTGGGTTTTTCAGCTGGGAGACAGACAAAGGGAGTCTCCTTGCCAAGCAAGGTCTTTATGACACTTCAAGTTGAGAAGCACCGCCAGATACTTTCTGACCATCTTGTTTCAGGAACTGAGTTCTGCATCTTAATGTTAAGGATTTTGAGTCACGCATCCCTTACAGTCTCAGGGGGGAATGAGTTTTCCTTCAGTCAGGGAAGGTCTGGGGACTTGGCCGGGCAGTTCTTACTCAAAGTAGCTCTATTAGCAAAGTTGACCTATACACTTGTGAAAACACATATGTCTGGGCTTCTGGCCCTTTTTGCCCTAAAATGATTCACAAATCAGTAGCAGTGAATAGGTAGAGAATTCAAGGGTTCCTGCTTATGTTTTCACCACTCTCCATTCTGATTGAATATAATAGTCAGTCTTCTGTGTAGTAATGCATATACGTTGTAGATTTTTCTACTATTACTGTGCCCAAGGTAAATGCATCACCACCCTGTTGTTGGCCTTAACTGTGCAGACACCAGGTCTGCCAGGGTCTTTTTCCTCATTTTGGAATTTAAATAGCTGATATCCTTTCTTTGTTATTTTTCCTGCATGGTGATTAGAGTGGATCCAGGCTGACATCCAGCCTCTGCCTCCTGCTTCTCCCTTGCAGACTGAGTAGGGCTGGAAGTCCCTGTCCAGAGTCAAGCATCCACTGGGCTTCTGTGTGCTGGGAGTAGCTGGCCACCTTGCCCCTGGGAAAGAAAGTCTCTGCTCTCTGGGTCTCCGTGAGAGCACTGGGCCGTGGGGCCCTGGGGGCATTTCCTTGTGGGCAATCAAGGGAGAAGCTAGAGCCGATTTTCTGTTTTTCGGCAGCAGCCTTTGCTTTCTTGTCCCCTCTGGGGAAATCAGCTTGCTGGCACGGACAGAGGGAAAATAAACAAGTCCAACCTGAAATATGCATTAGAGTTTAGCTATTTTTGGAGATTCCCAAGATTGAAAATGGCTGAAGGCTGACCAGACCATCTGCCCTGAATTAACTTTCTGCGTTTCTGTGGGGAGAGTGAGGAGTCTGGGCATGTCAGAACACTTAGCTGAGATTGGCATTGATTTGCGGAGGTGGGTGAAAGAACTATGGCCATGAAGAGTCCATTCCTCTTAGAGACGAGCTCAGA
>NW_003852627.1:1000287-1000560 GCF_000181295.1 Otolemur garnettii
CAGCGAGGTTAAAAATCACTGAATAGCCTCTAAGTTTTTGCCTGCTCTGTGCTTCCCTGTTTATGGAGAATTTAAGTCAATCCATTTCTTCCCCCATGGTGTTTATAATCTTTTTTTGCTAACTGTGGAGTAATCCGTTTCCTTGGTTTTCCAGCTTCTAGAGGGAGCCCACATTCCTTGGCTTACAGCACCTTCCTCCATCTTGAAAGCCATCCATGGGTGGTTAAGTCCACCTCACATAGCATCTTTCTGACCTTTTCTCCTGCCTCCCTC
>NW_003852627.1:1001877-1017147 GCF_000181295.1 Otolemur garnettii
GTCTTCTACAGGTCCCTCTTCCTCTTTTAAGGACCCTGGTGATTTCAGTGAGCCCACCACAGTTTGGATAACCTCTTTCTCTCTCTTTTTTTGAGACAGAGTCTCACTTTGTCACCCTCGGTATAGTGCCGTGGCATCATAGCTCACAGCAACCTCATACTCTTGGGCTCAAGCGATTCTCTTGCCTCAGCCTCCCAGACTATAGCACCTGCCACAACACTTGGCTATGTTTAGAGATGAGGTCCCGCTCTGGCTCAGGCTGGTCTGGAACCTGTGAGTTCAAGCAATCCACCTGCCTTAGCCTCCCAGAGTTCTGGGATTAGAGGTCTCTCTTTTAAAGTCAGTTGATTAGCAACCTTAATTCCATCTGAATTCTCATGGCCATGTAATGCAACATATTCACATGTTCTGGGTGTTACAATGTGGGTATCTTTGGGAGGTTGCTACTCGGCCTACCATACTATCTAATGCTCTAGAAGAAAGCACCACAAAACAAATATAACCCGTGAGAGGAGGAGGGGCAGGTGAGAAGCCAGGCTTTGTGGTCTGAACAGCTGGTGGAGGGAGGTGGCGCTAAGAGGAGAGGCTTGCTGGTGCAGACTGCCTGGCTTTGAATCTTCCCATCGTGACCTTGGCACACAGCTCTGAGCCTCAGTTTCTTCTCCTGTAAACGGGGAAAATGCAGGCTGCTCCCCTCACATAGTTATGGTGAGGATTAGAAAAGATAATGCGTGTGAAGGTTTGGCAGATAGTAAGCCCTCAAATGTCAGTTACCATTTGGAAGCTAAAAATGCCTTTGCATTATGGTATAAATGTGTTCTACGTTTGAAAATAGCTCTAAATTCCATTTTTGTCGAGAAGCATTCTGTTCACCATTCCTGCATGTGATGGCTGCTCAGAGTTGGGTGGTCAGCACACGCTCTGTGGAAGGAACACCTACCTGTTCAGGGAGGCTGACAGGAGGCCGGGTAACCCAAAGAGTCTCCTGCCAAATGCCAGCAGACTTGGGGTCCTGAAATCCAAAAGCACGTTGTGAGACAATAAACCTAATAGAAAACTCTTGTCGTCCTGAGTGCAATGAAATTAGCTAGTCCTGATATATTTCAAGAAATTTCCTGGAATTCCCGCGGTATATGGGAATCTATTTGGACCATTCTAATGATGCTTGTGTACTATTTAAAATAGCCTGCTAAAATAGGCACCCCCCTTTAAAAGTCTTAGAGATAGGAGATTAATTATATCTTAAGTAAAAAAATATTTTTGAATAGGTAATACATGCACACGGTACAAAATTTAGAAGGGTATACAGCCTCGACCACGCAATTCCACTCTTCAGAGCCGACTATTGGTATTGGTTTCTTCTGTGTCCTTTTGGAATTTCATGCACTCAGGGTCTATGCACTTGAGTCCATTCATCCCAAAGGTAAGTAGTTCACTGTATTCACCACCTTGCATCTTCCCTGCTCCCTCTAATAATATATCTTGGATACCGTTCTGTATTTCTGCAAAGAGTGCTATTCCACTGATGATGCACCATGATCTGTTTTACTGATCTCTTATCTATAGCTCTTAGGTTCTCCTCACTGTTTCACAGTTACACTGCTGCAAATAACCTTTGTATACTCAGCATTTCACACAAGTTCAACGATAGCTGTAGGATAACTTTTCCCAGTAGAACTGCTGGGTCACATAGTATGCATATTTTAAATTTTAAAAGTCTGTGCCAAATTGCTCTTCAAAGAGATTTATCAATTTATATTCTCACCAGCAATTTGGAGAGTAACTGTTTCCCCACAATCTCAACGCCACAGTTTGTTATCAAACACTTTGATTTTTGCCAAATAGAAGTTAAAAATACGTTGTTGATGTTTTAATCTTCATTTATCTTATAATTAAGGGTGGGTGAACATAGCATGCTTAAATATTGTTTTTAAATAAAGAAAAATTGGTTGGCGGCACCTGTAGCTCAAAGGTCGGTGGGTTCAAACCCAGCCCCAGCCAAAAACTGAAAAAAAGAAAAAAGAAAAATTGGTCAATTTTTCTATTGCAATTGTTGGTCTTTCTTTTACTGATTTATAGAATTTTTTTTTCTTTTAGGAATGACTTCTTCCTCTGGTTTGCACTCTTTTATTTCCCCCTAGTCTTTTATATCTCTTAAAAGCTTCATTTGTGGTTTTAATGGCAGAAATTGCTTATTTTGTTTAAACATACCCCCTTTCTATATGGACTTGGAATTTTAAGTGGTTTCTAATGTTTTCTCCTCATTAAGGTTTTATAAAAAAAAGCTTCTAGTCTTTTCTTTTAGTATTTTAGTGGCTTAATTATTTTATGTTTAAATCTTTGATCCATCTGGAATTTGTTTCAGTGCGCTAAGGATTCAACTCTATGTCTTTCCAGATGGTTTCCCAGTTGTTACCATTTACGGAGTAATCTGTCTCCCCCCTCCAGATAAGAATACGATGCCATTACGTACTAATATCACTTTATATATGTAGATCTATTTTTAGATTTTTCTATTTTGTGATTTCTTACTTTTTAGTGTCTCATTTGGTTTCTGAAGATCTCTAATGATCCTCCAAGAAATGAGGAAGGAAGCTTCTGCTCAGGTGACAGGATTCTAGACCCTTTGGGTGGTTTCTCTTTGGGACTGAATTCATGCTTGCTACAGTGACTAATTAGAAAGAGGGACATGGGGGTTAGAAAATTTTTTTGTACCATTAGTCACAATCTATGTTCTGTCTTAGGATTCAGAGGTTTCAAATCGCCACACTGGGGAGTCAGAATGAAAAATGAAACACAAGTTGACTCCTGTCTTGTAGAGCACCAGTTCCAGATATTAATAACCTGGACAATCATAAACCACCATCCAGGTGTTGCTAAGCAATTTGAATACAGGTTTCACTGATCCTTACCGCAGCTAAGTTTTTTATCCCCATATTATATAAGTAGGAAGTGGAGTGATACAAGGTAGAGAAGGGATTTAGACCCAGGTGCAACCAGTTCTAAACTTAAGACTCTTCTTTACTCTGCAGGGCAGGACCTTTGGCACAGTAGAGCCCATGCAGTCATATCTTGTTCTTCATTAATTCATTCCATAACCACTTTGGAGCATTTGGTAATTGTGAACGGGAGTCAGGAAATTATATTCCTCCAGGGACAAGCAGGTAACATAAATGAGTGAAGTTGCTCAGGTGGGACAGAGAGAAGGAAGTGTGGAGGACTCGCCCTTGTGAGCCATGAACCCATTTCCTGTCTCCAGCTGACCCAGCCCATTGCTGCTGTGGGGTAAGGACAGACTTATGCTGCCCAATCTTGAGTTTCTTAAGAGACACCAGACATCCAGATTTTCATGTGAAATTTTCCAACTTTTAGACATTAGCAAGCTATAAAAGCAATCAATGTATGTTCTTTAAAACTTGAGTCTCAACTCTAAAAGTTTCCTTGTAGACAGTGCATTAAGCAAATGGATATTTATTCAACCGAGCATGACCCAGCAATAGAAAAGAAGAAATTCTTGATACCTACACAAAACACAAATGAATCTCAGAGGCACAATGCCGAGCCGAAGAAGCCAGATGCAAAAGATCGGAAGTGGCAGACATCCATTTATTTGAAGTTCTACAGGAACAAAAATTAACCTATGATGAGGACTGGACCAACTGGGAAGGGGATGAGGGCGCTTGCAGAGAGGTGATAATATTCTGTATCATGACAGGGGTTTGGGTTACAATGATATGTACATTTGTTGAAACTCAGCAAATATATACTTAAAGTATATATATTTCAATCTATGTAAATTCTATACAAAAAAATCTGTAAACAAATATTGAAGTTCAGTTGATGGAAATCATGCTGAATTATTGGGAGGAAGTATACAGATGTCTTCAATATACTTTGAAAGGAACCCAAAATAAGGTGGACTGATGAATGGGTAGAGGAAGGGACAGACAGTTCACCATGGGACACATCCAATTTAGTAAGATGTTAATGAGTCAATGTTGTCATGTGTTTGAAAATTTGTATCATAACGTGTCGGGAAAAATTAGCAAGGCAAAAAACCACCAAATGATGTATGGGCTTAATGCATGTGTGCACACACACCTGGGGGTGAGGTCTGGGTCTCCTGGGCACCGATTTTCAATAATGTTTGACTTCTGCTCTGTCCCATCCTCCTTCCCCACCACCCCACCACACGGTGTCATCTCAGCAAGCTGACTATCAGGGGAACCTTCCTGCAGCTCTAAGCTCTTTGTTCTTCCATTGACCTCACCTGGCACTTGATAGCCGGAGCATTTAGTGAGTGGAGGATTGAGAAAATCCATCACCTGATGACATCATTAACACTTCTCCGACAGGGCCCGTCTGAGGTAGGAGCGCAGCCTGGCCTCCTTCTCATTCATCAAGGGGAAAGACAAAAACCATTTTGGTGACACGGCTCCTTAGCCCCTTCTGCTAATCCATCTTGCTGCATCGATGCTGTCTTGCCACACGGCATTTAAATTCAGAGGGGACAAAGATTAGCCTAGAGCAATCTCTTCATTAGAAGACAGGGCACATGAAGAGAGTCTGCAAGGTGGTGGTGCTGCTTTCTGCGTTGGTTGAGCACACACGACTTCCCCTCCTTAGCAGCATTTCAGAGCCAGTGGTCGTGCTGATGCTGAATGCCCACCCAGTGCCCTTGGCTGTGCTTGGAATGACAGGGAATGTGACCAAGTGGTGTCAGAGTCTCGGAGGCACTGCCAGCACTGCAGGGAGAAGAGAACAGGAGTTTTCTCCTCTAAACACACCCTCTAAAAGTGGCACTTTTTCAATAATTTTAAGAGGCCATTTGTTATAATAATGAAGACGATGATGAATATGAATTAGACAAAGCAAGGGTCAGTCTTGTAAATATGTGATGAATGCATCAGAGGTCAAATCTGAAGACATTTAGAGATTGCAATAAATCAGCAGCACCTTTTTATGGGCTTTTCCCTACATAAGCTAAATTATTCATCAGAAGACTCACTCCCCCTCCTGCCTTGGAGGAGAATAATGATGTCATGCTTTTGACTTGTTTTGGCCAATGAAATGCGAACGGAAGTGACATGAGTCACTTCCAAGCAGAAGATTTAAGAGCCAGGTTCTCTTTTCCCTTTGCCAAAGTAATGTCCCAGATTGTGGCTGCGCCAGCGGCCTGGGTCCCGGGGAGAGGAGAGAGGAAGCAGAGCTCAAGCTAACCCAAGAGACAAGCAGTCGGGAGAAACACGATTTGATACTGTCAAGTAATTGTGCTTTGGAGGGGGTCACTTGTCATTGCTGCATAACCTGGCCTATCCTGACTCACTGATACGCTCCCTGGGTGCAAAGGAGCTATTTTGTCCACGTCTTTTAGACATGATCCTCTTGACCACAAGGACTTCTTCATGAAACTTCTGCTGGTTTTAAAATAATGAGAATTATAAACTATCTTGGATAAAGAGAAAGGGCAATTTAGGAGTGATGACATGTTGGGAGGGTGTCTACTAAGGGAAGAGGACAAGAGGAGTTTTGGGATGACTTTGAGGCGTAAGACCTCATGGGCACAGAGAAGTGGGCTAGCATTCACACCCCAAGCTGAGTCCTGGACCTAGTGTGCTCCAGCTGTGTGGCCTTGAACACAGCTCTTGGCCTCTCCCATGCTTCCTCTGTTGTGAGCTAAGTCCTCCAGAAGGACCAGGCCTATAGTAAGTCGTGCCAGCAGGGTGGTGGCTGCTCATCTCCTTTCTTCCCTTCTCTTCCCCACTGGCTTGAATAATGGCCAGGAGGAAGGGTGGGGATTGTGGGTGCAGCATGAACAAGACAGGCTGGGCTTGGAGGCTGAGAGCTCTAACCTGTTCTGAGGAGGGGCCATGTGTTTGAAGTTTCTGGGAGACACGCTTGGATAGCAGTTTTGCCATTCAGTAGCTCTTTAACATTTGGGGGGAACATGACCCTAGGGGAAGTTGGGTGAATACGTAGAGCTTGCCTCAAAAACACTTTTTTTTTTTTTTAAATTCATAAAATAGGACTGGGTGCAGTGGCTCACGCCTGTAATCCAAGCAGTCTGGGAGGCTGAGGGGGGTGGACTACTTAAGCTCAGGAGTTAAGACCAGCCTGAGCAAGAGGGAGACTGTGTCTCTACTAAAAACAAACAAACAAAAACTCGCCTGCTATGGTGGTCGCAGGCCTGTAGTCCAAGCTACTTAGAAGGCTCAGGCAGGAGGATTGCTTGAACCCAGGACTTTGAGGTTGCTGGGAGCTATGATGACACTGTGTCACTCTAGCCAGGACTACAGAGGGAGACTCTATCTTAAAAAAAAAATTCATAAAATAGTTAGAATTATTGGCAAAAATATTAAAAATTACAAATTTGTGCTAGAATAACATGCACACTTCTTTAATAGTGCCTTGAATAACTGGAACTACTGGTGAGTCAAATCACTATTAACTTTTCAAAGTTGTGCTAAGCATGAGTAATATTTTGCAATGTCTATAATAATTAAGATGTGATGGCATAACTATGATTCCTTTTGGTGCTTGGACATCTACATTCAGTTGAAGGAAAGGAAAACTTTCAGCTAGAGGTTATTGAAAATCTTCCTCTAATTTTTTCCCGTTGAAGTTTACAGACTCCCTGTCTATGCCTGGGACCCTTCAGGGGACTGCACACCCCAGATGAAGCGGGGTGGCAGCTTCATCTTAGCATTGGTTGGATTTTTTTGAGGAAATCACATCCTTTCTCCAGGCCCCAATGTCCTCATTTGGAAAACGGGTTACCCTGATGCTTTTTTTTTTTTTTTTTGAGACAGAGCCTCAAGCTGTCACCCTCAGTAGAGTGCTGTGCGTCACAGCTCACAGCAACTTCTAACTCTTGGGCTTAAGTGATTCTCTTGCCTCAGCCTCCTGAGTAGTTGGGATTACAGGCGCCCAACACAACGCTCAGCTATTTTCTTTGTTGCAGTTGTCATTGTTGTTTAGCAGGCCTGTGCTGGATTTGAACCCACCAGCTCTGTGTGTGTGGCTGGCACCCTAGCTGCTGAGCTACAGGTGCAGAGCCAACCCTGATGCTTTTTTTAAGTGTGGGTTTTGGTTATCCTAAAGGGAGAAGATTTTGTGAGGCCTTGATCCTCTGGGTAATGGCTCTCAAGGGTTAGGACCAAGTAGAGGACTGAACACAACTTTCTGCCTCCCCTCCCTCCCCGAATCCCATGGAATGACAAAAGAGAGGGAGGAAAGGGACAGAGGATGTAAGGAGAATATGACTGCAATGGACTGAAAAAATAAGAAGAATCACATCAACAAACCAGAATTCTGGAGGGATTCCTAACACATCAAAACCAGATCACGGATTTGGAGAAAGAGCCATTGGAAACCACAGCCTAAAACATATTAGAAGAATGTGGAGTTTTAAGGAGCACTTTGTACCAGGCAGGGTGTTAAATTGCATCACCTACCATAATTCTCACATAAGGGGTTTTGCTATTACTCCCATTTCATGGGTAGAGAAACTGAGGCTCAGTGGGTTGAGGTGCTCTGCCTGAGATCACACAACCAGAGCGTGATCTAGTCAAGATGTTCGGTAGCCTGGCTTCAAAGCCTGCCGTCTTGTTCTCTGTGCTACCAGTAGTTAATTGCTGCATTTAATTCATATGCAGAAAGAAGCCTGTTCTTTTTATCTTTTTCTTTTTAATCCTGCTGGAATCTGTAGGCTTAAGAAACTAGGACGAAAGTGTTCTGGCACCACTTCTAGGTTTGGGAGAAGCTGGAGCTGCACCACGCCATTTTGGGGGCAGTGAAGTCCTCATCAACACTCCTCCGGGTAGCAACGCAGTTGAGAGCTGTCTGGCTCTGGGGGATGTCGGGAAAACCCACGCTAATCCGTTCGGGAATATCTGCACTTGAACGCAATTACCTCACCGTTTCTCTTCAGCTCTTCTCTGAAAACCATTTGCCCTAAAAATACTCTTTGACATTATGCACAAACATTGAAGAGACATTTATTTGGCCCTGACCTTTGTATGGTTCCTGCTAAAAGATAGTCAATGACACATAAATGGGACTGAATTATTTACGGCCCCCTGGGGAAATCAAAGTTGCTTTTTATTCTTATTGACAGTGTATCAGAAGGCCAGAGACCGCCAAATTAGCTTCCGTCCCTCACAGAGGGACTCCAGCTAGACTCAGGGGGCTTATTAAAGTGCGGGTCGCTGTCTATGACTGGATCTCTGGAAGTCTTCACACACCTGGGTGTTGTTCCTTTTAAGCACTTTATCAGGAGACAAGGGCCTGCACTTCCGGGTAAGAAGTGTGGAGCTGTATAGAGTCTTTGTGCTAAAACAGCATGGGTTTGTTTATTTATGATTTGTTACATCATGGCACTGGGATGCATGTAACAGGACTGATGAGGTTCTGTCCTCATGCATGGGACGCTGTTTCTGCCCTTATGAAACCTAGCCTAAGGAGCGTCTCATAACAGCCATCCACCAGAAACTGTCCTAAATGCTTTTCATGCATTAACTCAACTAACCCTCATAAGTAATCAGTGAGATAAGGAATGTTGGCGGGGGTGGGGAAACACCCAACACAGTCACGTGAATCTTTTCCCCTCCTCCTCCACCTCTCCTCCTAAGACAAAGACACAAAGGAACTGGCTAGCCCACCTCCCAGAAGTTTGCGCCAGAGACCCCAACTTTCCAGGCAAGCTGTGGAATTTGCCCATCTCTTAAAGCTCCATATAAAAGGGGTCTCTAACAGCCCCCTGGGTGCAGGTGCCACCTTTGCGCAGCCCAGGCAGGTCGCCCTCCCCTTTCAATAAACCTGGCCTGAACAGTAAATCTGGCTCAGGTCTGGTCTCCGGGCACCACTGCTTACACCTTTCCAGAATTACCAATGCCATTCCCATCCCATAGTTAAGGACAATGAGACACACAGTTTAAGTAACTAACTTTTTTTTTTTTTTTTTGAGACAGAGCCTCAAGCTGTCCCCCTGGGTAGAGTGCTGTGGCATCACAGCTCACAGCAACCTCCAACTCCTGGGCTCAAGCGAGTCTCCTGCCTCCGCCTCCCAAGTAGCTGGGACCACAGGCGCCCGCCACAACGCCCGGCTATGTTTTGGTTGCAGCCGTCATTGTTGTTTGGCGGGTCCGGGCTGGGGATTCGAACCCGCCACCTTAGGTGTACGTGGCTGGCGCCTTAGCCGGTTGAGCTATAGGCGCCGAGCCTAAGTAACTAACTTGAGGGCACATCTTGGAAAGTGTGAGGCTGGATTCCGACCCAGACAGTCAGCCCCCATGGAACTGGTGCTATTGTAGAGGTGTGGATAAGGGCTGGAGGACTCCCAGGTGCGTGGAAGTCGGAGAAGGGGCAGCTGAACTGAGTCTTCAAAGACCAGTAGAAGTTTCCAGGTAACCCAGCGGGGGACAGAAAGGGCAAGTCATTTAACCTCTTTGAACCTCACTTCCTCACTTTGGGAAGGTTTTAAAGGTTTGTAAGTAAAGAAATAAATGAGAAATCAAATACAATGCCTCCTTTGAGGTGGCTGAGGGCAGAGGCTGAGCGGTTGCATGGCTCTTTTCCCTCTGTGAGTTTCTTCTTGCTACATTCAAAGCCCTTAGTCAGGAGTTGCAGAGAATCTTCGACCTCACGCGAGGTGTCAATCCCCTCCACTTTCAGGCTGCCAGGCATCCGGTGAAGGTTATACCAGGTACTTTTCTACATGAGCTGTAATGTGAAAAGCTATAAGGAAAAAATAGAAGGTGCTCCATTCATTTTTTTCAATTGTGTATTTCTTGTGTGTGCAAAATGGGGCAGAATTTGCCCCAGAACCAAATTCTCCAGGCCTCTGTCCCTTTGGTTGGAGGGGGGTACCGTAAGCATGGGTGGCCGTTCATCTCCCAGCCAGGTGTGTGGGCTTGGGCCAATTCTTTCTGACACTAAGTTTGGGCCTATTCCATCTGGCTACTTGGTGAATACAGACAAGAACATCGGGAGTTTCCTTCTGGGGAAATGTACTGCCTTCCCAGCTATTTTAATTTACAAATAAGAGCTTCTTGGGGGAGAGAAGGGAGTTAGCCCCAAGCTTCAGGAGAGCCCAGGGAGAGGGTGCACAGGAGGGAGGGCACCTTCGGGCTGAATGTAAGCTTCTGTTCATGGCAGATGGTGGGCACTTGACTCTGGGACTCCATGTCCTGGGAAAGCCTGGTGTGGAGAGAACAGGGTATGTGTCTTTCCTCCTAAAGGAGAGAAAAGAATACAGCGAGAATCCGTATTGTCTGTGTGACTCTGGGGGCCTTGCTGGGATAAAAAGTTGGTAAGTTGTCTTTTCTGAGATCCAGAGATAAGTTCTTGATCTCAACGTTATAGGCAAAAGGGATTCAGGCAGGTCTTTGAAATAGGGGAGAGAAAATCATGCTTGTTTTGTACCCTTTCTTTTAGTTTAAGAGCCTGGAAGTGGAATCTTTGTGGGAGAAGGTGCTTCCTTGGGGGAGGAGGAAGGCTGTGGAAGGGGAGGGAGTTGTTTTTGTATCTCTGCATCAGAAATTCTACACCCCGCACAGTGGGTAACGACAATAGCAGGGCTCTGAAGTGCCTGTGGCGGCCCCTGTCTCTTACGGATGCTGTTTCCGTCTGCTTCTCCCTAAGGATTGGCGGCAGAGCCCCTACTTCTTTTGGAAACATCTGGGACACCCTACAGCAAGCACGTCAGCTGAATCCCAGTGGGAAGCGGAATCTCTGAGGGGAGGTGGCGGTTCTAAAGTAGTATGAGGATGACAGACACCAGGCTGCAGGCGAGGAGCACCTTCTTGGCTGTCCCACTGGGGCTGGGCCCAGACTCTGGTACCTGGTAGGTCTTCAAAGACACGTTTTTAAAGGAATGATGATAACAGAACAATGGTAATAATAACTCAGATTTATTGAATTCCCAGTATATGCTAAGAATTGGGAAAAATGCATTATCATCAACAAGCTTATGAAGTATTATCACCATTCCTATTTTATAGATATTGAAACAGAGTCTCAGAGATTTTACAGGACTCGTCCAAGGCCACAGAGTTAGTGTAAGGGTTGGATTTGCAATCTTGGCTCGTGTGCCCCAGAGTTATCCCTTCAAGGTCAGGCTACAAAGTAGAACAGAAACACGGTATTGATGTATAAGAACATAGGTGATAAGTTAGGGGGACATGAAAAAGTAAAAAGAGAAAGAGACTCCATTCAAACAGTACGGGACAGTTGATTAATTGGCTGAAAAACCGTTCAGAGCTGTGTCCCATTGTATATAAAATAAATTACAGATGGATTACAAAGCCACAGGCAGACACAAATTCACACACAGGCTCTTCTGTGTGAATAGAAAGGTGAGAGAGACTAGAGACAAATGTGTACGGGATTATGAGTGAATTTATTTTTTCTTACCTTATTATATTTTTAAGTTTTTCTGTAATAAACATATACTATTTAAAAATTAGGGAATACACAGTAAACCAATCTTTCCAGTTTCCTTTTTGGCATTTTTCTCTGTTTTGTCCCTCTCCTCCTCCTCCTGTTCTAATGCCCACCTATTTCTGCTCCTCTCTGTTCTCTCCTGCCCTCCTCTCTGCTGTCTAGTCTGAGCCCAGGCTTGTGGTTCAGCTCAGCCCAATCTTCCCAAACTGTCCGCCCAGTCAGATCACGTCTGTTCCAGCGCCATGCCTCTCAGGCGTTTTGAACCTTGGAAAGCTCTTAGCTGTGGCTGGGAGGCGGCAGGGAAGCTCCCCTTGTTCACAGCCATCAGATGTAGTTATACCTGCTTTCAGTCTCTCCCACATCCGGACTTCTCAGGGACTATTAAAATGCAGAAGGCCCTACTTGGCTTTTTGAGCTAGGGCCCTCTTGAATGTTAGTGGATAGTTTCACCATAATATTTACATCTCAGCTAAAAAGGAAAAAAGAAAGAAAGAAAGAAAAAGCTACAATTCTCCAAAAACACATACTTGACCTAGATCCTCCCAGGCATAGACAATTCCATCTAGAAGTTGCTGTTACAGAGTTAGGTCTGAAGGGGAAGGTCTATAGGGTGTGTGGGGGGTAGGAAGGGGAATTCCTGCAGCAACACTGGGGTCATATGTGTGTCTTGATTGTGTATTCAACACAAAATGATTAAACACTTCCAGCAGGCCAGGCAGTGGGGAATAGAACAGCAAATGAGATCCAGTGGTCTGGTGGAGACCCCAGCAAGCCAACAGGCCAACCTAACACAGGATGGAAAGTGCAATACTGGGTGTGTGTGTGTGTGTGTGTGTGTGTGTGTGTGCAGGGCTTGGAACCTGAGGGAGGCACTTCCATGGGCCAGGGGAGAGGCATAGCCATGGAGTACAAGTGGAGGAAGTGATGCTGACCCAGGGCCCAGCTGGAGAGCACGGCTCATGCAGGCAACAGAGAGCTCAAGGAATTGGAGGGAGTCTGATAAGTGAGTCAGCAGTTGAATTGACCCACTACAGCAGTGGTTTCCAACCTTTTTGTCACCAGGAACCTGTTTTGTGGAAGACAATTTTTCCACAGATGTGGGGGCAGGCATCAGAATCTTTTAAGGAGCAGCTACCTAGATCCCTCAGATCTGTGGCCTAAAGTAGGGTTCCTGCTCCTGTGAGAATCTCACCTGACAGGAGGTGGAGCTCAGGAGGTGGTGCCTGCAATGGGGAGCAGCTGTGAATACAGATGCAGCTTTGCTGGCCTGCCCATGGCTCATGAACTTCTGTGTGGTCCGGTTCCCAACAGGCCACTGACTGGTATGGGTCTGAGGCCCCGGGGTTGGGGACCACAGCATTAAAGGAGCACACAGGTGAGGCTGCTTCTATGTGGCACCTGTGTGCGTTTTGGAGGAAGCATGTTTTCCTAAGAGACTGCCTCAGCTGGAGAAATGGAGACTGTTTCAAATGGCGTTGCATCCAGGAACAATGTAAGAGGTGCAGCAGCGTCTAAGAGTTACTTATCCCTCTGTTACCTCCCTTTGCTTTGCTCCCTGAGATCTTCTGTGCTGTTAGATGCCTTGGTCTCCTTCCTGCCTCTTCAATAATGGAATTTTAATACATTGGCCCCTAGGTGGGGAATATGCTCGGGGCCGCGAAGTCTTCCTTTAACTCACACCCCATAGCAGTTGCCTATTCTTGTAATTCAGCTCCGTTGGAGGTTGGTATCCTCAATCCAGACCATCTTTAGCTTCCCCTCACGCATGAGTTTATTTTCTCCTTCTTTTCTTGTCCATCCATTCATGGGCATTCATCTCCTTCCTATTCTGTCTGCCACAGACGAGCCCAAAGAGCTCCTACTGCTTGTTTGCACTATAAGAGGGACCTAAGACGCTGTTGTGTCCTCTTTCCTTCTTGGGAGCTTCTGCATGAGGCTTTTCTTGGCGTGCTCAGTCCTGGGCTATGGCAGATCCTTGGATGCCCAGTATTGCTGTCTTTGACTCCACTAAGCTTGTGTTGGGTTTCGTACTGACATTTTCAGGGATATATATTCCTAATTTTAAGCACTCTGGTTTCATGAAAGTTTGATCCTAAGGAATTGATGCAATAGGCCCCAGAACTCTTTTTACACGGACAGTAAAGTATTCTTGAGACTGGAGCACATTTTTACAAGGTGGTCACTACTGGCAAAATGTAATATTGCAGCCCACCTTTAGTAGTACTGACTATTTTTATATTAAATGAAAAAATAGAACTGAACTTTAAAATTTGAAAATGGAGTGTCAGGAGATTATGTAATCTGAAAGATAATTCTGTTGCCAGAAGAAGATAATTCTTGCCTGGCAAGGGAGGAAAGGGAACTTAGAATTCATGTAAAATGCTGCAAAGCTCTGAAAACTCTTTAAAAATCATCCACCAACAAAAAGCCTTGAACCTGGCCACCCATGGCATTTTAAAAAATGTTGAATTTGATTTCTTGCTTTTTTTTTTTCCCTCCAGGGTAAACCCATCTGCAATTTTATAAGAGAGTCGATGAAGAAGTTGAATTCACTTTCAGTTCACTGTCCTGAAATATATCTGCTTGCTAAAGCAGCAAGATGCCTATTCAGAAATAAATAAAAATCGGTTACTCCAAAGTGAAAATTATTGAAATTGTGTGAATTAGTATATTTTGATTGTCCATTCTTCTCCAAGCTGTTCTGAAGACTCCGAGTGCATACTAGGAGCCACAGCAAGAAGACAGCCCATTGTGAACATGGAGGAAACATCTGGTTGTGTTTGGAGATCAACTACTAAAAATTCCTCCAAATGCCGAGGCCAGTCACCTGCATTGGGGACTTATCAGAATTCTCTTCAATAACACCCAAGCACATGACAAATGGAATTCTACTAATGGTCCAAGAAGTAAGAACCCCAAAGGAAACTAACACATTTATCTCTGGTGCCCCCAAGTGGCAGGGATGCAGTTCTGAAGATTGCAGATTTCTGCAGGTTCCCAAAGCTCCTTTTTAAAAAATGTCCAAATACAATTTGAAGATGTTGTGAGCTAAAGAGCATCACTGGGTTTTTGACATCATTTTGAGTTAGAATGCCGCTGGCCAGTGGGCTATTTACTACTCTCATACTGTGTTTACACTTAGCAACGTATACACACTATCACATCTATCTCCACCTCAACCCAAAGGGTTGGTTACTTGTCTTACTCTGCTTTACAGATGAGAAAACTGAGGCACCAAGAGTTTATAAATTCCTCTCTTCACACTGCGAACTAGTGGTGCAGGTGGTATTGGTACTCATTTCAGTTTGACTTTAAAGCATGCATATTTTTTCATTTTTTTAAAAAATTAAATCATAGCTGTGTACATTAATGCAGCCATGGGCTACAGTGTGCTGGTTTTATATACAGTTTGAAATATTTTCACCAAACTGGTTAACATAGCCTTAATGGCATTTTCTTAGTTATTGCGTTAAAACATTCATATTCTACATTTAGAAAGACTCACATGTACCCTTGTAAGAGGGACCATAGGTGTGGTCCCACCAATCACCCTCCCAAAACCCATCCTCCCCTCCCCTCCCTCTCCCCCGTCCCCATATTCTTGGGCTATAGTTGGGCTATAGCTTTCGTATGAAAGCTATAAACTAGTTTCATAGTAGGGCTGAATACATTGGATACTTTTTCTTCCATTCTTGAGATACTTTGCTAAGAAGAATATGTTCCAGCTCCCTCCATGTAAACATGAAGGAGGTAAAGTCTCCATCTTTCTTTAAGGCTGCATAATATTCCATGGTGTACAGATGCCACAATTTATTGATCCATTCATGG
>NW_003852627.1:1017917-1028916 GCF_000181295.1 Otolemur garnettii
GTCTTCTACAGGTCCCTCTTCCTCTTTTAAGGACCCTGGTGATTTCAGTGAGCCCACCACAGTTTGGATAACCTCTTTCTCTCTCTTTTTTTGAGACAGAGTCTCACTTTGTCACCCTCGGTATAGTGCCGTGGCATCATAGCTCACAGCAACCTCATACTCTTGGGCTCAAGCGATTCTCTTGCCTCAGCCTCCCAGACTATAGCACCTGCCACAACACTTGGCTATGTTTAGAGATGAGGTCCCGCTCTGGCTCAGGCTGGTCTGGAACCTGTGAGTTCAAGCAATCCACCTGCCTTAGCCTCCCAGAGTTCTGGGATTAGAGGTCTCTCTTTTAAAGTCAGTTGATTAGCAACCTTAATTCCATCTGAATTCTCATGGCCATGTAATGCAACATATTCACATGTTCTGGGTGTTACAATGTGGGTATCTTTGGGAGGTTTCTCTTGAGTTCCTCTGATCCATTCTCAATTGAAAACATTTCATTGTCAAGTATTTCTTCAAGAGGAACCCATGGATGCTGTTTTCTCTGAGTTTTTGCCTGTGTAGGGTTTTGTGTACAACTTTTTAAAACAGTTTTTTATTGGAATGTAATTTTAGTACATACAATGTACAAGTCCTAAGTGTATAACTTTAGGGGAGGGATTTTTGTCAAACTGCTTTATTGAGGTATAATCAACATATAGAAACTCTACAAATTATACCATGTGATAAATTCTGACATATATTTACACCATGGAATCATCACTGCATCAAGTCAGTGAGCACATTCATCGCCCTCAGGGCTTCCTTGTACCCCTGGTAATTCCTTTCTTGTTCACCTTTTTACTACCCCTCGGTCCCTACAATTGCTAATTTATTTTCTTTCATTATATTTTATAGAGTTTCATGACAGTGGAACTGTAGGATAAGCACCCTTTTGGTTCTTTCACTAGCATAATTATCCTGAGATCCTCCTGTGCTGTAGCTCCCATCAATTGTCCACTCCTTGTAATTGCTGACTAGTATTCCATCATATGGCTCTGCCACCGTGATTTATCACTTTACCTGCTGATGGAAATCTAGGTTGTTCATAGTTTTTGGCTACTACAAATAAAACTGCTATTAACATGTGTGTATGAATCTTTGTACAGACATATGCTTTCATTCTCTTGAGTAAATACCTAAGACTGGAGTGGCTGAATCACAGGTGCATGTCTGATTTTTAAAGAAACCGACAAACTGTTTTTCAAAGCTGTAGCATTTTAAACTTTACCAGCACTGTATGAAGGTTCCAGTTCCTCTACATTCTTGCCAGAACTTGGTATGGTCAGGCTTTTTAGCGTTAGCTATTCTAACAGAAGTGTAGCAGTATGTCACCATTCCGATCCGCATTTCTGTATGACTTGTGACATTTCAGGTGCTGCTGTGTTTCCATGCTGTCCTCTTCACTGCAGGATCTATACAAATGTTTTGTTTATTTCTGAAAGTGTATTATATGTTTGCCCAGTTTAGCATTTTGGGCATTCTCTCTGTAATGTAACCTGAACACAACTCCTTGATCGGATTCCTGCTTCTAGTCTGTGACTTTTGTTTTTATGTTATCTAACAGGGTCTTATGAAGAGACAGTATTTTAAGATTAAGTGCAATTTATCAATTTTTTTCACTTTTAAATCATACTTTTCATGTCCTAAGAACTGTTTAGCCACCTCAAAGTCACAAAGATTTTATCTTGCATTTTCTTCTACAAATTTTATAGTTTTAAGCTTTACACTTAAGTCTGGGATCCATGTTAATTTAATTTTTGTACAAGGTGTGGGGTATAAATCAAACTTTTTTTTTGCATATGATTACTGAATATTTTCTGTTAATGTCAATTAAATCAAGTTGGTTGATGGCATTGTTAAGTCCTTTATATGCTTGCTAATTTCCTGTCCCTTTGTAATATTAATTATAAAGATAATCGCTATGATAATTGTGGATTTGTCTGCTTCTCATTGCAGTTCTATTTTTGCTTCATAAAGTTTGAGTTCTCTGTTAATATTGGTATGTCCTCTTGATAAATTGATCCCCTGTCTTTAAGAGATAAAGTTCTTTATTCCTGGTAATGTGCTCTGCTCTGAAATATAGAGTGTGACCAAAAGTTGCCCCAAGTTGCATAGGCAAAATGGAAAATTGTAGCTAGATGTACCTTTCTTCATAATATATTCATTACAAAATTTTATAAAATATTTACAAAATATTTTATATGTGTTGGCTATCTCTTCATAAAATTTTGTAATGAGTATTTTGTGAATAAAGTCCCATTTAGCTAAAATTTCCCATTTTCCCTATGTATAGCAACTTCAGGGGCAGATTTGGGACACCCTGTACATTATCTGATATATCTGATATTAATAGCGTCACGACAGCTTTTTTTGACCAATGTAAGCATGGTGTTGCTTTTTTGATTCTTTTACTTTTCTTTTCTTTCTTTTTTTTTTTTTTTAATTTTTGTTTGTAGAGACAGAGTCTCACTTTGTTGCCCTTGGTAGAGTGCCATGGCATCACACAGCTCACAGCAACCTCCAACTCCTGGGCTTAAGCAATTCTCTTGCCTCAGCCTCCCGAGTAGCTGGGACCACAGGTGCCCACAATTCTTTTACTTTTCTATTTAAAATCTATTTCTTGTAAACAGCATATAATTTGTGTACCAGACACTATGAATTTTACCTTGTTGGGTGATGAATATTCCTGGGCCTGTGCGATTACCAGGTACCGTTCCCTCTGATCTTTCCAGAAGGTCTATTTTGAGTCAGATATTATTTATCCCAATATTTTCTTCTGTACCATTTCTCACTCCTTCTCTTCTGAGACTCCAGTTAAAGCATGCTAGATAATCAGTATTGTCCTATAGCTCTGACATTCTGTTACAGAAATTCCTTTTCTCTTTGCTTCAGGCTGGATAATTCCTATTGACTTGTCTTAAAATCCATTAATCCTAAACCCATCCAGTTAATTTTCTATTTCAATTTTCCATATTGTATTTTTCAGTTGTAAGGTTCCATTTAATTCTTATTGTATAGTTTACATTAATCTTTTGAATTAAAAAGTATTTCCACCCATATTGTTAGTATTTTTCTGCAAATTCTTTTTTAAAGTTATTTTAAAATCCTGTGTACTAATTATCTGTGTCAGCTCCTGTTCTTTATCTAGTCACCTGTTTTTCTTTGATTTTCTATCACATTTTCTTGACTTATCCTTCTTTTTTTTTTATTGTGTACCAGAATTTGAATACAAGAACTGGGAGACCAAAGTTGATAATATTTTACCCCAGAAATGGCTCAAAATTTTCTTTTTCAGGGAACTACTATAAGGGGCTAGTCTCTTCAGTCCAATCAGAAGTTAGGCTGGGTAAGGTTGGTTAAATATTTTAGTTAGTTGGGGTTAGTTAGTTGGTTCACATCTGGTCATTTTTTGAGACAGGATCTTGCTCTATTGCCCACAGAGTGCAGTGGCATCATCATAAGTTACTGCAACCTCAAACTCCTGGTCTCAAGCTATTTTTGTTTCCCAGCAGCTGGGACTATAGGTGCATGCCAACAGGCCCAGCTAATTTTTCTTTTGTAGAGGGGGTTCTTGCTACATTGCTCAGGCTTTTCTTGAACTCCTGAGCTCAAGTGATCCTCCTACCTCAGCCTCCCAAAGTGGCAGGATTATAGGGGTGATTCACCCGCCCAGCCTACATCTGGCTTCATGTCTTGAAGGTGACACTAGGCTTTTCTCTCCTGAAGATAGTTGTGATTTAAGAACTGCAAGGCCTACTCCTGCTCTCCAGCCAAGACCCCCACTCCAGCTCGCCACTCAGTACTTGGACAATGTCCACCAGGTTGGAGAGGACTAGCGCCAGCTTCTGGCTCCCTCCAGCAGATTCCAATCCCTGTGCTTGCCTACGCTCAGCTTTTAAAAGTTTGGCAGGTTTCTTTCCTTTGTCCTGTCAAAGTTCCTTTACATCCAAAATTCCATTTTTAGTCACATCATTTTACCTTTTTTTCCTGAAGTGGCCTTTGTCACTGTGGTATTTTATCTCCCAGTTTTGTCTGAATTCTTCCCGATTCTTTATTTCTTTTTCTTCTTTGGCTCATCCATAAACTTCTCTTTGATCTTTTCTTCTTTTGTTTTTGATTTAAAGAGACCCCTCATGCCCACTATTTCTTTGTGGTTATGGAAAATCAGCTCCTGCTTCCTTGGTAGAGTCCCCTTGCAATTGCTCTTTTAAAAGAATGTACCTTTTCATCGTGTTCTATTCCTCCTCTCCTCACTCTTTTGAGGAGTAGGTTTCAAGCTCTTATTTTCTGATTAATTATAAATATTGAAGCCACCCAGTCCACTTACTGAGGAGCTAGGCCCATTTTCAGCTTTGACTTGTTGTTTTAACTCTCTCATGTAAAAATCTATATATTTTCTTTTTGCGTTGTAGCACATTTCTCCATCATATTTTGTGGTTGCAGTGGCTCACAGCAAAGCTGCTTCAATCCCAACTTCTTCTGTGTAGTCACTGGGTGGTGTCGAGCCCTCCTTTTCCACCTGACTCACCTCTGGCCCCGCAGTCTTTCTGGCTGGGTCACAGAGAGGCAGAGGGATGTATCAGTAAGGTTTCACCTTTTCAACTCTGTCTTTCCGACCACTCTGGGAGGTCAGATTGGGTCAGCACAGGGCCTCTCCCGTGTCCTGTCCATATGCTTGGATTTTGTCCCGATTAAAAATTATTTATTTATTTCTGGATAAGCCTTTTATATCTGTGACATTTATTTTCAAGGAAATTGGTTTCTTGCTTGATGTCCTAGGAGTATTTGTTGAGATTCAGCCTCACCAAAAATAATGGTAATGATGACAATAGCAGCTCCTCACTGCCAGGTGCCTTGCCTACCTCATCTCTAATCCTCCCAGCAGTCCTGCACAGTAAATATTATCTCTGTTTTGCAGATACATTTTATTTATACTCCACCATGTTCTGGGATGGTTTATAGAAGGCTTTAGAAGGATTCATAAAATACAGCATGGCCACAAAAGGTAAAGGTAGAGAAAAATATCCTTTAAAAAGCAGCATGGAAATAAGTCTCAGTGAGTTTCAGAGCCATTCCTGCACCCACGGAAGTGTTAAGTAGCAGAATTGTGATTTGCACCTGGGTACTCTGGCTGCTGAGTGCTGCTGACCTAAGCTGAACTGACTCGGGCTGGGCAACGAGAGGGAAAACTTCAAGAGGGACGGGTGGGCTGAAGGGGCCTCTGACTCCCGCAGTGCTGACCACAGCCAGGATGAAGAGGGCTGGGTTTCTGAAAATTGCCAGGCACTCGACTGAGACTCAGGATACCTGGGTGCTCCTCCCAGCACCGTGACTCATTGGAATGAATAGTCTCTGAGGTCCTTTACAAAGCTGCTCTGTGGCATGTTCTGAGCACCTGCTGTGGACAAAGCCTACACTGTAAGTGGGTGCAGGGGTGTGTCCCAGTGTGAACAAGTCACACGTCATTTCTCCCCTCAAAGAATATTAAGGACATAATACAGTCAGACCTCCATGAGCTCCACATCGGTAGATTCAACCAACCTTGGACTGAAGAGATTCAGGAAGGTAAAAGTGCCCATACTGAACACGTACAGACTTTTTTGGTGTCATTATTTCCCAAACAGTATATCAACTACTTACGTAGCATTTGCACTGCATTAGGTATCAGAAGCAACCTATAGATGATTTATTTATTTAGACAGAGTCCCACTATGTAGAGTGCAGTGGCATCACAGCTGACAGCAACCTCAAACTCTTGGGCTTAAGTGATTCTCTTGTCTCAGCTTCCCAAGCAGCTGGGACTACAGGTGCCTGCCACAATGCCCAGCGATTTTTTGTTGCAGTTGTCATTGTGTTTAGCTGGCCCACGCTGGGTTTGAATGCACCACCCTTGATGCCTATGGCTGGTGCTGTAATCACTGTGCTACAGGTGCCAAGCCCCTTTAGATGATTTAAAGTATGCTGGAGGATGTGTATGCTTTATATGTAAATACTATATCATCTTAAATGAGAGACTTGAGAGTCCACAAATTTTTGTATTTGTGGGGAGTCCTGAACCAACCCCTTATGTTTACTGAGGGACTATTGCATACACATAATAAACAATGAGTGGAAAGAATCGGATTCATGAAGGGGACTACCACGGGGCAATGTGGGTGGGAGGGAAGGGAAGGGCTCTCTGAAGAGCTACCTTACAAGTGGAAACCATTTAGTTGGCACTTTCTGTTTTGCTTCCTATTACCCCTTCTCTGAGAACAGAGCGCTGTTTCTTTTTTCTTTTTTTTGAGACAGAGCCTTAAGTTGTCCCCCTGGGTGGAATGCTGTGGCATTACAGCTCACAGCAACCTCCAACTCCTGGGCTCAAGTGAGTCTCCTGCCTCAGCCTCCCAAGTAGCTGGGACCACAGACGCCTGCCACAATGCCCGGCTGTTTTTTGGTTGCAGCCGTCATTGTTGTTTGGCGAGGCCTGGGCTGGATTTGAACCCACCACCTTAGATGTATGTGGCTGGCGCCTTAGCCACTTGAGCCACCGGCACCGAGCCCAGAGCCCTGTTTCTTTTGGGACAATCCATTCTGTGTGGACTGGACATGGTTTGCCCCTAGTCTTAGGTGTGGGTGTGTGACCTAGACCTCACAGGGTCTGAGAGGAACCAGAATTCTATCAGGTGGGATTCTGTTTTTCCAGGCTTTTTTGTTTGTTTATTTTTGGAGACAGAGTCTCACTCTTTTTCCCTGGGTACAGTGTTGTGGTGCTCACTGCAACCTCAAACTCTTGGGCTCAAGCGTTCCTCTTGTCTCAGCCTCCTAAGTACTTGGAACTACAGGAGCCTGTCACAATGCCCAGCTAGTTTTTCTGTTTTAGTGCAGATGGGGTATTGCTCTTGCTCAGGCTGGTCTTGAACTCTTAAGCTGAAGCAATCCACCTACCTCAGCCTCTCAAAGTGCTAGGATTACAGGTGTGAGCCACTGTGTCCACTCTAGGATTTTGTTTTTCCAAGAGGTTTCACCAGTAACCTCATGACTCTAGGGCTTCTAACAACTGTCCTGGCCCTGTTTGGGGAGATTGAGCTCCACTGGCATACTTTAAACCCCAAATCCAGCCTTGCCAGAGACCTGGCTTCTTGGTTCCACGAACCAACGAGCGTCCTGCTTTGGGGGCACTAAGTTACCTTTAGCTGTACTTCTGTCACTTGTATCTGCACGGACCTGAGAAACAGTACAGACAGACATGTAGCTGCTGGGGGAAGAGCCTTGCAGGCCTCGAGCTGCGGGGAGGGATGAGGTGGACAGTCACTGGGCCACTGGGCTTGTGCTGTGCACAACACTGCCTGGGTTGAATAACGTCCCCCTACCAAAAAATTAATATAGCCTCTGCCCCAGAACCTCAAAGTGTGATCTTATTTGGAAATAGAGTGTTTGCATGTATAATTGTATCAGATGAGATCATGGTATATGAGGGTGGGTCCTAAACCCAGAGACTGTGGTCACTGCATGAAGGCCACATGGGGACACAGCATGACATAGGGAGAAGGCCGCATGACAACAGAGTAGACTCTGGAGCAGGCACCCATCATCCAGGGACCACCAGGGACTTCCAGCAGCCATCAGGGGCTAGGAATGCAAAGGAAGGATTTTTTCCCCTGAAAGCCTCCAGAGGCAGCGTGGCCCTGCCAATGCCTTGGTTTTGGATTTCCAGCCGTCAGGATGATGAGTGAATACCTGTTGTTTCAAGCCACCCTGTTGGTGGCACTTGGTTATAGCAGCCCCAGGAAACTAATGCAGTGGGTGGGTAAGTATCCCAGCTTCCTTCTCCCTGATGAGACGGCTCTGAGGCATGGTTTCCCATAGTCTCTGGACAGTCTCTGGCAGGACTCCGGCTGCCCACAGGGTGACTTGCTCCTCGACGGGCCCGGAGCTGGCTCTTCTCTCTTCTCCCTCACTGCTCTCCACTCCTCCACTGGCTTCCTGGGATCACCATCTAAATAAACTGCTTTGTCCAGATGTTCCTCTCAGGCTCTGCCTTTGGGGAATCTAAATTGAGGCAGGTGCTGTTCGAGCCCACAGAGGCCTGGTGGAGAGGGGTTGAGGGTGAGGTTGGTGACAGAAGCCACCTCATGAAGGCCTGCACAGGACAATGAGTTTGAATTTAACCCTTGGTGTCACAGGAAACCACAGGAAGGATTTGAGCAGAGAGCGATGTCTGATGTTCATTTTTCAGCAAACAGTTACAGGGAGACAAACTGCAGTGGTCTTCCTTTTTATAATTTATGATCTGAGGCCAAAGACTCCAATGGGGAGAAGTGAGACGCACAGTAGGCTCGACAAGATGCAATTTTCTCCTGATGAATCTTGGGGACCTCTTGTTATGCTGGAGGCTCTTAGTTAACACCCAATTGCTGAGTAATTCTCATTACCGCTCCTCACTGACAGACAATGAACAACTGTCAAGCTTGTCTTACAAAACAAGACAATTCTCTCACCCCCCTGCCCCCCCAATAATGTAGCTCAGGATGGAGGAGAGCGGAGGAGCTCCTGCCGCAGGAGCAAAGCATCCTGGCGGTGTCTCTGCCAGACGGGCTTTCAAGTGAGCAATAACCTCCCAGTTGTTGTAGGAGGCAGAGGTGGGCATAGGGAGCGAGGCAGAGGTGACCTTTTGTATCTGCCTGCCGTTCTGGTTCCTATTGCCCTTTCAGAAAGAAGCCTTCTCACTGAAACACCTCTGGGATTTGTGTATAAATCTGCACCTGCAGTTTGATGGGATGTGAGGGACACACTTTTGTCCAAGATTGGAAGTTAATTGCAGTTAGATAGGAAACAATCTGATCCTAAGTCTAAATGTTGAAAGGGGAATGAAAGATTATCTCGCTCTAGACAGAGTTCCAGGCACACAGTAGGCACTTAGTAAATCCAGCCATCTCTCCTCCTCCCTCCATTCCTTCCTTTCCTCCTTGCCCCGCCCAATCTTATTTCTGATCCCCCAATCACCTCTACAGTGGACTCATTAAGTGGAGTTCAGCCTCGGTGTGGATACTGCAGGGAAGTCACTCCTTATTCCATTTCAGTTCAGTTGTCCCAGTGAGAAGAGTCACTTGTTAAACTCCAAGATGAACTTACACTTCCCTGCAGCTCCTGCCTGCTGGATCCAGCTGTGCTCCCCAGAGGCCCCACAATTTACATCTTATCTCCCTTCTACATGAGTGCCCCTAGGCATTTGGAGAGAATGCTCAAATGCCTAATGGTCTTTTTTGTTTGTTTGTTTGAGCTACAAGAAAAAAGACAGTTGCTCAACCTTTCTGTCTGCCCTCCTACCAACAAATTCCTATGGTCTTTATTTCTTTTGAAATGGTGACCTTGGAATATCACCTCCTTTCTCCTGAACAACATACCTCTACTGATGCAACCTAAGATGACATTAGTCTTTTGAAATTTTTTATTTTTATTTTATTTATTTATTTTTTTTGGTGGCAGCTCCTTTATACTGTTAGCTCATGTTTAGTTTAATATTGATGAAAATCCTCAAATCAGGGACTGGAAAGTCAAATACTGTCAGAGGCCAGACAGGTAAGGCAAATAGGCAGAGCCTTCTGGGTTAGGCTTGTTGTGACAGGAAGAGTTCATGCCCTTTTCAGAGTGGGCAGCAGCTCTCTGAACCAGCAGGTTGTTGCTATGCAAGGTGGAGGCTCCGTGTTAAATATTAGAGGCTCCTACGTAAAAATCCAAACTTGTTTCAAAAAAAGAAAAAAATCCAGTGATCTGATAACTTTGTGTTCATAACCTAGCATGGCTGGGGCTGAATTGTGGCTGCCAGAGACCCTTGTGCTATCATGCAGAAGCGACCAACAGGCTCAGGGCCACCTTCCATGTGACAATGCTGAACAAATGGGGCAGGTGCAATGGTCCCCAGGAGAGGCCGATGCTGTGGGGCTCAGACACCATGTTCCTGGACATAATTTATGCACATTACAACAAAGGGAGGGGCTCAGTCTGGGACGTACTGGAGTGTTAGCATCTTGCACTTTATTATAAGAAATTTTGCAAGCTTATTACTTTGTAGTATAAGTATGTTCTGGTCGAGAGTAGAAGGGCAGACATGATAAACAGACATATTAAATATAATATATGCCATAGAGTTAGGGAGAGAGAAGGGCCAGGAAGAAACAGAACAGGGACAGGGGAAGGAAAGCGGAGGTGAGGGTGGGGCAGGGGGGACGCTAATCAGAGATGAGGTCAGGGAATGTGGCTTTTGACAAGAAACCTGATTACGGGAAGGACTGAATCAGAATGTCTAGGTAGCAAGTGCAAAGGCCCCAAGGTCAGCTGGCCCTTGTTGCGAGGGGCCTTGACAGGAGCATGATGAGGGATGGTCAGTGTTGGGACTTGAGGTGTGAGGAGAGGTCAGGGGCCACTTGGGGTAGCAGCTGGCAGGTTATGATGAGGAGTTTGGACATGAAGTTTGATGTGAAGTCCTTGGGGCAGGGGACAGGGTGGCAGTAGAGGGACATGAAGGAGCACTCTGTCTTCTACGTATAAAATGACGCAGAGACAGGCGTGGAAGGGAAAAATGGGTAGGGAGGCCACCTCGGCCTGTTGGGGTAAGAGGCGGTGGGGCCCGTACCTGGGGTGGGGGTGGAGGGTGGTCCGGGGGAGATGTGGTTGCATTCCAGATTCTGACTTGATGATGTGTTGGATGAGGGTACGAGGGAGAGAAGAATTGAGGCTGACTGCAAGGTTTTTCCTTTAATAACTGGGCAAGGGAGGAACAGCAGGTGAAGAAGGCTGTGGGGAGGGCAGATAGGGGCATGACGGGGACTGAGGAATCTGGAGACAAGAAAGCGCCAGTGTGGACAGACAGCATCGCTGACAGCTGGTGTTACAGAGGGAGATGTGTTCCCGGGTCTTCATTCCAGACTCTGTCAGTGTCCTGTCCCTGCTGTAACAAGTGACCACAGTGTCACAGCACAGACTCAGTATC
>NW_003852627.1:1029351-1030791 GCF_000181295.1 Otolemur garnettii
TCTACCTACCACACAGTGACACCTCCTGCAACACCCCCGAGGACGAGGCAGGAGTGGAGTGAGGCTCTCCTATTTGTCTCATACCTCTAAAACATGGTTGGGAGGAAGATTTCATGGCAGAAGGTTGAAATCCCAGTGTAGCCAAAAAAAAAAAAAAAAATCTGCTTATTACTTAATGCTGCCTGGAGTAGGAAATGAAAGGGATATTATTGGAAAATCCTTTGATTGAAACATATCTGTTGGAGTTCTAAGCCTTTTGCTCATGCTTCATCAAATAACCCATAAGTTAAATTGAAGTATGTCCAGGAGAAGGCTGAATATTCCTCTCAAGCATGCAGCTACCTCTTCTGTTTGGAACTTGTCTTTCTAGTTTGCCCTAATCCCCACTACTCCACCTTGTCTCAGCCCTGGTCCTCTTTATGCATTTATATCAGCCTCTTGGCTCTCAAAACCATTTGTGTTCACGTCTCCTCACTTACAGAACATCAGTTACCAATGGATAAAATCCTTACCTCCTGGAATTTACATTCCAGTGGGGTGTGTGTGTGCGTGTGCAGTACATGGTGAAATAAGCAAGTGGCATATATAGGATGAAAATGGTAAGAAGGAGCTGACCTGAAATGGGGCCAGCGTCAAACCTCTCTAAGCCTCAGTTTCCTCTTCTTTAAGAAATTTGGATTAGTGTTTCCTTTTGCCACTGTTATAAGCATTAAATAAGAGGACATTGAATTGTGTCCTCTCCGAATTCATTGTTGAAATCTTAACCACCAGGGCCCGGGAATGTGACCTTACTAGGAGATTGGCCCTTCACAGAGCTAATCAAGGTAAGAGGAAGTCATTGGAGTGGGCTATAATCCAGTACACCTGGCGTCCTCATACGACGAGAACTTTTGGACACAGAGACACACAGAGAGCGGAGATGGTGTGAAGAGGCCCGGGAGAGGACTGCTATCCACAAGCCAAGGAGAGAGGCTGGGAACAGACTCTCCTCACGGCCCTTGCAAGGAACCAACATTGCCAAACCTTGATTTTTGATTTCTGGCCTCCAGAACTGTGAGAGCATAAACATCTGTTGTTTTAGCCACCCAGGCTATGAACTTGGTGGCAGCAGCCCTAGGAAACCAATGCAGAGGGTTTCTGTAAAGTGTTATCCTGGCGTAGGCACCCACTAAGTGTTATACTGGACAAATGAAGGTTGCAATTGCAAGAGAGGGGTGTGTATATATTATTATTATTATTTTAATTTCAGATTAATATGAGGGTACAGAGCAGGTAACAATGTTTGCATTTGTTAGGTAAAGCACCCATTGTAATTGTGTCCCCCACCCAGGAGGTGTGCCACACACCCTTACATTGTGTCTATTAGGTGGGAACACACCAGTGGCCCTCTCCCTCCTGTTTAGTCCTTCTTCCCTCCTCCCTTCCCCCCAGCTTGAATTG
>NW_003852627.1:1031055-1048337 GCF_000181295.1 Otolemur garnettii
CTCCCCACTACTGCCTGACACTTCCATCACAGACCTCTAGACTTTCTTCGAGGTCTCTGTGCCAGACAGGATAGGATAGTCTATGAGCTGGTCCTCACAGGGCCTCTTCTGTGACCTAGAATGACAGATCACCACCGAAACAGGCATTTGGGCTGCGTTATCACAGCCACTACAGGGAAAGGGAGAGTCGTACCCTCGCCTCCCTAAATGACAGACTTTTCTCTAAAGTGCTTGTTAAGATACAGAATGGTCACCATGGCTTGTGGGTGTGAGCAGGGAAGAAAAGCTATCCATAGAAAACCACAGTCTGAAGACCTTTCCCTCTCCATGGCGTTCCATGTCACCCTAAACCTGTTTCCTGTGCTTGTTCATTGGATCAGAAAGATCCTGAAATTTCTCTAACATCTGATGCCAACTGTTGGTAGGCAACAGAAAGTTCTTTCTTGCCAGGCTAGCATATCTCAACTGCTGGTTAAAGTACCTACTATGTGCCAGACATTTAAGTCCCGTCATTGTTCTACAAATGTTTATTGAGTTTTTATGGTAGTAATTTGGATGAGTGAGGGTGTTAAGTAGAAGATACCAGCTGAAAGTGGCTTATTGAGTAACAAATTATTTTTCTTATAACAGAAATCCAAGAGAAGCTGGATCTGGGGTTGGTTCTACATTGCCTGAACTCTGCATCAGCGCTTCTCTGCGGTTTTTGTCTTCTGCCTCATGGATCCAACACGGCTGCTGCTGCTCCATCATCACATCTTTCAGGTCGACGTCTGAAGCAGGAAGGTAGTGAGAGGATGGCTGTTGGGCAGGCACATGCCAGCCATTATTCTAGGTGCTGACATCTTGTCTCTCCTAATCCTGAGCAACATACTCTAGGAAGGTGTCCTCTTAGAGATGTTAAGTGATTTTCCTAGGGCCACAAACTAGTTAAGTGGCATAACTAGAATTTAAATCTAGGTCTGCTTGACTCTAAAATTTGTGTTCATCCTACTAATATCTTGCAGTGTCTAGATCAGGATTTCTCAGTGTGGGCACTATTGACATTTTGGGCTGGATAGTTCTTTGTTGTTTTCTGAACATTGTAGAATGTTGATCAGCCTCCACAGCATCTGCTTACTAGATGCCTCTCAGTTGTGACAACCCCAAATGCCTCCAGACATTGCCAGATGTTCAGATGTTGCCAGAATCACCCACAGTTAAGAGCTGTTGCCCTTGAGGGAACTCTTTCTGACTGTGAAGTTTCAATACAGAATTGTATGAGTTCTGAGGCTTTAATATGGTGAATATTACACTCCCTTCTCTGGCTCTCAGTGTGGAATTTTACATCGCATTCTCTAATTTGGAATGACTGGGTTCTGCGCAGGGTGAGGTGTGGGGGATGGATGGACCACAGAACGGTCTGGTTATTGATACTCTGTCATCTGGACACTGCCGAGCGGTGTTTTGTAGATCAACTCTCTTAACTTTGACCTTCACATCACTCTTACAATGCAGGTACTATTCTCCTGATTGTTAGGTGAGGAAAGTGAACTGAGGACTGTGAAATTGCTTGCCTGAAGGCATAGGCTGGAGTGTGCTCTGAGGTGGTCTGTCTGCAGGGGCTCCCCGGAGCCCTGCTGTCTTCCCAGAGCCTCTGTGTGCCAGTCCCTGTCAGCTCTCATTTCCAAACAGGAAACATACAAGAAGACAGTCAGTGACAAAACTAGTATCTTGAATATTTCTTAAGCCATTTTTGGGTCTTCAGGCCGTGGGAATTTAAGGAGTCTTGCCCATGTGGACAGAATGTTCATGTCCTCTCCAGATTCATATGTTCAAGCCCTACCCCCCAGGGTGATAGTGTTAAGATGTGGGGCATTTGGAAGGTGATTAGGTTCATGTGAGGTCATGAGGGTGGAGCCCCCAACGTGGGATCAGTGTCTTCACGAGAAGAGAAAGAGAGACCAGAACCCTTCTTTCTCCATCACATGCAAGGTGGCAGCTGTCTGCAAGCCAGGGAGCGAGCCCTCACTAGAACCCGTACATGCTGGAACCCTGACTCAGCCTTCACGACTGAGAAATAAATGTTTGCTATTTAAGCCACACAGTCTGTGGTATTTTGTTATGGCAGCCTGAGCTGCCTGGGACAACTGGCAACACAGATGAATGACCACAGGGGATCAGTTAATGACAGGGCAGTGCCACACCTGTGGCCCCAGAGGGAAGCGAAGGCAGAGGTCCCCTGCTCTGATGCTGGTGAAATTGTGTTTTAAGGCTGTATTTGTGGTTATAGGTCATCTTCTCCAATCTATCCTGCCCATGACTGTCAGAGGGATTTCTTTACAAACACAGGGCCCATCAAACCCTGCTGCTGGATGCTCAGCACCTGCAGAGTGGAGAGCTGCACCTGTGCACAGCATCCAGGCCTGGGCTGGACCACACCTCCCTCTCCAACTCACATTCCTATGCTTTTATGATTGCGTTCCTGAGTCCGTTGCTGGTTCTCACCCCTATGCTTTAACAGAAGGGCTCCTGCTGTCTAAATGAATGTACATCCCTGCCATCCACCAGACAGACCCCTTACTGTCCTTTAAAAATTTTCTGAGTCTTTGTGTAGATTTCCCAGGGCCTCCCCTCTCTGGATAGTCAGTCCCTCCTGCTGAGTGATGGGGGCCTTCCTTGCACACTGTGTTGAGACACTCCATGGTTTCTGTCTGACATTTGCAATCTCCTCCAACATTTATTCCTTCAATAAGTATTTGCTGAGATCCTACCATGTCCTGTGTACTGTGCTGGGGGCCGGAGGTGCAGCAGGGAACAAAACAGATATGGCGGTGAGTCATCTGTGTTTTCTTAGAAACCGAGGTCTGTTTGGAGGAACTGACTCTAAACAAGTACCAAGTAATTAAAAATACAAGTGTAGTAAGTTCTACAAAGGAAAAGTTTATCATGAGTGCTCCCAAAAGCTTTTTATCACTGCAACCCAGTGGCCCTCAGTAGGGGTGATTTTGCCCCCCTGGGAATATTTGACAACATCTGGAGATATTTTTGCTTGTCACCATTGGGTGGAAAGTGCTCCTGGGATCTGGTGGGAGGAGGCCAGGGGTGCAGGATAGCACAGGGTGACAAGGAATGATCTGCCCCCTGGTTATGAATGTTATAATGTTTATATATGCTCATATATGCTTTATATATGCTCATTAAATAAAGGATAGAGGAAAGAAGTCACTCAATCGTGGTGGCCAGGGGTGCCAGTGCTTCTTAGATGGGCACCTATGAATAATTTCTTCAATCCTCAGAGGCCAGGGCAGGGCTGGTGTCATTGCACAGGTCCCTGTGCTCAGAAGGCCCCTGGCTCCGTTGAAGGCTTGGCTAGCACTATCTTGAAATCCTTAGGAATTTTCCAGCAAGAGTCCTGCATTTTCACTTTGCATTAGGTCCCACCAATTATGTAACTGGTTCTAGGGCCAGCTTGTGATGGAGACTGTGGATAATGAAGCCTCTGAGAATGGGGTTAGAAGGGGGAGGTGATAGCCAAGCTTCTGAGGAGAGTGGGGAAGGCCCGTGACCCTCTCTCTGTTGTCTCAGACTGGTTCCAAAGCCTGGAGTTTTAAACATTTAATTTTATTTTTAAAATTTGGAACATCATGATTGTACATGTCTATGCAATACATTGCGATGTTTTGATACAGATAATGTTTGGTGATCAGATCAGGGTAATGAGCTTGCCCACTATCGCAAACATTTGTCATTATGTGTATGTGTTGGGAACAACCGATGTCCTCCTTCCAGCTGTTTCACACTATGTAATATATTATTGTTAACTGTAGTCAGCCCACAGTGCTAGAACTTAGTCCTCTCCAGCCACAACTGTGAATCCCTCAAGTCTCTCCTTCACCCCCCACCCCATCCTTCCCAGCCTCTAGTAGCCTCTGTTCTGCCTTTTATTTCTTTGAGATCAACTTCTTTTAGCTTCCAGGTATGAATGAGAACACACTTTTTGTCTTGGCTGATTTCACTTAGCATAATGTCCTCCACTTGACCTGTTGGCACAAATGACAGACCTTCCTTCCTTCCTTCCTTCTGTTCTTTCTTTTTTTAAAATAGGGTCTTTCTCTGTTGCCACTGCTAGTGCAGGGTGCCCCTCCATGTACCAGCCTTATTGGCTTCCTTGCTGGTGCCCAAACAAGCCCAGCACCCTAACTGCTTGGGCCCCCACATTGGCTGCTCGCTGGTGCTGGCATTCTCTTAGAGCAGGTGGTCCCTTGGCTCTGTCTTTCTATTCATTCAGGTCTCTGGTGTGTGTCACCTTCTGGGAGAGACTCTCCTGGCCAGCTTCTCTAAAATGGCCCTTCCATGACTCTTCATCCTCATCCTCAGTCTTGACCTCTCTCTGAAGTCAAACCATGTGATCTCACACCATTAATTGGTTCACTGTCTTTCTTTCCTGCTGAAGCAAAGGTCCCATCAACTTAGGCTTGTCTTGTCTTGTTCACTCCTGTATCCACAGTATTAGCTTCAGCCCCTCACACAGATTCAACCTTCCCTAAATATTTTTTTTTTTTTTTTAGACAGAGCCTTAAGCTATCCCCCTGGGTAGAGTGCCATGGCATCACAGCTCACAGCAATCTCCAACTCCTGGGCTCAAGCGAGTCTCCTGCCTCAGCCTCGCAAGTAGCTGGGACTACAGGCGCCCGCCACAACGCCCGGCTATTTTTTGGTTGCAGCCATCATTGTTGTTTTGGCGGGCTTGGGCTGGATTTGAACCCGCCACCTTAGGTGTATATGGCTGGTGTCTTAGCCACTTGAGCCACAGGCACCGAGACAAAATATTTAATACTTGAATGGATTTATGGGGTGGGTTCTTCTGCCCCAGGCAGACACTGTCTGCATTGACACGACACCAGAACAAAAGCAAAAATGAAAACAAATGCTGGGAAATCCAATCAAATAATCAGCCAGAATGTAGTCTTACTGGGTGGTTACAACCACCACCATGTCCACTGAACACTGTCCAGCTCTCCAGTGTATACTAGGCTGACACATTCTAAGACACATCCCAGAATAGCTAATCCAGTGTACTCCAGTACCACAGGAAGATAGAAAAAACTGTAGGGAGAACTCTCTTTCCCCAGCTCTGCTAGCTGTGGCTGGAACCCAGAGCCCCAGGCCTGAGCTCTGTGCATAAAGAGTTTATTATAGCACCAGAATCTACAGGTAGCTCAAACTAACCAACAAAAAAGAGCAAACAACCTTATTTATCACTGGGCAAAAGATAAGAACAGAACCTTCTCTGAAGGAGACAGACAGATCGCCAACAAATACATAAAAAGAGCGCTCAGAGAGATGCAAATCAAACCCACCTTGAGATACCACCTAACTCCACTGAGAACAGCCCACCTCACAGAGTCCTAAAGCTGCAGATCCTGGTGCAGATGTGGAGAGAAGGCAACACTTTTACACTGTTGATGGATTTGTAAACTAAAACAGCCTCTTTGGACAGAAGCATAGAGAATTCTCAAGGAACTCAAAGTAGACCTTCCATTTGATCCTGCAATCCCATTACTAGGGATTTTCTTCTACCCAGAAGAAAAAAACCCCATCATTTTATCATAAAGACATTTGCACTAGATTGTTTGTCACAGCTCAATTTACAATCACCAAAGATGATTCCAGATGTGGAATCAACCAAAGTGCCCATCAACCCGTGAATGGATTAATCAACTGTGTGGTATGTATACCATGGAGTACTATTCAGCCATAAAAAGATGGAGAGTTTACTTTTTTTGTATTAACTTAGATGGAATTGAAGCATATTCTTAGTAAAATTCCACAAGTATCCAATGTACTCAATACTAATATGAAGCCAGAAGATGATCTAATATACCCACACAACAGAAAAATTCAATTCAGTTCAAGATGGGAGGAGGGGGGAGGGGAAGGAAAGAGAAGGTAGAGGGAGGGGACAGATGTGTTCCCACTTAATGGGCACAATGTAAGGGGTAGATGGGACACCTCCTGGGTGAGGGGCTCAACTACAACGAGGACTTTACCTAACAAACACAAACAATGTAACCTAATTATCTGCTCTCATATTAAACTGAAATTAAAAAAAGAAAAAAGAGTTCATCATAGCACCAGAATGTCCTGGGAAACCAGTTGTCTGAATTCTCCCTTTAGACACTGGATCAAGCTGTCCAAATGGTGCTTTCCGGTTCTGACCAGCACCCCCGGTGCTGTTGATGTAAATGGTCCCCAGCCTCCTGTGGAGGAACACTGGACTAGAGTATTGTCTGGAGCCAGAGTCCTCCCTCTGTTTAATTCCGGCTTCAAGCAGACACAGGAGACTAATTAAGCAGTTCTATGGAGACTTTCCGGAAGAGTTCAGCCACCTCATTAATTGGAACTCAACAAAATTGGGATTAGAGTTTGGAATAAAAATAGCTTTATGCAGGTTGAAAGGTAACATTAGCTTTGGTGTCAGGAATGTAAGTTTCAAGGTAGTGGGGGAGATTGAGAGGGAGGTCAGGCAAGTGAATGTGTGTGTTCTGGCATCTGTGTGGGTCATGTGCAGAGCAGGGGTATGCCTCACACACGAGTCATGACAAGGAGATAAAACCAACTAACGGTATTATGTTTGTTCTTAGGTCAGCCCTCACAAATTATTACAGACTGGCTGGCTTCATCAACAGAAACTTATCGTCTTACAGCTCTGGAGGCTAGAAGTCCAAAACAGGGCAGGGCCATGTTCTTTGTGAAGCTCTTGGGGAGAATCTGTTCTGTGTCTTTCTCTTAGTTCCTTGGTATTCCTTGGTGCATAGAGGTCTCCGCCTCCACCATCACATGACATCATTGTGTGTTTGCGTCTGTGTCTAAATTTCCCCTTTTTGCTGGGACACCAGTCATATCAGATTAGTGCTTACCTTAATGACCTCATCTTAAGTTAATTGTGTTTGCAAAGACCCTATTTCCAAATGAAATCATATTTCCAGGTCCTGGGGCTTAGAGCTTCAACATATCTTTTTGGAGTAACACAATTCAACACAAGTATCCACTAAGCACCCCCTGCATGCTGGTACTTAGGGGACATGAGAGTGTGGACAGGGAAGCCTCACTGATCATACAGGCTAGATCCGGGCCCCCAGCATCCACATATGTTAAAGCAAGTGCTCATCTGGGTGGCACCTGTGGCTCAGTGAGTAGGGCGCCTACCCCATATACCGAGAGTGGTGGGTTCAAACCCGGCCCCAGTCAACCTGCAATAAAAAAATAGACGGGCATTGTGCCGGGTGTCTATAGTCCCAATTACTTGGGAGGCTGAGGCAAGAGAATCACCTAAGCCCAGGAGTTGGAGGTTGCTGTGAGCTGTGACACCACGGCACTCTACTGAGGGTGATAAAGTGAGATTCTGTCTCTAAATAAACAAACAAACAAAACAAGATGAGATAGAGACTCGGTCTGTTCTCATCTCAATAGCTCATCCCTTTAAAAATAGGCAAAATCACCTGTGATGCCCACCTAGAGTTGCAGTCACCCGAGTCCATCCTTCCTATGGCTCTGGTTCCAAAACCTTATAGTCTCAAAAACAAAGTCAGATTGTTTTGCTGGTGGACTCCTAGGAGGTTTTGGTTGTTACATGCTGACTCTCATACAGGGAATCCAAGCAGTGTCCTGACTAAACCACACACAGAGTCAGGGGAAGTTGCCCAAAGACTATACATTTTTAAATTACAATCATTTCCCAAGTCCTCCCACCCCATTCCGTACCCTTCCCCACATAACACCCTGATGGTGAGCCTGGGAGGACACATGTAGTGGGTATGTTAAGGGAACATCCAAACCCTACCTGTGTGGTCCCGTATGGTCTAGCCCTTGTTTAACTCCGTCACTCTCTATTTGTTGCTGAGCAGATTCACTCAACATTGGCTCAGAAAACACTTGGGCTTTTGCTCTGTGTACTTGCCATATGGGGGCTGGGGAGACAGCAAGGGAGAGAACAGACCGAGTCTCTATCTCATGGAGCCTACGCTCCATGGAGGAGCAGACCAGGAGCCCAGGGATGAAGGAACTCCCACTCTTGGCTGTGATCCTCTCTTTCTGTGCCAAGAAATCTGACATTCCAAATAGTCTGCGATATCTGCCTCATGCCACGGATACTTGTGTCTATAACAAAAAGACCATAAACTGGGTGCCTCACATACAACAGAATTTATCATTTGCAGTTCTGGAGGCTGAGAAGTCCAAGTTCAAGGTACTGGGAGGCTCAGGGTCTGATGAGGACTCAGTCTGGGTTCATAGATGGCAGCTTCCAGCTGTCCCCTCACATGGCAGAAGGGGCTAGCTGGCTTTGTGGGGTCCTTGTAATAAGGGCACTAATCCCATTCACAAGGGCAGAGCCTTCATGTCCTGATCACCTCTCAGAGGCCCTACCTTCTAACACTATCAAGTGGGACATTCGGTTTCAACGTGTGGATTTTGTAGAGGTGGGGTGGGGTCACAAACATTCAGACAATGTAACCGGAAAAGAGATGTCAGTGGCTTCTGCATACACCTCCATTTAGGGAGGGCTGGGCAGCAGCGGTGTCTGTCAGAGCAGAGGGGAGCCATCAGCCAGGGACTGTTTCTCCAAAGTCACCTTATCTTGAAGCTCCTAGCAACAGGTTGGGAGCAGGGAACCAAGGATGAACTTTCTGCCCCCTCTAATTTCACTGCTGATTCTATTTTCATACTAGAACTTGGTGTGATTATTAGAATTGTATCTCAACACCCAGGTCTGTGTGATTCCACAGCCCATGATCTTTACCCTGAGTGGAGTTAGCTGGGCTTAGCAGAGAGGCCTAGGTAGAGAACAGAGCCCCAGGCAGGACCAAGTTGACCTATGAGGGCACAGCAGGGCGCCCCGTCTTGCCTGTCAGGCTCCCATCTTCTGGCCTCCATGAACAGCACCATCCCTCCCTTGTACCTGGACCCACCTGCCTCTCAGTCACCCTCTGCTCTTCCTTCCCCCCACTATTTAGATCTACTGGCCATCAAGTCCTGCCATAGTTGCTCCAGAAACATTTCCAGAGACTGTCCCTTCTTCATTCTCTTTGCCACCAGCCGGTCTTGGCTGCTTGTGTCAGCCTCAGCCTTCTGTCTCTTCCCTTGCAAACAGCTAGTGATTTCCCATCATGCAAAATTGACTTTGGGGTTGATATAGTGGAATCATAGAACAGTCTAGGAAGAAGGGAGAATAAGCCCAAGGCACACTGGGCTCTGAGGAACTAGGGGAAGGGGCTTGGAAGGGAGCTGACTGCAGAGAGTAGGTAGGGGGATGCTGAGGTGCAGAGTAAACCCCTGGATCTATTGGGCACCCACTGGGGCGGAGTGTAGGGTGAGTCAGAGTGAGGCACTTGCCTTGGGGGTAGAATATCAGGGGGTACCTTCAAACTCAGCAATCAAGATCAATAATATCTCAATGTGATCTTTTAACACGTCAAAACTAATGCAAAAAAATCCATGATGAACAATTTGAAGCCACAGTAGATATTCAAGAAACCCAATGAAAGAATGGGAGGCAATAATCATGCCCAGTACAGCCAGCATTCGGTCAAGGGCTTTGCATGTGTTAACTCAATTTTTACAACAATGCTATGGGGTGGATTTTATTATCCCATTTTATAGAAGGGTAAGACAAAGGCATTCAGAAGTAAAAGGACGACTCATGGCTATATAGCAAGCAGAGAGTGAAACAGTAAAGTATCCCAGAAAATCTGATGTCATTCTTCCACGGGAATGACAAGGAATTCCTTTGACTCTCCTGGTGGCATAAAAAGAATTAAAAAGTTGCCATTGCTTTCCTCTGAGTCTCTATTTTGGATTAATCTGAACAGAATAAGGCCAATGGGAGACACTCCTCAATGCTAGTAAATAAATAAAATTAAATAATATAAGGCATCTCTCTGGGACCCAATAGCTACCTAATATCTGTTAAAAGCAGAGGAAGAAAAACCGTCTCCTCTAGGGTTTGACATCAGCTTAATAGGTGACACTATTGATTTGATTCACTGCTAGCCCCATGACAGCTGCCATCAGGGAGGAAGACGTTATCGGGGGAGCCGCAGGAGAGGGAAAAAGCAGGAGGAGTAATCAGTTTAACCTTCCTCAGCGGCCAAGTCCTTTGGGGGAAGGATTGTCCCTTCTCCGGGAGACAGACCCACCGGGAGAGAGGTAGCAGGTCCTCAGTGACAGCCCCCTCCTGGGGGAAGGGGGCAGGAAGAAAGGGTAGAGGAGGGATTTGTCAGATCCAATAAGTTTCTGTGATAAATACCAAAGCTTGATTTGGACTGAAAAATCCTCTTTGAAAGGTAAAGAATTGTATGCATTGTTCTTAGCTTACATGTGGCCCCTTCTATTTCCTGCACGGGACCAATCTCTTATTGTTCAATCTAATGTACTTTCCTCACTTGCTTGTTTGTTATCCCAGCAAAGCAGGGCTGTGCTATGACCAGCATCTCTTCCTGAGTCCACTGCAGGGGTGGGAAGCTTCAAATAGTCATGGTAGGAATATTTACTCTGTGGAAATTAGCAAATGCTCCCGCTCAGGTCCTCCTCCCCACTTATCACACCACTGAGCTCCCTGGGGAGGGACGTCATGTCTGCTCTGCCTCCCTGCGCTGCTCCGTCTCTGGTTTCACTGTGGCCGGGCACACAGTTGGCACTTGGTAAATATCTCCTGGCTTGACGGATGGCTGCGGTTGTTGGCGCCGCTCTCGCGTGGAAGAAATTGTTTTAACTCAGGCCTGTAATGTTGATTTATTCCCTACCCTGTATCAGACCACAGGAGATTCAGGATGGATAAATCATAGTTTTCTGACCTCCAGAGGCTCACACTTGGGGTGAGGGGTTTGAGAGAGGATGCAGGACAGATAACCAACTTGGGGCAGCAAGTACTTAGGATGCTGGCAAGGAGATGGCAGGCTAGAGCATCTTCCTGTCTGTATGCTGAGGGACTGTAACTTCCTGTGGTGTCAGCTCTCTGCATCAAGTGTCATGTGCCCAGCAGATAGGGGCTCAAACTGAACCCCAGCGGGCACAGCCCTGAATCTCACTCCCAGTATCTTACTGAGCTGTGGGGCTCCGGGTGGCTGGGTCATCTGAGTTCCAGTTTGCTCACATGGTAAGATAGAAATAATAAATTTACCCCAGGCGTGCTGTTTAGAAGGATAAATTAAATGACAAATGTAGACTGAGTAGACACTTAATAAAGTGCACATTGAATCAAATCAAAATGTGATCATCCAATATGTTAGAAGCAGCAAATGCTTTTCCTCCAATGCAATCCCTACCATCCAGTGTGAGCACGCATGCACTGCCTCCACACGCACGGCCCTCTCTGCCTCTCTTTGTCTCTCTTCCTCTCTCTCCTTCTCTTCCTTGCCCCACTCCCACATGCTTTACAAGTTTAATTTAGATGGTCTGCACAGCAAACCTGAAGGTCAGGAATATTACTATTCCCAGTTTATAAACGAGAAGACAGAGGGCCGCTTCCCCAATGTCACTCAGCAATCAAGTGGCAGGGCAAGGATCAGAACCCAGACACTGTGTCTCATGCTCCTGTCATATCTCTTGCTATTTTTCTCCACCCCAATTTCCTTCCACCACCTTCCCACCAAATACACTGTTGGGGTGAGAAGGGAACAACTGAGCAGCTGAGGGTGAGGCCAGCCAGGATGGGGACCCCGGCCTGGGCTGCGGGTGGTGTGGAGGATTAGAGGAGGATCCTTGAGGCCTGAAAGCCTTGGGGAGCCCTTCCCTCCAACATGCCGGCAGGCTGGCATCCTTCTCCCTTGGACACCAGCGGCTGCTGAGGAGAGATGCTGACCGTTCCTTTCCCTAATAAGGGAGGCTCAGAAGGAGCAATTGGCTGCATCAGCTTTTATTTTCTCCCAGGAGGGGCTGTGCTGGCCCTGTGCACATGCTCTCTCTCTCTCTCTGGGCCAGGCAGGCTTCCTCTGATAAAAGCAGAAGTTTGGCAAGACTGTCAAAAGTGGGAGCAGCAAACCTTTAACAGAATCTATCACATGCAGAGACGGCTCCTGAGGTTTCCAGGCTATGTCCCAAGGGGTGCTCGACTTCCCTGGGTCACTGTAGGGGCTTCCAGCCTCCCTTTACCTCCCTGTAAATGATGTCCAGAGCCAGCTCTCTAAAATGCATCTGCGAATGTCTGTCAATCAGGCTGCTCAGGGGCCCCTGGATAAAGTCCAGACTCCTTGACAATACACCCTCTCTTCCAAAGTTGACCGCCCACCAAGTTCCCTTCTCCCAAACCTCCCCTGCCTCCTGGCACCAGCTCTACCAGATGTTACAAGTTAAAACATGCAATCACATGTGGCATAATAAGAAATATATATATGGTTCCTGCCCCTGGTTTCTGGGACAGAGGTTCCAAAGCCCTGTAATATTTTTTGTTATAACACTTGGTCTTAGTACCTGGTTCCTAACATTAGAACACAAATTTGGAATCTCCCGAGTAACAAGGGTGGCTTTTTGCATGTTAATTAAATGACCAGTGGCTAGGAGCCTCTGGAAAGGAACCAACCCTGCATTTTCAGAGTTGGAACTTTCAGCCCCATGCCTGGAGCTCATGATGGGAAGGGGCTGGAGACGGAATTTAATCATCAATGGCCAATGATTTAATCAATCAAGCCCACATAATGAAACTTCCATAAAATCCCTAAGCAGTGGGGTTCAGAGAGCTTCTGGGTTGCTAAATACATCCATGTGCTGGGGGTGTGGCTCTTCATCTGTATCCTTTATCATAAGCCAATAATACCAAAGGAAGTATTTTCCTGGGTTCTGCAAGGGATTCCAGCAAATTATTGAACCTGAAGAGATGAGTGGGTAGTGGGAGCTCCCTATTTATAACTTATTTGTGAGAAGGATGAATGGCCTAGGACTTTGAGATTGGCATCTGAATTGGGGGCAGTCTTATAGGACTGAGCCCTTAACCTGTAGGATCTGCACTAACTCTGAGTTGCTGGTGATAGAATTGAATTGAACTGTAGGACAAACAGTTGTTTTCTGGAGAGTTGGAGAACCGGTTGGCACTGGGGAAACCACCTCTCATCAACCAACCAACCACATTCATTTAGTGTCAGAGTGTTGTAAGTAGAATAACAGTGGTATTTCTTTTCTATTTTTTTGAGACAGGGTCTTACTAGGTTGCCCTTGGGAGAGTGCCGTGACTTCACAGCTCACAGCAACCTCAAACTCTTAGGCTTAAGTGATTCTCTTGCCTCAGTCTCCCAAGTAGCTAGCTGGGACTACAGGTGCCCGCTACAATGGCAGTTGTCTGTTTGTTTGTTTTTTGCAGTTTTTGGCCAGGGCTGGGTTTGAACCCACCACCTCTGGCATATGTAGGTCGGCGCCCTACTCCTTTGAGCCACAGGCGCCACCCTACAATGGCAGTTGTCGTTGTTTAGCTGGGCTGGGCTGGGCAGGGTTTGAACCCGCCTGCCTTGGTGCATGTGATCAGTGCCCTACCCACTGAGTTATGGGCACCAAGCCAAGAATGGTGGTTTTCATTTGCGTCTCTCTTGCCAGCACCCTGGGCTTTGTACTGTGAATGTCCTCCACATCTCCTTTGGTGTTCTGATCTTAGTTGGGAATCACCTCCTCCTAGAAGCCTTCTCCCACCTCTTACAAAGGAGGATCGGGTCTCCTCATTAGTTATACAGTCTCAGAAGCCTTTAGATTTTTCCCTCTCCAGTTTCATGGCTCAGGGCCATACCTCTGTGCATGAGTTACAGCTCTGAAACTCTGCACTGGAAACTGTGGCTTCTAGTTGCAGGCGATATAGACTAAGCCAGTTTACCATAAATGTTATCCTCTGTGTGTAAATACCTCTAGGGGTTAGGGGACATTTCAATCTCACATTAAAGAAGAGCATTTGGACGTTCTCTCAGTATGTCCAGATCAGAACAACCCTTTCTCCATGACGTTGAACAGAGGGAGGCTCTTGACCCATCTTTCTCCGAGCTGTTGCTTCCCTGTGGACCCTGGGGTGAGCAGACCTCCAGATGTTTCTCTGCCATCTCGGGCTTCCCAGAACCATGCTCTGCCTCTTGTCTTTGAGCACCACATGTTGTCTAATTGAGCTCCCCTTAGGGCGGTGCAAACCTAAAATTGCTCAAGATAAGGGGGGTTCACAGGGACACCTTGGACTATTGTTGGCTAAAAAAAAAGGAATAAAATGTTAAGAGCTGTGCACAGCCCAGGCATCCAAAGCATCTTGCCTCAAAGTGACTAACAGTGGTTGTAGGAGGACAGGGGATCAAATTGCAGTGGAAACAGGAGAAGTTACTGAGTAAAGGAAGGGAAGGGCTCTTCTGGCATCAGAAACCCACTGGGTAAAGCAGACAGAGAAGGCTCAGGCTTCAGGGAAATGAAAAGATGAGGCTCAGAGATGGAGGCAGGAGGCAGCAACAGGTGAGTGAGGGTGGAGGGAAGGCCGAGGGTCAGATCAGGCAGGACCTCCAAGTGGGATTTAGTCCATTTTCTAAATGCCGTTAGGAGTTTTTCTTGTTGTTTTGAGACAAAGGTCATGATTTCATTTTCTCTTTAAAGGTCACTCTGGCCATGGGGAGAATGAGTTGTAGGTGAGGCAAGAATGGATGTGGGAACATTGTAATGACCCTGGCAAGAGATGATAACGTGGGGCCCCTAATGGTGGCAGTGGAAGTACAAAAAGCAGGTCATTAGAAGATAATTAGAGGGCAACCTTGACAACATTTGGGACTTAATTATCTCTATATTCATGAGCTTAGGGGTGTATGGTAGATTGAATTGTTGGCTGCCAGCTTTTAATTCCTCCTCCAAATATGATCTCATCAGGTGTGGAGTTTACAGTTTTATACTTTGGCTTCAAGGGTGGCCATGTGACTTATAGTGGTCAATGGCACATGGAAGAAGTAACACTTGCCAGTTTGAACTCTGGGCCTTAGCAGGCTCCTCTATCTCTCTTTATCCTCCTGCCACTGCCTGGAGAAAAGTTTCCTCTGGATCCCTTTGGCCTAGTATTACTATACATGGAGCAGAATGGCCCCAGCCTTCTCTTTCCTCCCTGCTCTTCCTCTCCCAGATTCCTGACTCACAGAAATTCTGAGATAATAAATGTTTGTTTCAAGCTGCTAAGTTTTGAGGATCACTTGTTACATACAATCAGTAACTAACACACTCATGCACTAACTTCTGCTTACTTCTTATTGGCTAGAATGTGTCATATGGTCAATCCACTCTCAAGGGAGGCTGGGAAATGTAGTTTCAAATGAGGCAGGTGGTGGATCTGAGCAAAGCTGTGGCCCTGTTAGTGGGGAAGAAGGGGAAAATGGACATCGCATTAAGCCATTTCTGTCCTGTTGCTTTATTATATCTCTTAGAGCATAAAGCTATAAGGCATTGAAAATGACTTGTAGATGACGTCTCCCTTTTCCTTTTGTTTTTCCTCACTAATTTAGGGTAGAGAGATAGTAATTCAACTCCCATGGACTCCCATTGCTTCTGTTGCAGTGTTTCAAATTAAATTTTGGGACAAGGCAAGTAGAAGTCCTATCTGTGACTATTTCTGCTATAAATAAGTCAGTCACAGAGATACCTGCATCATGAGTCAACCATTTAATTTCTTAAGGAGACATTAATTTAAGAACCTTCCTACTGGCCAATTGTATGGCTATGCCAGGATTTGGAAGGATTTACAGTCTCTTAATTTTTCTAAGTTGCACATTTTCCTTCATTCCTTTTCAAGAGGAGAAGACCAAAATGCTATCATAATATTTCATGTCATAGACTTGAATATCTGCCATACGAACATATTACTTTTCTCCCTAATTAAATAAGAAGTGCAATCCCAGTTTTATGTTCTCATAAAACACATCCATCACACCAAAAGCTTTTTTGTGCTGTTCCTCAGTGGGAAGGAAACTAACATTAATTGAGGCCCTACTGTGTGCCAGGTGCTTTCTGCCTATTAACTGCTTTATACACTCACAATAGCTCATCGACGGAGATTTATTATTATTATTTCTGTTTTATAGGTGAGATTCTTAGAAGTGGCTTGCCCAAAGGAGAGCTGAGATTTACAATCTGGGACTATCTGGTTTCAAAGTGTTTGAATGTGATAGATTTTGTGAATCTATCATCAAAGTGATGATAGATTATCACTCACCCCTGTCCCCTATTTCAGAAGGACCTTTCATGACCAACATTTAACTTTGCTATGTTAGTTGGTTCCTTGACCCAGTTAAAAGGAAAGTTAATTCCAAAACTTTTAGGTACTTACGTAGTGCTTAATTACATTTTAATATTTGATGTGCTTAGAAACTGTGAAGAATTAGTGCTAATTCTGAAATGATTATCACATTCTGGCATGTCTTATAGTATGTGAACCATGGCCTTGGGGACATTTTTGAACTTCTCCTTCTAATTATCGCCACGTGGATGTGAACAATGCTGCTATTCAAGGAACCTGTCAGGACTTCAATTTTTTTGTCATTTTTTATAAAAGATTGAGGAAAAATGGATCTGGCTTTTCTGAAGATGTTGGCTGAATAACTAATTCCAGTGTTCTATTTCCTATCGAGTGGCTGACCTTTGCCTAGATTTAATTTGAGTGGCGGGGTCATTGTTAGTTAAAATTTGGTGTCATTTTGTTTTAATTTTTTTAAATTAAAATATTTTGACATCATTTTAGTTCTACATTCAGTTGTAAGAACTGGTGCAAAGAGACACACTGTGGCCTACGTGGCCTGTACCCGGTTTCCTCTGATGGTAACCCACGTGCGAAACAAAGAACAATATCACAACCAGAGTATTAAAACGGATGTGGTCAAGACACGGAATTCACAAAGATTCTTCCTATTTTCCCTCTACACCCATACCCAGTTAACGTAGTTTAATCGCAAAGAATGAAGTCAACCCAATAGAGCTTAAGCAAGACAAAAAATACAAAAAAAAAAAAAAAAAAAAAAAAAAAAAAAAAAAAAAAAAGGAAAGAAAGGGATTTCTTGGAAGGTGCAGTTACTACCTGCTGTTATCTGATTCCGGTATCCCATTTCCTCTTTCTCATCCCATCAGGTGGCTCTGGTGAGGCTGTCAATCAGACCTCGCTCCCAGTGCCATGGAGATGGTCAGGTGACTCAAGCTGAGCCCATCCCAGTAAACCATTTTCCTGCTGACAGGGATTAGCGTTGAGTGAGCAGGTGAACACATTTTAAATTCCGGCCTAAAGACCTTCCCTGGGAGTTTCTGAGGTGGAGCTGGCAAAGGTG
>NW_003852627.1:1048457-1056245 GCF_000181295.1 Otolemur garnettii
GGCAGAGAGAACAAATCCAACCCAGAGGCACGTACCCTGGGAAGTTGTCGGATGAAGCAAGCCATGGGCATTTTGACCTGGTTTGCTCTCTGGGCCCAGTTGCACCTGAGGCACCTCCTTTTCCCTACTTACTGGCTTGAGTATGATCACTGTTCACCCCGTATATTAACAATATACAACATCTAGTGTGCAAATCCATCATCTCACCCATTTCTGCCCGCTGTGGCAAGAGCAGCCATAATCTAACCCAGGGGATGATAATTCATTCCTAAAGGAGCAGGGAAGTTCTTATACCAAAGGAAAGGGGGTTATGGGTTTGATACTTACTGTTATGTAATTTGGTAAAAATTACTTTGCCCTTCTGAGCCTCAGTTTCTTTGAAATGCAGACATGAATATAATAATACCCTCCTCTCAATATTGTATGGATTAAAAATACAATACACTGTATTTAGAGAGTAACCAGTGCCTTCACTCTCTTATGGGTTGGATGCCTGAAAACTGCTATTATTTCTACTAACTGTTTCATACACAGGTGGACTCTTAATTTTCTGAGTTTTAGTTTACTCATCTATAAAATGGGTGTAGGGATAAGATTGTTGCAAGGATGAAGGGCAATCAATGTATGATGCCTCAGCCAGGCTTCTCACTTTCCTTCTCCACATACTCACATGTCCTCTTCACTTCCTGGTATTCATATAAAGAATAGAAGATGTAAACTGCACATTTCCCTTGCTTATAATGAAGAGGAACACATCTGCCATGCTGGATTGACTAGGAACATTACTTATCAGTTGATGCACAACAGGTTACCCCCAAACTTAGAAGCCTAAAATAATAAGCTCTTATTATGTCATAAATTCTGTGGCAGAAGAAATTTGGAAATGGTTTAACCAGTAGCTCTGGCTCCTGGTCTGTTTTGAGGTTGTAGTCAAGACATCAAGTCAGGCTGCAGGCATCATCCATCTGAAGGCTTAACTGAGGCTGGAGGATCCACTCCAAGGCGGCTCATACACTTACATGTTGCCAGGAGACCTCACTTTCTGGCCACACGCACCTGGCCATCGGGCTGCTTGAGTGTTGGTAGAGGTGAGAGTTCACCTCTGAGCTGTTCAGTGGACTTGCTTCAGTTCACCCAGAAGAACTAGCAAGTTCAGTTGTGTCAAAGGGAGAGCAAGAAACTGGAAAGTGAAAATGAGGCAGCTGGGACTCCATTACAGGAGAACAGAAGGAGAATAGAAGCAAAGGCATGGGCTTTTCCAGAGAGTGGAAAAGATCCCCTTAGTGTGAGAGGAGACCCCACACAGAAGCAGTACACCAATACGGGGACCTTCGTCTCTCCTCCATTCATCTGTAAGAATTTTCATCAGTTCCTCTTGGGTCTTCAGCCATGCTGTCCCCGTTTAATTGGTTGTGGATTAACTTAGTTGTCACATAAATTCAATTTTCTTTACTCTGTAAAGATAATAATTATTATTTTTATTTTTTTGTGTCAATAATTATTAACTGTTATTTTTATAGTGATGGTGTCTGTTAGTCTCATGATGTTTGTGGCATGGGGGTGTGCCTCGTTCTGTGCCAGAATCCTTATCTTTGTTTTAAGGGAGGATTATTCATGGGCTAGAGTTCAGGTGTCACAGGCTGGACAACACGTACGTGGTTAACTAGATCATACTCACCCCAAATTTCTTGTTTAGCTTCAGGGCCCTTTCCAACTTTCTTGTCCAGAAGGCCATAATTCTCTCCCACCTCCCCGAAACCCCTTTAACCTCCTTCCATCCCTAAACAAGTGTCCTCACAATGCCGCAGCTGAATTCCTCCGGAGCAAGTTATTCAAGAGAAAGCAAGAAGGGAAGCCGTCATGTCCTTCGTACCCCAGCCTCAGAAGTCACACCACATTACCTCTGAAATGCCCTATTAGCTTCACGAGTCAGCCTATTCCATATGGAAGTGTACTAGAAGGTCGTAAGTAGCAGGAAGACAGAATCCCTGGGGCCATCTCGGAGCTGGCTAACATAACCAGATACAGCGATATCAGTACGCTTGTCACTCGGTGAAGCACACGGCAGACAGTTCCTCCTTCACCCTTTCATTTACAGACTTCCAACATCACTATTTTCCCCTGAGGCTCACCTGTGCAGGAGTTTGTAAGTCTAGATATGTGCTGTCTGTGTTGTGGATTCTGTTTTCTTTCTCACTGCGAGTATCTTCTTAATTCATAAAGCCCACTTACCAATTAACCTTTATTCTCTCACTGAATGGAAGGTAATCTCTCCCCAACTAGGGCCTGGAGCTCCAGGAGGAGCTTAATTCTGTAAAATTCAGGGAAAGTAGCAACACACAGACAAATGTCATTTATGAGCCCTCACGGGCCCCAGGCTGATTAGGAAGATGCTGGAGAATAATTGCAGAGCTAGAGGGGCCTCCGGAGTGGGAATCATTGGCTGGTGAGAAGGGCCTTGTTAAAATCAATCTGAACAAAGAACATTTCACAGAACAAACCAAGCCTGTGAAACAAACAAGGTCCCCAGCTTCCCAAGTGACTGGAGCCCCAAGATACTGAAGAAGGCCTCTCAAATTCAGATTTCACAGCAAAGAGTAATTTTAGGTTGATTTTAATGAGGAAAAGAGAGGGGGAAAAGAGGAAGGGAGATTTTAAAATTAGGGAAGTGGATCCTGGGACAAGAACAACTTTTATTCATTCAACAGCTATTCATCAGGCATCTTCCTGCATTCACCAGTGGTCAGGGGTGTTGCACAACGAGATACGTAAGATCCAATCCCTGCTGTCAGGGAGTGCATCGTCTAGACAGGGAAATTGAGCTGTGAACAAGTCACGTCGCTCTAATGTGTGGGTGAGAACACAGAAGAAGGTACGCATTACAGCCTGAAGATCAGAATAGATTTCCTGAAGGAGGATACCGTGCCTGAGCTGAATTATAAAGCTCAGCAGCAATGGAAAAAGCACGAGAAACACCCAGATAAAGGGGTCCTCAAGTGCTAAGCAACAGGGACATGAACTGTAGGAAACCAAGCAGACCCAGGAGCTGCCCTTTCCCAGTCTGGGGACTCCTGGGAGGAAGGTGGAGGTAGAGAGCTCCAGGGCTTGGTGTTGAATTTACCCACTTCTTTGATTAGAGCAGAGTGTGCACAGTGCACGCATCGGCACACCTGTGAAACGCTGTGCTCTTGTTTCTGTTGACTCATTTGACACCAGGTAGCAACTGATAGGCCCGGTTGGGGTGGGGCAGGCATTCCGGGCCTGGGCAAAGGCGATTTTCAGATTCAATTATTACAATCAGGTCTCTCATATATTACATTTGATATTCTCTCCCTTACATCCCAGCACCTAACAATAGTGTCTGAAATATAATAGGTGTTCTATGCATGTTGAACTGGACAAATGTATCCCCATATCTCATGTTTACCCAGAAGACACTGATGAGTGAATCTCGTGTAACTGCCAGATAAGCATTTTAAAATCTCACCGGCCAGGGCTTCCCTGTACCACAAAATGCTTCCTCAAGTGTTCTGGGCAGGTGGAGCCAGAGGAAGGAGCGGCCCCAGAGTGCTGGTGTAGGCACTTCACAGCGCCTGGAGGGAAGCCCCCCATTCCCAGAGGCCCCATTTCCCACACTCAGCACAGCACTAATGTGTTTTCCTCCCCGTGAGAGGTGATTAATCTACCTTCACCTCGGCCTGTGTGTTAAGCCTTTTGCAACTGTGCTTGTTGTAATTAAACACAGAGTGTGTTGTTTAAAAAGTACATGATGACGATACAGATAGGGAAAAATTCTAAGTTCAATCCCATTTAGTCTGGTTGGCCAGAAAAAGTGTTTGAAAGCTGCTAAAGTTAAGGGAAAGTCAAAGCTTTCATCAATAATTTTTATCAGATTTCATCAATGATCCTCATCAGAGAGGAAACGTTAAACAACAACAAACAGACCCAGTCATTTCCTTGGTCTCAGGAGTGTACTAGAAAGCCCGCTTCATCCACATCCCTCAGGACAGCCCAGAAAAGGCAGTAAGGACATCAGCCCGTTATTTAAAGGGAAAAGTAGCTTCCCTCCAGAGATCCCAGTGAACGTGTCATCAGAACTTCATTTGGCATCATCTCCTTAAGATTTGTCCTGGATGGGATGGGAGATTTGATCTCCCTCTACTTTCTTCTCTATTCCCATATGGCATCTTGAAATGCTCTCTCTCCCTCTCTCCCCCTCTCTCTTCCCGCCTCTCTCTCCCCCCCTCCCCCACAGAGCTATTCATCTGTAAGCTTCAATGTCAGTCTCCCTACTAGGCTTCCATGGACCTTTGGAAGACAAGGCCAGTAGCTTGTATTTTTCTCTATCTTTATTTCTTTAAATGTAGTCCCTAGGATGTAGCAGGTGCTCAAGAGTGTTTGTTAAACGAATGGACAAAAGGACATTTCCCATCCCTCTCAGGGGCTTTATGTCCTCAACTGCCCCCAAATAAGACTTGATGATAACCCCAAGGACCCTCCTAAGGTCTAACATTCTTTGACTTTTCAATGTGCCAATTGAAACCAAGCCTATTGTATTGTAGCATTAACGGAGAAGACCCATTGAGATGGAGATTCCATGGCTCTATGAGGATAGGAGATATTTTGTTCTTTTAAAAGATAAGGTCCTTCAGGGTGACATCAGATTTTATTAATGCTTCCCTGCTCAGTGTCCACCTTGAGAGGCAGGGTTACATGTCTAGTTTAGATGATGGAGACATCCAGATAGAACATAGCTAGTTCCCACCAATACTAGGTTCTCCTTTTCTATTCTGTACACTTGAAAGGCCACATTTACCAGACCCCTTGGAATTAGGTGGGGTCATAACACTCCTTTGTACTGAGAATGCATATCATTTTTGGGCAGAGACACTTTAGAGATGGGGCATGTTTCTCTCTCTCTTTCTCTTTTCCCCAGATGTAGCAAATGAGGAGACTGCGTCTTCCAGATGGTATAGCTACAAGCCAGTGGGTTCCCCTAGAGCTTGGTGCCTGAGTGACTGTGTGGAGCACAGTGCCCTGCCAATCCACTAGGACATATGGTGTGATGGGGAAATATAAATTTGTTCTGTTAAACCACAGAGATCTAGGGACTGTTTGTTACTGGAGCAAAACCCAGCCTAACCTGACTGCCAGAGGCATGATGCTGTTTACTGGCTCTTGTCTGATGAACTTGAAAGCCATGAACCCCACTCTGAGGCATTTTTCATGCTGCAACAAGAGCAGATTTAAAATGTGTCAATAACTCAGCACTACTTTCCATTAGTGAACTGCTAAAATTAGACAAGGGGCCTTCTGATAAAGAAGCAAGAAAGGAACTGGAGGGAGGGACCAAGGGAGTTCTCCAGGAGACACTGCTATTCCAACAGACTGTTTTGGCCTGTCTCCCGCTAAAGAGTTCACAGACCATTACCATTCTAACCAGGCTCTTGCTTTATTTCTAGATGCCTGGGGAGTTGGTTATTTTTCCTTTCTGAATAAGGAGGATCATTTTGATAACAAGTGACAAAGTAGCTGGCTAATATATTTGATTGAATAAGAGCTAGGATTGGAGTCTCCAGGTTAAGCTGGTACCATATCTTGTGAGCCCACAAATCACTCTGAAGATCAGAAACTGGAAAGCCAGATTTGAATCTCATTCTTGAGGATGATTCCAAGCTCAAGTTCAGAGTAGAATTAGAATGACTTCAGGATGAATCACAGCTCCCCATTTCCCAGCTGTGTGATCTGAGGACAGATGCTTTACCTCTCTGGGCAGAGTTAGGAGAAAAAAGTCAAGAAGATAAAACTGACCTCATTGGACTGTTGTGGGTATTAAAAGAGATGACATATTTGTGGCAAGTGGAAATCTGACACCACAAATTGACCCCCTGCAATAAATGTAACCCTTTCCCTCTCTGTATCACAATTTAGTCTCCATCTCAATGTCTTACACTGACCCCAGAGCCTCTCCATGTTTCTTACTCTTATTGATAAGTTTAAGCTGATCTCATCCCAAAAGAAATATTCTGGACACTTACGGAGTCAACCTGTGATGGGTGGGAACTTGAAGGCTGTCCTACAGCCTCTGCTGGACACCTTCCATGCTGTATTAGTTACCTGCTGCTGCATGAAACATTGCCCAAAGCTTCACAACTTGAAAAACCCAAATATTTATTATCTTACAATTTATGCATGTCAGGAATCTCCATGCAGCTTAGCTGAGTGTCTGGCTCAGGGACTCCCGAGAAGCTACAATCAAGGTGTCAGCTGGGGCTGCAAAAGCCTCTGCTTCCAAACTCACTCATGGATGTTGGATTGAGCCCCTCTGGTCCTCACTGGTGTTGGTCAGAGACATCAATTCTTTGCAACACTGATGCCTCCAGAGGGCAGCTCACAACACGGCAGCCAGCTCCCTCTGATGTGAGAGCCAGAGAGAGAGAGAGAGAGAGAGAGAGAGAGAGAGAAAGTGAGCCAGCTCATGACAGAAACAACAGATTTCCTGCAACCTGATCTCGGAAGTGACATTCCACTGCTTCTGCTGTACTCTGTTCCTCAGAAGGCAAGAATTGTTTGGGGTCATTTTAGGATTTGCTTCCTCTGACTTCCACTGGGAACAAGATTCAGGTGTCTGTGCTCAGTTGTTCCCCAAGGCTATCCTCTTTCCTTTGCTCATATTCCCCTGGGACTTGACCTGGGCAAGTAGTGGGCAGGTTTCAAGACCTCTTCTCAGAGATAGAGCAACATTCAACCTTCTTTGCTCTTCTCCCTCTCTGCTCAAGCCTTGCGATCTCTGGCTCCTTGAAGGCAGTAAAATTCACTCCGATTGATTATAAATTCTCCCAAATCTATTATTAATGGTACCATTTCTGTGCCTAGAGTTTTTTAGGGCCCTGACTTCTGATTCTTGAAACCTAGGATTTTGAAACTCAGACCTAGGATTTTGAAACTCAGAAAACTGTTCTCTCCAACTCTTGTTTCTGCCTTGAGTTTCAAAAGCTCGTCTTGAAACTCACAGAGAACTGACCATCCTTCCCTTCCTGAGTTTCCACTGTAATGTTCTTTCCCTGAAGCAGGGAACACAGAAAGCCCTGGCATGCCAGGCTGGCAGAGGGATCAGCAGGAATTTAAGGGGGGTGTTGTCTGTTACTACACACCAGTAGGGTTTTGCTAAATACATAAAGTGCTTGGCACATTGTCATGTGAATTTGTCTTCTTTGTTATCTTTGTTGGAGGTGAGTAGATGGTGACATCAAGTGGGTGAGGGAAGCTATAGGGGCTGGTGCACTAACTGGAAATTACATCTATGGATGGAGGTTTAACTGGCTGCCAGCAGCACAGTGGGTTGTCCTGGCCTTCAGGTACCAAGGTGGGAAGACAGGAGGGACAGAGACACATAACTTCAGAGGGAAAGAGACGCATAACAACTTCAGTTCTCTGCAGAATGCCAGGGAGGCACAGATACTGAATTGTTTTAAGTCACACACAGCAAGTGGGACAGGCCTTTAGAATCTTAAATTCGAACCTCACTAGGTGATCAGTTGAACAAAAGGGATGGATTCAGGGAGATAAAGGGTCCCCTTGACACACTTGTCATCATCGTCATCGTCACCATCACCATAATCTCCATTGTCCACCAACAGTTTTGAATTCCATATTAAATACTTACTATGCTCTATCCCATCTCTGTGCCCCTGTGCTACTCCAGCCACTGCTGCAACAGCCCGCTTTGTCTGTGTGGAACCTCTCAGTAATTCTCCTCTTGCTTTCCTTTTCTTTCTTTTTTTTTTT
>NW_003852627.1:1056337-1059890 GCF_000181295.1 Otolemur garnettii
ACTCTGAGATATCATCTACCTCCAGTGAGATTAGCCCACATCACAAAATCCCCAAACTACAGGTGCTGGCGTGGATGTGGAGAGAAGGGAACACTTCTGTACTGCTGGTGGGAATGCAAACTAACACATCTCTTCTGGAAAGAAGTTTGGAGAGCACTTAGGGAACTAAAAGTAGACCTGCCATTTGCTCCTGCAGTTCCTCTACTGGGTATATATCTCCTCTTGCTTTCTGCCCCAGGGCTTCTCTGACCCATCTTGTAGGACGCCCATAAGAATCCTCCCAGCACCACGCTATTCTGAATGTGTGGGAGACTGAGGCTCCCTCCCCCGCGGGACTGTATCAGCAACCCTTTCTTCAGTGTCTGGGACAGACAGCTCCTCTGAAAATCCTGGTCATACTGAACCCTTCCTGCCGCTGTGCTGGTCGGCCTGAGGACATACTCTTTATGAATTTCTCTCCTTCCCTGTTCCTCTAGTCCAGTGGTTTTGAACGGGCGTGCCAAGGCATGCTGATGTGCTGCGAGAGGATCTCAGGTGTGCTGTGAACCAGTTTAAAGATCATTAACTAACTCGTTTTTGAAAGAAGTTCAAATCACAGTAAGTATATTCTTTTTTTACTCTTTTATCAATGTCATTTAAGTGTGCCGCGGACGTTTAACTATTATTCAAGTGTGCTGTGAGATAAAAAGGGTTGAAAATCACTGCTCTAGTCCTTGTCCCTCATTCTTGTCCCCTAGGATCACTTCCCCAAGCAAATTGCCCGACAAAAGCTCCTATCTTAGGATTTATTTTCTGTCTGGCTAACTAAGGCAATTTCCTTTTCTAGACTAGATCCTAAGCATTTTGTGCATAATAACTCATCCGATCCTCACAACAGTCCAGGAGGTAGGTGTTATTATCTCCATTTTACAGATGTGGAAATAGAGGCTCAGACAGGTGAAATGATTTAGCCGAGGTCACACTCAGGGAATGGCAGGTTTGGGTGGGAGCTCTGATCAGCCTAACTTCAGAGGCATTGCCTGACGTCCCCATCAGAGCCCAGTGGATTCCAGGTTGTGCTGTGGGTGATGGAGACACTTCACCGAGGGTGTTACAGGTGAGCACTGACTCTGTCCTACACCTACGGCTTGGCTCTGTCCTCCAGGAACTGATGTTCTAAAATTGCAGATTCAGGACCATGGCCAAGGGCTCAGAGGCTCCCACCCTTGTGAATTCTAAATACTTTGAAACTCGTTTGAGATTCATTGGCAGCTGAGAAAAGGAAAAATGTGCTTGACTTGCTCTGTTATTTTTCTTTTCTTAAAGAGACTTCAAGGTCGATTTGGTAGTGAGCCCAAGGCCCCTGGACCGGTCAGTTCTGGTCTGGAGACAGGAGCTGACTGCTGATGTCTGCTGAGTCTGGTGTTATTTTGTCCTTGCAAAGAGAAAGTGAGTCTCATTTTATTTATTTATTTATTTATATTTCCTTGCTTGTTTTTTATTTTTATTTCTTTGATTTTTTTTTTTTTTTGTTCTTGTTGAAACAGAGTCCCACCCGGTGACCCTGAGCAGAGTGCAATGGCATCATAGCTCATTGCAACCTCAGACTCAGACTGTGGGCATCCTTCTGCCTCAGCCGGAAGCAGCTGGGATTACATGTCTCACTGTGGTGCCCGGCTGGGTTTTTCCATTTTTTTAGGAGTCAGGGTCTCAGCCTCGCTCAGGCAAGTCTTGAATTCCTAAGCTCAAGCAATTCTCCCTCCTTGGCCTCCCACAGTGCTGGGATTACAGGAGTGAGCCACTGTGCCCCGTGCAAGTTCCATTTTAAAAAGCCTTTCTGTGCTTCATTTTTCTGCAGTGTTGACCTTTGGATACCCCTACCAGCTAGACTTGGGATTCTGTCATTGACATCTGCTTGTGTATGTCAGGGAAACTCCAGCTTTCTAAGTAACTCACCTTTGTGTATCTGAAGTCATCTTTCCTGCAGGTAGGAACCAGAATGCATTGCATATCACACCTTGTAGGTGCTGTGGGTCTTACATGGAATTTCTCATTCCATCCTAATACTTCCATTATACAGATGAGAAAACTGAGGCCCAAAGGGGATACTTGACTTGCCTGAGACAAGTAAGTGAAGAAGTCAGCGTTTAAGCTTTCAGCTTTCAAAGTCAGACCTGTTTTACCTCACCAGATTGCTTCTACTCTTGGTGATTCCTTCCTTTGGGTTAAGTCCTGCTCTCTTCCCAGGATATCATGAGGAGAATATGATTCACAAATCCCTGAAAGTTCCCCAACTGGAAAATGAGGGTCAAACGAAGACAAATGGTGGGATTGACACTGTACAAAGTGCTCACTCATCAGGGCCCAGTACCTGGGCCCAGCTGCATTGCAGACCTTTGAAAGTGTGCAGGACTACACCAGCCACAGTTCCAGGGAGGGACCACACGAGGCAGATAGCTGAACAGAGTGCTGGGAGGGGTGAGGGGCATCTGCCATCCCAGCACAGAGAGTCCGTGGAGACCTCAGTGTGGTCTGCAAAGAAGCAGCATCTGATTCACCCGGAGCTGGTTAGAATTGCAGAAACTTCCGAGAGCCCAAGCCTGCTGCAGCAGAATCTGCATTTTAACTTAGTTCCTGGGTGACTTGAATGTATTATTATGTTTGAGGAGTGTAGGGCCGAGAAGCAAAGCTGCAGCCTCTGATCACACTCTCATCTGATGCTGCCAGTGTGCCAAGCTCTCCTATCCATGCTGACTCGCTTAGGGCTGTGACATTTTTACCCCATTGTTTCAACCTTGTGGATATCTTTAATGCAAACATCAATGTGAGAATTCTTGTGACATTAATTTTCTGCAACAACATGTTTTGTGGAGCAAATTCCATTAAGCCATTTTAATCTCGGGTTTAATTTTCTATACAGCTCAACTAAACCATTTCCATTTTTCCATTAAAATGTTTATTTGTCATACAATTATTTTACAGGATCAATTATTTTCTTTTTAGACTTTACAACAAGCACTTGACTCATCAAGTGCTCTTTTTCTTATCCCAACTTCTTGCTGAGTATAAGTTCTGCTGTTTTGGGGTGTTTGCTTGTTTTGTATATTCAATCCTTTTGTGGCCATTCTTTCTATCAAGTTCAAATCTCCTGGATCAAATTTTGCAGATCTAAATTTTGTCAGTAATACTTTTTTTATGTTTACTGTCAATTTTCAGCCCATTTCAGCCCTCTTGGTTTTACTGGTTGCTGCGGATTCTTACCAGTAACATATAATCACCACAATGCAGGCTCTGAAAGGCAGGATTTCTGTCTGCATTTATTTATTTTTGCTGCCTTATCCTGGAGACCTAGAAAACTGCCTAGTAATGACTGAATCAATGACTAATGGATGGTCTGGGTTAATTTGATAAGAAAACTGTGAAGAACTTAAAGAGACAGAGATGGAAATAGAAGAGAAAGTGGAGGAGAAGAGAGAAGATGGAGAAGGTGCATGCACACAGGCATAGATGCACAGTGCGGGCATGCACACACACACACACAGACGTACATGCACACAGGCATAGACGCACAGTG
>NW_003852627.1:1081809-1083496 GCF_000181295.1 Otolemur garnettii
GTTTCTGCCGGGTTCCTCTGGTGCGTTTGCTATCCAATTGTGACATAATGAGAATGAACACTTCAGGGGATGGAAGGGGCACCGAAAGAGAGCAGTCTTTGGAAGGTCTGTGGTCAGAGCCCTGGGTTGCCGATTCAACCCGTATAGATGGAACCAAGCACTTTGGCCCCAGAGCCTCCACATCCCGTTCTACACAGAGAAACCAGCATCTAGCTCATAGGTTTTCCGTGAAGGCTTTGTAAGAATAGAGGTCCAAAGAGTACTGAAAACCAACACACCAGTACTTAGAAGGCTGTCTTGTCATTCAGAAAGCTGCAAAGACTTGAGGCTTGTTCTTAGAGTCATCGGTACCCATTGAAATAACGACATGTAACAACTATGCCCCAAATCTTGGTGGCTTAATACCTCAAACTCGTTTTTTCTCATTCACGTGATTGGAGTTTGGCGGGTCTAGTCTGGATTCCCCTGGGTCTGCCTCCGAACGAGAGGTCTGATCCAGGTTTTCTCTTGAGTGTCACCTTGTTCTCCTAGGGCCAGTGGCTACCCAGAATTCTACTCTCATGGTGATAGCAGAAGTGTAAGGGGGCAAGCCAGCCACGGGAACATCTTAATGGCCTAATGTTCTATTGTCCAAAGCCAGACAGGAAGCAGAAGCTAACTTCAATAGTCAGGAAAATGTGCTCTACCTACTTTAATGGAGGGCACTGCACAGCAAGGTGACCCAGGGTGGGAGAAAAATTACGGCTCCTTGGGGAGGGAGGGGGTACTGGGATCCAACCTTCTGTAGCCTTCAGGGCAGGAGGAGTAAGGGCTCGGTGCCTGGTGTGGACGGTCTGGGTCCCAAGTCTAGGCATTTCTTCCACGTAGCTGTGAGACTTCAGGTAACTCAAGCCTCAGTTTCCTCATCTGTAAAATAAGCAAAATAATGAATAGTATCCATCTCACAGGATTTTGGTGGTACCGCCTGATTTATTTAGGACAACAGCCTCGCAACTTGCCTCCTTGCTTTTACCTTGAGCTCTTGGTAATCTGCTCTGTACAGATCAGCCAGAGTCAGCCTTCAAATACAGAAGCCTTTCCAAAAGATGGAAAACAGATTAGTGGTTGCCAGAGACAGGGAAGGGAATGACTGCTAATGGGTGATGTTTCCTTTTTAGGGGATGAAAATGTTCTAAAATTGATTGTGGCGATGGCTGTGCAGCTTAGTGAAAATATGATGTATGAAGGCTCCTCTGCCAGGAACCTTCCTCCCCTACATGTTTGCAGACACCTTGGGTCTTTGCTTAACTACGTGTGACGAGGCCTTTCTGGACCACCCTGTTGAATCACGCATTCCTCACTACCAAGCCCTCTCACAATGCATTTTTCTTCAGTCAAGGTAACAATCTGACATGTTTTTTATACTCAAAGTAGTGTTAGTTATTGTGTTTACTATGCGTCCCTGCCACCCTCTTCTCTCCCTTTCTGACATATACCAGTAGAATGTGACCTCGAGGAAAGCAAGAATATCTATCTGCTGGGTTCCTGCTGTAGCTCCACACTAAGTCCTCCGTAAATAGTCCAGTGAATGCTGTAATGCTTAAGAAGTTCTCAGGACTTAGCATGTACAACAAGTATAGACAATGTTAGTTTTTATTAAAATTGTTTATTTCAAATAAGCTACTTAATTACCAAATTTTCCATCTGC
>NW_003852627.1:1084286-1085702 GCF_000181295.1 Otolemur garnettii
GCTTGTGTGCTCTTGTCAGGCAACTTGGCATTTTACAGGCTCCTCCAAACCCACCGCAGTTACAAGGACCAGGGAGAATGAGGATGTAGTCACACAATGATGCAGAAGTCTGTATTTGCAAATCCACCATTTATGAAAAACCTGGAGGCAAATGTCTTTGTTCATTAGATGATTACATTTGGCAGGACATTAAAAGCCCAGTAAGCTGCAAAGTCCAGATCAAACCCAGTCATTACTGGCCTTTTTTCCTTTTTAAATTTCAGGTCAATATAACAGTACATACAATTTGGTTATGTTGTTTGTGTTTGTTAGGTAAAGTCCGCGTTGCAGTTAATCCCCTCACCCAGGAGGCGTGCCGTAGACCCCTACATTGCACTTGTTAGGTGAGAGCACACTGCAACCCCTCCCTCTCCCCCCGTGCTTCAATTTAAACATGTTTTTCTCTTCTGTGGGTGTGCAGTTGTTCATTGCTAGTTTCCTGTTAGTATTGAGTACACTGGATGCTTGCTTTTCTATTGTGACACTTGACTTAGGAGGATGTTCTCCAAATCCTTCCAGGTAAATATAAAAGATATAAGGTCACCATCTTTTTTATGGTTGAATAGTATTCCATGGTGTACATATACCAGGGTTTATTAGTCCACTCATGGGCTGAGGAGCACTTGGATGTTTCCATTCCTTGTCAATTGTGAATTAAGCTGTTAGGAGCATTTGGGTGCGAATGTCCTTGTGGTAAGATGATTTTTTTCTTCTGGGTAGATACCTAGTAATGGGATTGTGGGATCAAACAGAAGGTCTATTTTTAGCTCTTTAAGGATTCTTTATATTTCTTTCCAAAAAGGCTCTCCTAGTTTGCAATCCTGTCAATAGTATAAAAGTGTTCCCTTCTCGCTGCACCCATGCCAGCTTTAGGACGTAGCAATATGGGCTGTTCTCACCGGGGTGAGGTGATATCTCAGGATGGTTTTGATTTACATTTCTTGGATGATTAGGGGTGAGGATCATTTTTTCGTGTGTTTATTAGCCACTTGTCTGTCTTCCTGGGAGATGGTTCTGTTCACGTCTCTTGCCCAATAATGAATGAGGTTGTTTGCTTTTTTCCATTAGTTTGGGTTCTTTGTAGATTCTGGTCATTAGACTTTGTCAGATTCGTAACATGCACATATCTCCTCTGATTCTGAAGGTTACCTGTGCCCTTTTAGCTGGATCAGGTCCCATTTATTAATTTTGGTGTTGCTACAATCGCCAATGGGGTCTTCTTCATAAAATCTTTTCCCAGGGCAAGGATTTTTTTTTTTTCCTTAAGAGCAGACCATCTGCAGTAGGATGAGAGAGGCAGGTTTGGGCTTACCTCACACTCTGTCCCTTAGTTTGCAGACTCTCCAGCAGTTCTCCGTAGTGTGAAAGGGTTCATTG
>NW_003852627.1:1089509-1090093 GCF_000181295.1 Otolemur garnettii
TCTTGTTTGTGACGTTTTCAGTGCTGGACAGTCCCAGGTGGCTCATGACCCCTGCACTGGTCATCTCGGCTCTAGAACTGGGCTGGACCCCATGGGAGCAATAGGGGTACTATTTTGCTCTTCCCTTCGACTTCACCTCCCACCTGCTCCCCTCTTGCCAAGGCACAGCCAGCCAACTTGTGTTTTCTCACCTTTCCCCATGTGAGCTCCACTTGGCTCTCATTTGTCAGCCACTGACACCCCTTGGCTTCCCAAGCCCTCTGTCACTCCATCCCGGCCACCTCCCACACGGCCTTCCCACTGTGGAGCCTACTCAGGAGCTCAGCAGCTGAGCCATCCCCTGCAGGTCCTGGCTCTGGGGACAGCTGCAGTAACCATGAAAGTGTGAGACTCTGCTCCTAATGGCCAACACTCGCTGAGCACATAAGGCAGCCTACCCTAACCATACGCATAGGGTACATCACCTTCTCTAGGCCTTCTGCCCACGTGAGGGCTGGGATAATTCTGCACATGAGGCAGCCTACCCTAACCATATGCATAAGGTGCATCACCTTCTCTAGGCCTTCTGCCCACGTGAGGGCTGG
>NW_003852627.1:1091703-1093683 GCF_000181295.1 Otolemur garnettii
TGGAGGAATGAGGAGCCTCGAGGGAGGATGAGGTCCCAGAAGACAGAGACTTGTCCTCACATGGAGGAGGGGACCTCAGGTGAAAAAGAGGGGTTCACAGGGGAAGGAAGCATCTCCAGTAAAGGAGAGAGGCCCCAGAAGATTGAGAAGTGTCCTTGGTGAAGGAGAAAGGGTCCCTTGGTGATCCCTCTCCCTCTCCACAGCTGGTGACCTCAGGGAAGCCCCGGGCACTGTGCTCACAGGAGGAAGTTGCTATCTGCCCTTTGGAGGCCAATGGTGACAGGAATGTTCTGAGCCAGAGAGCTTTCAAGATAGAAAACCTTTATTGTTATCTGCCCGTTATTTACAAATAACAAGTGATTATTTTTTTCTAAATTGGGGGAAAAGATAAAAGTGGCAAGAAGAGAAAGAGGTGGGTCAGGGTCTCCAAGGTCTATGCAACTCTGCCTGGGATGGTTTCCTTCTCGATTCTTCCTGAGCTTAGTTTTGAGGACTTCTGGTAACAAAGTAGATTCTGCTTTCTTTTATTCTTTTCTTTCTTAAATAATATTTACTTGCAATATCAACAGTCCTGTTGCTGGTTTGGGATGTATACCCGTATGGGTATGTACATATATGTAGGGTCACAAATTTTCCTTCATAATATCATAAAGCAAAACTGACCACTCTCCAGCATACACAAATCTGATGCTTCTGAGTTTTTCATTTGAAAAATAAAAGAGAGGGTGGTGCCTGTGGCTCTGTAGGTAGGGCCCCAGCCCCATATACCAGGGGTGGGGTTCAAACCTGGCACTATCCAAACTGCAAGAACAATAAAAACATAGCCGGCTGTTGTGGCAGGCACCTATAGTTCCAGGGAGAGCTGAGATTGCAAAGACCACCTCTCCAGCCCACCAATCACAACTTGCAGCAGTCCTCACTGCCCAGTGCACTGCCAGGCTGGATGGGGCCAAGGGTGGGAGATGGCATGACTGGGGGTCCCAACACCTGGAGAGCAGCAAGCCACCCCTTCAAGAAGGGCCCCCCGAAGAAACGGAGGCTTCACACAAGTGCAAGACACATTTGGTCCCGATCAGCAGGGCGTTTGTCTTTTCCATAAAGAACAAAAACACAATTTGTTTCTGGAGAACAAAAAACAAACCTGAGAACCCTTCTCTCTCTCTGTAGGACCAAGAAAGGCCTGACACACTGGTTTATACCACTGGTCAATCCACTGTTGCATGTAGCCTGATAACAGTGATTTGTGAACAAAAGAAACATCCAGAAGAGGTGGAACACTCTGTGCTCCAGGGAGCTTGGATTTACTGGCAAAGGTAAAAAGTTAACTCAAGTCCATAGATATGTTTTTCAAAAGTAGCCAAATGGGCTGGGCCGTCAGCAGAAAGGAGTGTCACAGGGAAGGATGAGGCCCTGTCGGACCCCCAGAGCCACACGTGTCTGAGAGCCGAGGCCTCTCCAGCAACCCTTGCAGAGGGAGGCCTTGCCTGTGGGCCCTGCTCCCACAGGACGGTAGGGGCACTCAGCCACTGGTGAGCCTGGGCCTCTGGGCACAGGTGACATCTGTGGGTTCCTCAGGCCACAGGCAGCACACTTGGGCCTTCCCACGTGGCCCTGTGGAGGGCTGAGCAGGGGCCTGGTGCCATGCCCAGCAGTGTGCCAGGCCTCACGTGGACCGGAGCATATTGAGTGGGAACAGATTGTGGTTGGTGGGTGTGCAGAAGTAGAGCCGCTCACTGGGCAGCACGGTTGTGCCATGGGCTGCTTGGCCCCAGCGTCCACTCAAAGTCCAGCAGCTGCCCCATGAAGTTGAAGTTGGGGGAAGATGTTGGACTTTTTCCTCTTGACAAAGTCGTAGGTGTCCTTGAGTGACAGGTTCATCTTCTGCATCACGTAGGACACAGTGACTGTCACTGAGCGGCTGATGCCTGCCAGGCAGTGCACCAGGACACACACTTTTGAAGTGGGCCTCGTCAATAAGCT
>NW_003852627.1:1093908-1095106 GCF_000181295.1 Otolemur garnettii
TACTCGCCAAGCACGTCCAGATTGGTGGAGTCCTTGTTGCAGCCGAGGTAGAGGTAGGGCAGGATCTGGACAGGGAAGGCTGGTTGGCTGGATGGCACAGGGCTGCCATTCGACTCAGTGGCACTGCTAGGCAGCTCTGGGTCTGACTCGCGGTCTGAGCAGTCAGAGCTGATGCCCAGGCCCCCCACCCCCCGCACAGAGGTGGGTGGTGAGCTACTAGGTGAGGACGAGCTGTCCACGTTGGTCTCGCAGGGCTCTGAGGACTCTGTTTGGAACTTGTTGATACCACCTTGGAGGAGTAGTCCTGGCAGCCGTTGTCGTGCAGCTTCTGTAGCAGCAGACTGGGCACCGAGGCTGGAGCGCTGGGTTCTGGCTGCCGCTGGGCCATGGCCTCGTCCTCCAGCAGCAGCACGGTGGCCGCCTTGCAGTGCGTGGTGAAACGCTCCTTGTTGATGTGGTTGGGGAGGATGGAGCAGATGGGCAGTTTGTCTTAGTGCAGACTGTGCAGCCTGAGGCCCGGGATGGTTAGATTGATGGCCGTTTTAATGTGCGATGACTCCATGAGCTCATGTGGTCGGTGGTGGATTCTTCCCGGCCTTGCCACTTTCTGGCTGTGTCTCCCAGGTAGAACTGTGGCCTGGCCAGTTTATGAGATCCGTCCCATGCAGGTTGGCAGGAAATTTGAGGTGTTGCTGATGGTATTTGATGGGGAAGGCCCGAGCTGGAAACACCTGTGGAAACAGGCTGTGCTGGTCAACCAGCAGGTTAGGGAGTCAGCTGGTCTGAGCACGTGCCCCTCTGCAGCCCCCTCCCAGTCCCGGGCTCCTGTCCACTTGCACTTGCCTTGGGCCCCTCTTCTGGTGGCTCTCCAACAGAATTGCCCCAGAGCTAGGAGGCCAGGCAACCCCACCCACGGGCCAGGTAACGCTCTCCCACCTTTATCCCACCCATTTCTTATCACCTAGTGATGCTAGCCTGTCATCCACCTGCCTAGGAGAAGGAACACCTCAGAGGGGGAGGCACAAGTTCATGGGGAAGGTGACACGGGCTAGGGACAGGTCTCTTGTCTCAGCAGCAACAAAGGCCACAGAAACCCATGAAGTTGGGTCCCAGGGAAAGTGACCCATTTTGCTGAGGGGTATCTTTCACTTCCACCAAGAGAAAGGCACATTGCAGAGAAAAGTTCTTCCTTGCCTGT
>NW_003852627.1:1096520-1097310 GCF_000181295.1 Otolemur garnettii
GTCCTGGGCTCCAGTGATCCTCCTGCCTCAGCCTCCCAAAGGGCAAGGATGACAGGCCTCACCCACCAAGCATGACCCAGAGAGGTATTTTGCTGACAGTGGTCAATAATCAAGTAGGACCTAGACATGAACTTGAATTGTTGCCGGCCATCGAATGGGAACCAATCTTGACTTTCAAATGTATATTGAATTCTGTGGTGGCAGCAACGCTTATGACGAGAACATTAAAATATTGCTCTATGAAAAACTCAGCTTACACTCTTCATGGATTTGTCTTACACATGGGACACCAAGTAATCCCCAAACACTGTTCTGAATAACCTTCATGGCCGCAGTAAGTTTTTCAGGTGACCCAAACTCATGCATTACAAAGCTGGGCTCTGGGGGTGGGGTGGGAGAGAGGGCGGCACTGTCAGCAAAGAACAGGGTTAGTGCCTTCACAATAAGGACAACTGTAGGCACCTTCCTGACAGAAGTCCAGAGAGAACTAGGAAAATTTGACTTAGTTTGAACATCTGATCCCATTGTTTACTGACTTCCAAGCAGAGCCATCTGATGAACGCTGAGGTTTCAGGGAGATTGTGGGGTTCAGGGAACCTGTGTGGGCCATGCCTGTATGGAGATGAGACCACACAGAAAGGCAGCAGAGCAGAGAGACAGAGAGCTGGGTGCAGGTGGTGTGGAGTTGGGGACAGGGTCCAAGCCCATTGACAGGCACCTACACCCAAGAAGGACATGAGATCCCTCTGTCCTCAGTTCTCTGCACTGTCAGATGACAATGGTAATAGGC
>NW_003852627.1:1097805-1098585 GCF_000181295.1 Otolemur garnettii
TGACTCTCTTTCTCCAATATTCCTACCCAATGTTCAAGGGGAATCCAAGCTGATGCCCAGGAGGACATGCCTGGATAAGGAGGTTTCCCTGATCACGACACATCCTCTCTCCATATTGATACATCTTCCATCCCTGATGTGGCCCTGTTCCCTCTAAAGGAAATCCTCTGAGGGTCTTGGCATCCCATCTGTGGCCTTCCTCCCCCAGGACTGTCACTGCACGCTGCCCCTTGGGTGACCACAGTGAGTGACCAGTTTCTCCTTGTCCCCCAGTGTGGTCAGAGTGTGAAGATATGAGTCCCAGTAAATGTGGGTCATAAAATATCCCCCTACCTTGGTGTTCTACCGACTGAATTACCAGAGTGCTTTCCAGATGCTGCGTGACCTCAGGCAGGTTATTTAACTTCCTCAGGCCTCAGCTATTCAGTCTGTGAAGTGGGAATACAAACAACAATACCATCAATCTACTTCTTCTTCTTCTTTTTTTAATTTATTGTTGGAGATTCATTGAGGGTACAAGAAACCAGGTCACACTGATTGCATTTGTTAGGTAATGTCCCTCTTACAATCGTGTCTTGCCCCCAAAAGGTGTGGCACACACCAAGACCCACCCCTCTCTCTCTGCTATTCCCTTCCCCACCCCTCCCTCCTTCTTCCTCTCTCTGCTCTCCCTTTCCCCTATATCGTGTCATTAATTTTCATTAATTTTCCTCATATCAAACTTGAGTACATAGGATTCATGCTTCTCCATTCTTGTGATGCTTTACTAAGAATAATGTG
>NW_003852627.1:1100219-1114460 GCF_000181295.1 Otolemur garnettii
GATCCCCACCTCTTCTTTTGATGTCTCAGCACAGCATCTTTTTTTTCCCATCATCTGGTGAAAGAGGTTTGTTTATATACCGTGGAAATGGACGATGAAACTGGGACAGAGGGTGGTCACGCAATTTGTCTGAAGACTGGGATTAAAGCTGGCTCCACAGGAATGGTTTTCAGCCTTTTGTGCCCATGAGAAACATCTGAGAAATTTCAAAGACACCGATGCCCACTTCCTGCCTTGGAACAATAGGCACAGAATTCAGAGTGAGGTGTCTGGTGTCAGCCCTTGAAAAAGTCTCCCAGACCTGCCAGAATTGCACCACCTTGGCCTGGATTAAAATTCAGCTCTAGCCAAGCTTGTTATCTTTCAGCCATAGATTTAGGAGGGTAGATGGTGCCCTCCAGTTCTGGCTGGAACTGCTTAAGAGTTGAGTTTTCTTCCTGGTGACAGCACACACTGGATGCCTACTCCCTCATGTTGTGACCTATTCCATTTCACCTTCTCATGAAGTGTGAATAGGGAGAGGCTACCCACTTTATAAATTAGACTGTGAGAGGGGAGGCACATTTCTCAAGGTCCCGTGGTTAGTAGGTGGTGGGACCAGGTCCATGTGACCCTAAAATAATTTCGCTTCCCATCACTCCTCACCACCACTGAGGCTGAAGCAGAGAGAGCCCTGTATGCCTTACGAGCAGTTCAGTTTTTATTGGACTTTTGCTTTTGTACCTGCTGACTAATGAGGTATTAGGGATTGAATTGCTGGTGTGAAGTAGCCTAGGGATTTTCAGAGTGTGGTGCCTGGACTGTCAGCATCATTGTCCCCTGGGAATTTGTTAGAAATGCAATTTCTCAGGCTCTATCTAAGACCTACCAGCTCTGGGAGGGGGCCTCGCAATCTGCATGTTACAAGCCCATCGGCAGAGACTGACTTTTGCTGAAGTCTGAAGTCCACAGCCTCAGCCCTATCCTTCACAGCCCCAGTGCAAACTGTAAACACGTGAGGAGCTTTGAAAACATGCTTGTGCTCAAACCAGTCAGAATTGAGGAGCTGTGGTGGGGCTTGGGCATTGATAGTGACAGAAGGAAATTTCCTCGGGGATGTTTTAGGGTGCAAGTCAGGTTGTTCAATTTAGCAAAAATTAATGGCAACAGCAGTGACAAGCCTGGTTACATTTGAATTTCAGATAAACAACTATTTTTTAGTATAAGTATGTCCCATGCAATGTTTGGGACATCATCTCCCCATTTTCCTCACCCCCCAGCCTTTGGTAAAAGCCTCAATTGGGAAGGAGGAATAAATTGATAAGTGTGTGTTTGTGTGTGTGTGTGTGTGTGTGTGAGAGAGAGAGATCTATTGCATAGCATGGTGAATTTAGTTAATAACAGTGTATTGTGCATTTCAAAACTGTTAAGAAAATAAATGTCAAGTGTTCTCACCACAAAATACTGTAAACATTTGAAATGATAGATATGTTAATTAGCTTCATTTAATCATTCCACATTGTATTCAGAAATCATAACTCACTTTGTATCTCATAAATATTAATATACACAGCTGTAATTTGTCAACCTACAATGAAAATATTTGGAACATATTTTTTGTCAAAGCTACGTGCAACCAGTGCTGAGAACCACTGAACTTAGGGTAAAAAGATCGTGCTCGGACCTCAGAAAGACTGAGGCACAATATAAAATAGGAAAGGACGTGAATTTTAGGCGCACAGCTTAATACATGTTTATTTACGCAAACACAGATGTAACCACTACCCAGATAATTTGCTACTCAAAATTATGGCCTGAGGCCAGCAGCATCATTTGGGAGCTTGTTAGAGACACAGGCTTTCAGGCTCCACCCCAGACCGCACCTACTGAATTGAAATCTACATTTTAACGAGATCCCTGGGTGATGTGCACGGACATTGAGTTTGAGAAGCTCTGACCTAATATAGTTCTCGTTTTCGCAGCTGCGCTGTCCACCATGATAGCTGGGTGTGGCTATTTAAATTAAAACTAACTAAAACGAAATGCGTTTTAAGAGTTAGTTCCCCGGCCACAGAAGCCATACTTGAAGTGCTCAGTAACCGTGTGTGGCGTGGCGTGGCGTGGCGTGGCGTGGCGTGGCCCTGCACAGCACAGCTATGAGACGTTCCCATCACCGCCAAATCTCCCGTGAGATTATGAGATGACGCTGTTACAGAAGGAGACGCCATAATCTTTGTCGACCAACAGGTGAGCATTGAGACCTCGTGTTCAAAGATGAAAATAAAAATGGTTAGGGGTCAGGGAGGCAAATCTCTAGCTACTCAGCAGAAGTAGCGCCTGAGACATTTGACACACACACACACACACACACACACAAAAAAAAAACCTGTAAAAACTAAAGAAAGGAAACCTTCTAAAGCTGGCCGGGTTCCTGGGCCAGCTGTGTCACAGCTCTGCTGGTGAAATGCTACCCAATGCGGAGTGTAAGGGCACGTGACATCCACATTATTACCAGATGAATTTATTAGGACAGACGTGATCACAGTGAATACCCACTGAAGCTGCAGCCGCAGGACAATAAATTAAAGTGTTACACAGACTGCGCTCACCTAGTGGGATGTAGCCCTCTGGTGCTGTCGCCTGTCCGCAGGAGGTGCGGGGTCAGGGGGCTCAACCCAAGGGGCTGCTGTTGAAATGTCAGAGCGCCTTGTTGTAATGGATCACCGCAGTGGCATAGAATCTGACGGGGACTTGAAGACATTTGGAAACAGAAGGGACTGGGGAATTTGGATCCTGGCTTCTGGGTGAATAGGGAGGAGGCTGGAATTGCCAAGGGCAGTGGCCACCCCGTGCATCTGCAAGGATTTGTTATTGCAAGCATTTTGTGCATACATTTCTCTCATTTGGTTGCCAGCTACCTGCAGCATGGTGGTGGTGGGACATGAATCAGGGAAAAGCCCTAAAAGTGCTTTGGGAAAATTCATTCTGTTTTTCTCTGCGTTTCAGTCCTGGATACACCACTGGGCAGCTCTGAGTTCCTGAGCAAAGCACTAGCCTCTCTAGGCCAGTTTCCCTGTCTGTAGAATTCTCGCCTCAGGGGTTTGATGGAGTGGAGATAACGTGTGGTGGTGAAAGACTTGACAGGAGCTCGGCAAGTGGTAGCCGACTATCTTCAGTCTGCATACATTTTGTGAGAGCCTACTATGTGCCAGGAGAAATGCTGAGCTGCATGAGACCTGGTCCCATCATGTGCAGAGGGCTGCGGCACCCACTTCATCTCAGTACTCAGCGACAGGTGTGCAGAGTGCTGCGGGGACGCAGAGATGCACATTTTCATGAGGAAGGAAGGCTTCATGGGGAGGGGGTGTCATTTGATCCAGTTGTGAAGGGACAGGTGGAGTTCTGTCCTGTTCCTCTGTTCCTCTTGAACCTCTACCTTTTCAGATGCTATTCCCCCCTCTCTCTGCAACACCCTTCCTTACTCGGGTGAGGCGGGGAGAGAGACAGAGAGAGAGAGAGAGAATGCACAGCCTGGGGAAGGGTGTTGCAGAGAGGAGGGGGGAATAGCATTTTGCAAGGTACAGAAGTTCTCACCTCTGAGAGCCGCTTATCTGTGATTTGGAGACTTTAACAAGGTCCAGTGTGTGTGAAGCAGAGTGTACGTGTCCTGTCTGGGAATGGAGTGACGAGTGCATGGGAGATGAGGCCAGAGATGGAGGCAGAGGCTGTGAGTCAGGGTGAGGCATCTGTATCAGGCAAAAATGTATCACAGTGTAACGAATTACCCCCAAACTTAGCAGCTTCAAGTATCAGTAAACCTTTATTATCCCATGGTTATTGCACATCTGGAATTTAGGAATGACTCAGTTGGGTGGTTTTGGCTCAGGGTCGCCTGTGAGGTTTCAGTCTGGCAGGGCCTGGAGGAGCCACCTCCAAGGTACATTGCTGACATGGCTGGTAGCTTAGTGCCTGCTGGTGGCTGGAGGTTTTTTATCACATAGACCTTCCTGAGGCCTGCTCTGGTGTCCTCATGACGTGGTGCCTGATTTCCCCAGAGAAAGTGGTCCAGAGACAGCAAAGCAGAAGCTCACACTCATTTCTGCACTAGCCTGTTGTTACACAAGCCAGCCTAGCCAGCGTGGGAGCAGGCTACACAGGAGTGGATCCAGGGCCATCTTGGGGCTGGCTACCTTTCCAGCACGAGGCTGGACTCCATCACTGGTCCCTCTTTACCAACGAGGACACTGAGGCACGAGGTTGAGTGATCTGACTAAGGATTGTGGTGAATATTGGCCATGCTGGGGCTCTGCCGCCTTCCCAGCAGCTCTTTCTTCTCGTCCAAGCCATGTAATTGGGATGCCTGGAGGCACCACTGCAGGAAGAGAGAACTCCGACTTCCCTGCCTGGCGCTTTGGGAAAGTCACACTCAGAGCAGAAAACAGACCCGAGAGAAGTTATCCGACTCTTCCACCCAGAACATAATTGCTCAGGCAAAGCCTCTGTGATAAGTTAGGAGGGAGACTGATCTGCTGACTAAGGTTGGATTATTAAAAGCTAGTTTGTTGATACTGGTTTTTTTAGGAAGTTTGTGATTGCACTAAAAAAAAAAGAGCTTTGTTATATAGATAGAGGGGTGGATGGATGAATAAGGAGACAGATACACAGTACATGAAGAGACAGGTGTGGCTGCCAGCATAAAGCCACCAGCTTTCTTTTGGGAAGGACTGCTGTTTTTTTTGAAGTTATATTCTTTCTGCATAACACACTTTTAAAGAACAACCTGGACAGGCCCGAAACTTGGTATCATCTTTGGCTTCTCTATTTTTTATACCCCATATTTTGTCTCTCAGCTCTATCCTCAACATGTACCCAGAACATGGCCACCCCCTACCACCTGGCTGCTGCCTCTGGGGTCAGGCCACTGCAGTCCCCATCTGGGCAATCTCTGGGGCGGCCTCAGTCCTCCTCCCTGGCTTTCACCCTGCGCCCAAGTCTCACCTCCACAAGCTGCTGCCTGGACAGCATGAGCATGTGACCAGATCTTGCTGCTGCTGTGCTCAGCCCTGCCAGGGTCCCAGCTCAGAGTAGCACTCAAAGCCCTCATAGGGGTCCAACCGGCCTTGAGAAGACCCCTGCCTGTTATCTGTCTGCCCTGCCTCTTGCCTTCTCCTCCCCACTCACTCCACTCTGGACACTCTGGCCTCCTGGCTGGTCCTCACCCTCTCAGGGAAGTCTCCTGTGATGCTGGACTCCATCACTGGTCCAGCTTTACCAACGAGGACACTGAGGCATGAGGTTGAGTGATTTGATCACACACACCTGCTAAATCCTTCACACCCGCTCCCCCACCCCCGACTGTGTGTTGTTCGTGGCTCTAAGCTGTAGCCTCTGGGAGAATGCCCAGCATAGAGCAGGCTGTCTGTAATGATTTGTTGATAAATGAACAAATGGTCAACGAATAATGGGCAAGACCTTTACATTCACCATCTCATCTGACCCAGCAAGGTATGTTTACTTTCAGACTATCTCCATTTTACAGACAGGAAAACTAAGTGTGGAGAGGTCATTTGGTTGCCCCAGACCTCGGCAGAGCTGAGATGGGAACCCACGTGTGCCTGTCTCCGAGGCTGATGTGCTCTTTGCCTCTCTCATCCCCGTTCAGTCCTCCAGAACGTGTATCTTTCTGCCGTTAGATTGTAGGGTTTCCAGCACGGCAACTTCAAATGCTATTTTTTCCACCAAACTGAGTCTTCAGAGAGGTGACATTTAGAGGTGGTGGGAAGTGCAGAAAGCTTGTACATTAACTTTGCCTTTTCTCTTTTTTTATTTTCTAGTATTGCTTTTCTCTTCTTCTTTTTTTTATTAAATCATAGTTGTGTACATTAACGCAGTCTGCTTTTCCTTTTGGAAAGTCTTTTCACTAGGCCTGGAGTAATGGCCTCCTCCCCCAGCCGTGCTCACTCCGTACGCACTTGCAGATACCTGACTGGCAGGAGGTGTCAGCGCCAACTACACGGCTGCTCCGGGAGAGGGCTGTTTCTCTTAGTTCTACTCGGAGGTGACAGAGCCTTTCAGAGTCTCTCTAGACAGTAGTTGTGACTAAAAATAACTGAGCTGCCATTTTTTTCATTTCCCCTTTAAAGACAATATGATCACATTCTAGAAAGTTTTGCGAACAGAAGGAAAAAGACATTGCTAATACTGCCATTGATCCCAGCGGCCACATCAGATCCTAAGCACCCCGCAAGTTATCCGAGCCTTTCCCTGTGACAGGACCTGATTATATTTTGGTTGATGAGCATCAGGAAGGGAGATAGAAATAAAAGACGAATATGCAGACTCATGCACACTCATAGAACTTGGAGCTCACAGCTGCACCACTCGGGAGTGAAGACAGGTCTTGCTGGACAGGTGATCCCTGTGGGGTATAAGAAAACAAAATCAGTGAATAATAATAGCTCTTATCATGAGTCAAGGCCTTTCCACGCCTTGTCTCTTTAAAGCGTGCAAGACAGGTATTATTTATTACTATTCCCGTTTTACAGATGGGAAAACTGAGTCTAGGGAGGTTAATTGTTGGGATGGACTAGTCGAGAGCTGAGCTGAGATGCTGTGGCTACTGTTGCTGAGGAGCAGCTCCCCGTCCACAGCCTTTTTTCTTCACGTGCGAGGTGCAGACTTCATGATAGGTTCAGCCCTGTGGGTTTGCAAGCTGGTTCTCAACCAACCCGGGAGCTTAAATTTAATGCTGAGGCCCAGGCCCCACCTTCAGGTGTTTCGATTTAGGTGTGGAGGAATGGGGGCATCGATCATGAATTCCAGTGCAGTCAGGGTTGGGATGCACGGGGTTTAGTCTTTGCTGACTTTGAGAAACCTCTGGTGAGCTGCCAATATACCGGCAGCTGCACTCCACTAAACTGTGCTCAGATGGCCGGTTTCACACATCCCTGTGAGCTGCTGCAGTGCTGGTTCAGAGGGTGGGCACACTGCACCCAGAGCCCTGCTGGGGACCCTCTAAGAACAATGATGGTCCCATGACTCAGGGTCACCAGAAGTGAGGCTTGGTATCCTTTCTCCAGTTAGGAGATGCAGAGAAGGGTGGCCCACCAGGTAAGAACTCCTCCAGGAAACCAGATGAGGGAGGCGCTGTTGAGCTAGCAAGGAGAGGGTCAGAGCAGTATCACTCTGGAAAAGATGGTGCAGACAGTTGAGTCTGGGTTCCACCATATTTCCAGCTCTTGGGATGGTCCTTGATTCACAGGAGGCACCACTGAAATATTTCTTAAGAGAATGATTAATGCACAGTGTTTATCAAGAGCTGATCATTATTGGCCTCTGGAGCCTTTCTCTTGATCCTTTTGAATGTCAGGATAAGGATGACCTGAGACTGGAGGGGATAGATCTAGGGCTGGAAGGTGCTAGCAAGAGTGGAAACATATCACTTCCGAAGCATTGTTAGGGGCCAGGCACATGATGGTGTGTGTAAGATGGAAGGAGGTAAGAGCCAACACACACTGACTTGGCTTTGCTGTGAGAGAGCTTCCGACTTAGACAAGATTGCTCCTGAGGCTGCCAACTGGAGCTCCATGCACAGAAGATGGGTAGCAGGTATTTCGTTTGGGCTACCATTTTATTAACATTATTTCAAATTTGCTTCCAGCACTTAAAAATTGGAAGATTCCTTTAGAAATCTAGATTCCTGGCTTCTTTTGAAAATCCAGAGGCCCCGGCAGCCCTGGGTCAGAATTCCCACTGGCAATTCTTGGCTCCTCTGTAGTAGCTGCTGTCCATTTTTAGACAGAGGGGGCATCCCCCTTCCGTTTGTCTTGACCACTGTCCAGATGGCTCTGCCTATTTTTATTGCCTACCTTGTCCTTGTAGACATTTGGTCTGAGAGCCCCTGTGTCACTCCTCTGCTTTGATGACACATGTGTGCTCTGAACTCCTTTCCTCACTGGGTATTTGGCACCCCAGCAAGTCTGTTTCTCAGCATCTCATGATAATTTCTTTACAGCCGACCCAGGCTCATCTCACAACAATGCTTCTCAGTTTCTGACTAAATCTCATAGTTTTCATCTGCCTATTGTGGCAGGCATAGCTGGTTTTTGGCCAACGAACACCTCTCATCTGTATTTTTTTCCTAAAGGAAGAGCCAGTGTGTCTAGCCTCAAGGAATGCATCATAATTGGTCCAAGTTGTGGGAATTCCATTTCATTTTTCCTGGAATTGGTTTAGAGTAGGCATGTGACTCAGTTTTGGCCAGTGACATCCAAGGAGAAGTCTTCTAGGAGTTTTTGGCAAATATTTTCCTCCTTTATTTAAAAAAAAAAATTCTTTCTTTTGAAAGGCTGTCATGGAAATGTGTTGTTTGGAGTTGTGGCAGCTGTTTTGTGACCATGAGGTGAGACCACAGATCCTCAGACTCTCCTGCTATTACTGAGTTGCTAAAACCAAATCTGTCTACTATTATGGATTTCTTACTTTGTAAGCCACAATGTACTTATGACTTTTGACAGTGTTGGATTACAGCCAAACACATTTCTAACCAATACATTTTCCCCTGAAGTTTATATACTTCATGAGGGCAAGACCTCATCTGCTTGGTGTATTGCTACTGGTATATTAGCAAAGTATCTAGCAGGTAGCTGGCACTCTATAAATACTTGTTTAATGGATGAATGAAGCCATCTCAACACTTAGAACTAAGTATGAAGAAAGCAGAAACATTGAATTTATGTGCTCTAGTCACAGTATTAGTATATTTAAATATAATTCAGGTGAGTAGTAACAAGAGATGGATAGTATATTTGATCCCATTTTATAGGTGGGGATCCTGGAACTTAGAGGCAGGAAATTGCTTGCCTATATCCATAACTGGGAAATAGTGGAGGTTGTATTTGAACCGAGAGTACAAAATTTGTACTGTGTATACTCTGGTCCACCTGCCGAGGTCTACTGTATCTCCATCCCCAAGGGAAGGAGTGATGTCTGCAGCAAATGAGATATCTCCTACAGGTTTTGCCTGGCAAAATACAACAGACGAGAGAACTATCCAGCAGAATTTGGTTCCCCCAAGCCCTGATTCACCAGATGCTATTTTTGTGTCATTGATGAGTAGAGCTACAAAAATTGGCATCACAGACCCTGACAATTAGAAGGAAATGTTGACATTCATCCCATTTAGCTGCCAGCTACTGAGTCCATGCTGTGGTGGCCAGAACAGGGTGGTCTTGGGGTCTGACTGGCTTGATTTTAAATTCCAACTCTGCCACTCATGAACTGAGTGACCTTGGACATGCAATGCCGGCTCTCTAAGCCTTGGTTTCATTATCTATAAAAGGCAGGTGGTTATAATGAGGTAAAACACAGATGGTGCTGTGCACAATACCCAGCACATAGTAGGCACTCAACAAGTATTAGTTTCTGTTTTCTTTGTTCTTCCATCCTCATTCTATAGTCATCTATAAGTAAATTTTTATGTTCACAGAAATTATTTCATGTTGCATTTAAGGTAGATATTAAAGGGGTATGGAAAATTCTATTGACAATTTTATAACCCTTATTTCTGGGTTCTTTGCCAGAGAAGTAAACCTCAGTTCAACCCACTATAAAAGAGAACCTTCCATCTAGTACGCAGTAAAGCTGAAGTATTCTATGACTTAATTAAAAGCTGCAGAGAATTTTTCCTACCTGGAGATGAATGACATTTAAATAGAAATGAATGTTCAGCTATTTTATTATCCAGTTAAGTAATATGTGTATGCCCTCAAATAGCAACCCTTAGTAATTACCATATGTTTGTCTTAAATACCCTATTTACGGATTGCCTTATAACAGGATGATACACATACGTAGTTTCATATTTATGGATAAGTGCTCTTTCCCGACAACTTGAACGTCAAAATTATGCAATGCAATATCAGGTAATTGCAGAGAAACATTTGTCGTCTGGCATGTGAAATCTCTAGGTAACAAGCATAATTATGGATATCTGTTTAGAATCAATAGAAGGGAGGTAGACACCTGACTTTTATCACTTAGTCATATTTCCTTCTTCTTCTTCTTCTTTTTTTAGAGACAGAGTCTCAGTTTATTGCCCTCGGTAGAGTGCTGTGGAGTCACAGCTCACAGCAACCTCCAACTCCTGGGCTTAGATGATTTTCTTGTCTCAGCCTCCCGAGTAGCTGGGACTACAGCTCCCACCACAACGCCTGGGTTCAAACCTGCCACCCTCGGTATATGGGGCCAGCGCCCTTCCCACCAAGCTATAGGTACCTCCCTATTTCCTTCTTCTTTTCACTTTAAAAAATAAAATCCAAACACCATGTTCTGTCTGAGCTGCGGTGGATGTTTCCAGGTCAGCCAACCCAGGTCCTCTGAATCCTGCACCACCTCCTGTGGAAGCTTGAGCTGGCTGTGCGGCTTTCTCCCTTGGTCTCATAACCATGTCCACCAATGAGACTGCTGATTCACCAGCTGCCCGACTTGACAGGTTCAAGAACAAGGGAAAAGACAGTACAGAAATGAAGCGATGCCAAATAGAAGTTAAGGTGGAGTTGAGGAGAACTAAGAAAGACGACCAGATGCTGAAAAGGAGAAATGTAAGCTCGTTGCCTGATGATGCTACTTCTCCACTACAGGAAAACCGAAACAACCAGGGGACTGTGAATTGGTCTGTGGATGACACTGTCAAAGGTATAAATAGAACCAATATGGAAAACCGGCTCCAAGCTACTCAAGCTGCCAGGAAACTACTTTCTAGAGAAAAACAGCCTCCCATCAACAATATAATCTGAGCTGGTTTGATTCCAAAATTTGTGTCCTTCTTGGGTAGAACTGATTGTAGTCCCATTCAGTTTGAATCTGCTTGGGTGTTAACTAACATTGCTTCTGGGACATCAGAACAGACTAAGGCTGTGGTAGATGGCGGTGCTATCCCAGCATTCATATCTCTGTTGGCATCTCCTCATGCTCATATCAGCTAGCAAGCTATGTGGGCTCTAGGAAACATTGCAGGTGATGGTTCAGTTTTCTGAGACTTGGTTATTAAGTACAGTGCAGTTGATGCACTGTTGGCTCTTCTAGCTATTCCTGATATGTCATCTTCATCATGTGGTTACTTACGTAATCTTTCCTGGACACTTTCAAACCTTTGTCGCAACAAGAATCCTGCACCCCCATTAGATGCTGTGGAACAGATTCTTCCTACTTTAGTGTGTCTCCTGCATCACGATGATCCAGAGGTATTAGCAGATACCTGCTGGGCTATTTCCTACCTTACTGATGGCCCAAATGAATGGATGGAAATGGTTATGGAAACAGGAGTTGTGCCCCAACTTGTGAAGCTTTTGGGAGCTACCAAATTGCCAATTGTGACTCCTGCACGAAGAGCCATAGGGAATATTGTCACTGGGACAGATGAACAGACTCAGGTTGTAATTGATGCAGGAGCACTTACTGTCTTTCCCAGCCTGCTGACCAACCCCCAAACTAACATTCAAAAGGAAGCTACATGGACAATGTCAAACATCACAGCTGGCCGTCAGGACCAGATACAGCAAGTTGTGAATCATGGCCTAGTCCCATTGCTTGTTGGGGATCCCATTACTTGTTCTCTCTAAGGCAGACTTTAAGACACAAAAGGAAGCCGTATGGACTGTGACCAACTATACAAGTGGTGAAACAGTTGAACAGATTGTATACCTCATTCATTGTGGTGTAAGAGAACTGTAGATGAACCTCTTAACTGCAAAATTATTCTGGTTATTCTGGATGCCATTTCAAATGTCTTTCAGGCTGCTGAGAAACTAGGTGAAACTGAGAAACTTAGTATAATGATTGAAGAATGTGGAGATTTGGACAAAATTGAAGCTCTACAAAACCATGAAAATGAGTCTGAGTACAAGGCTTCATTAAACTTGTTTGAGAAGTATTACTCAGTAGAGGAAGAGGAGGATCAAAATGATGTACCAGAAATTAGCTCTGAAGACTATACATTCCAAGTTCAGGATGGAAGTCCTGGGCCTTTTAACTTTTAGATTGTATAGCTGAGGCATAAAGTTGTCATATACTGCATTTGGTATAAGTTTGTCTTACTATTTCTCTGCTAAGAACTCTTTTTAAACGTGGTTTGTTATTGTAGCACTTTTTACAACAAAACTATACTTGAACAGTTCCAAACTGTACATACATAATGTGTGGAGCCTGTTCTCTGAAAGGGTTTCTTATTTCTATGTGGAATTTCATATCTTGCAGTGTCCTGTAAATAAAGATTAAAGTCTAAAAAAAAAAAAATAGAATCCAAATTTACTTTAAAGAATGACTGCTACCTATGACAACTCTCATCAAATGCCCATGACCTTGCTTTCATAACCTGATATTCTTGGAGCTTGTGAGTACAGATAAGCATATTTAACTAAGGTAGCTATTTTGGTTCTCAAATTTCTGCATCTCCCTTCTTCTGATAACAGATCTGGTCAATGAAGTTGGCCTATGGAGCAGCTGTGGCCAATCATTGAACTGCATTTCTCAGGCATCAGTAATTGGCTCAGTAGGTGAACATGTGACCTAAGCAGAGCCAATTAGCATTCTTCCTAGTAATTGATATATAGATGCTGTGGGAAAGAGAGTCTTGCTTTTGGCTAGAAATACAAAGGAAGATGTAAAGATGGAGGGTTGTCTTTTTTTTGTCATGTAGAAAAGACCTATTTATAGTAGAAGTGATGAAGTCAAGAAAAGAAAAGGGAGGTGAGAAATTGATGGAGGTGGGGAGAGAGAGAGGATGAATACTAGTAATAGAGGGAGAAGGAGGGGACAGGGAGAGAGAGAAAGAGACAGAGAGATTTTTTTTTTTTGATAGGATCAAGACCCAGTTCCATTGCTTGGGGACATCATTACTGAAATCATTCTTTCCATTCTATGTATTCCCTCAGTATCCTTTCGAAATCAAGTGAGCCAATAAATTCCATTCCCTTTAGAATGGTTTGAGTTCAGTTTTTGTTCTGTTTCCTGCAACAAAAAGGTCTGATTTCTTTCACAAATTTCCCTACACATTTGGGAGGTGAATGGACACTCCCTCCCACATTCCTCTCTCAGAGGGATCATTTCTGAACCAATAATTCAGGAGATCTTTGTGTGGCCTGAGACAAGGTAGATTTAGAGGATTTTCACTTGTTTATCTGAATGTTCAGTTCTCCCTCTGGGATGGAGGTGGGAAGAGAGAATGCACCAACTGGGCAGAGTTTGGTAAGGGCATTTCACATAAGTCTTGCTGGAGGTATCAAAAACCTCACACATATTCCTACTCTTTTACTCAATAACTTTATTTCTTGGTCTCTGAAAATAGCACTAGATGGAGCAAAGATTTACTCCTGAAGATGTAGAACCAGGCTCTATCACAATGGGCAATGGGAAACAACCAAGGGTCCCACAATCTGGACAAAATTAAATCGGTTATGATTGTTTCACAAATGGCATTTAACTTGTCCCATGAAGAGTTTAAAGTGATGTTGTAAATATTTATGTTATAGTAGTGAATGAAAAATTGCGTAACATACTCTATCAATTATGTGAAGAGTCCTAAGTACAAAGACTGGAATGAAATATGCTACTATTTAACTATAATTGGGTGGAAAGATTTTAGGATATTTTTATTTTTGCTTCCTTGTACTTTTCTTTGTCTTTAAATGTTCTATGATGATAATGTGTGACTTTTATAATCAGTAAAATGAAATAGAACAAAATACAATAAAGTAAAATGAATCTTGGCTCGCCTATACTCTGCCTCCCTTTGGTTGAGCAAAGATATTTGATTGCTTGTACTTTTAGGTTGGGCTTGGAATCTAGGAAACCAGACATCCTCTGTGACCTTTTAGCAAGCTCCCTGACATTTCTTTTCCTAGGCATTTTGCCTGTAAAGTAGAGATATTAATTCCCACATGGTTACCATTCAAGAATGTAAGGAGGGTGAAAAGGGTCATAGATGGAATATTGAGTATGAATTGCCTGAACAGTAATTTCAGGAGCTGCCCCACTGGAGGTGGGGGAGGTCTACAGTCTCCCACAGGAAGTGCCTTGGAGTGAGCAGGATGGGGCTTGTTTTCAGGACGGACTCCATGGAGATTTCAAAACAGTTAAAAATAGTCCCCTGCACCTATAATATGCAGGATGCTGATTTCCCAGAGAGAACATGAGTTGAGGACAGAGGTCAGAAGGTTTAGGCAGGTGCATGTGTGTGTATGTGTGTGTGTGTGTGTGTGTGTG
>NW_003852627.1:1114540-1124720 GCF_000181295.1 Otolemur garnettii
TCACTTACTGATTTAGTCTCTCATTCATTCAGCAAACACTAATTAAAACATCCATTATGTGTTAGGACTGCTCAGTATCTGGTTACAGATGAATGAAACAGCCGACATTTTGCAGGGCCTGTGGGTAAAGAAAGCTTCTGTAGAAATCAATTGATTAGACCAGTGCTGCCCAGTGAAAATATAAAGTGTGCCACAAGTGCAAGCCACATTTTAAATTTTATATAATTTATAGAATTAAGTAATCTTATGTAATTTAAAGTTACAAGTGAAGTAGCCTTAATATTTAATTTTATATTTAACCTAATATATCCAAATATTAATGTTTTCACATGTAATGGTTTACCAACTAACAACATTGTCAGTGTGGTATAGTTTATTTTTTTATATATATATGTATATATATATATATCATTATTATTTTTTGAGATAGAGTCTCACTTTGTTGCCTTCTGTAGAGTGCTATGGTGTCACAGCTCACAGCAACTTCCAACTCTTAGGCTCAAGAGATTCTCTTGCCTCAGCCTCCCAGGTAGGTAGGATGACAAGTGCCTGCCACAACACCCAGCTAGTTTTTCTATTTTTAGTAGAGATGGAGTCTCGCTCTTGCCCAGGGAGTTCTCTGAGCTCAAGCAATCCACCTGCTTCAGCCTCCCAGAATGCTAGGATTACAGGCTTGAGTCACCAAGTTCGGTCTTTTCATAGTTTTTTTGGGTTTTTTTGAATAGGTCTTGTTTTTCACAGTAGCTTTAGCTTCACAGCAAAACTGAGTAGTTTGCTGGACTTGTGGTTAGTCAAGATAAGCCTCTGACCAATACTTCTCAGCTCTTCTAGGCTTCACCTCCCATAGCTGCCAGAGAACTGAGATCAAAGTAGCATCCTAAAGCAGACAGAGTGGCATCAATTCTAAAACCCTTGTCTGTTAGGTCCACACCTCTTCTCCATTTTCCAGGCAACAACAGTCAGGAGAATTTCAGAAAGAAGAGAGGGAAAGCAAAACCCAACTAAGACTTTATTCCTTACTACCTTGGCGAATGAGAACGCACTGCCTGAGTCAATTCGATTTAGAAAAAATAATTTTTTTGTGAGCATTTTGCCCCTGAGGGTTGCAGACCATTTTTGAACCTGATTTTGACATTTATGTCCCCTAGCATCCAAGCTTCTGTCTTGATAACCTGAGGTTTAGAGGGCTACCAGGAGAGTTGAAAATGCCCCCACTGTTTAGCCATTTCTGTTCTTCTCAGAAGTGCTAGGAAGGGAGGAAGGAATGGATTAATTGGATTCATTGGAGGGATGCATTGGCATTTGAACCAACATTTACTGAGATGTAGAAGGAAGGAATATACTCCAGGGAGAGGGCAAACTCCTCTGAAGGAGCACTGAAGTTGGAGTCAGTACTACCCCAAGTGTCACACACACTTCTTGGCTATGTAGGCAAATCACATCACCTCTTAGAGCTTCTGCTTGTGTGTGTGTATGTGTGTGTGTGTGTGTGTGTGTGTACAGAATTGATGTAATAATACTATGGTAGGTAAAATTCCTGAGGAAACAGACTCAGAGGTGAAGGTTTACTGGGGAGTGAAATAGACTCAGAGGTGAAGGTTTACGGGGGAGTGTTCTAGGTGAGCCTCTGACCTTTGCTTCTCAGAGTGAAGGAGGCAGGATCCAGCGGAGGGAGGGGTTGAACTGTTAGTACCATCAGCTTCTCAGAGCTGCAATGATGCTAAAGAGCCGTCCCGCCTGGAGGAGAGAGGGCTGCGCCAGTCACTAGAGGCAGAGAGGGGAGACCTTGGCCAGGCAATTCCTTTCCACCCGGTGGGTTTAATCTTTAGACAACAATGCCAGACAATGATAAGTCCAGAAACTGGGGGAATGTGTGCTTCAGTCTGAAAGGGGAGATCTGGGCAGCACATCATGGCACCTCCCACCACAAATACCAACCTTACAGGGTAATTAGGAGGGTTAAACTTGACAAAGTAGCCTCTCAGTAAGTGGTTGTTGATGACATCTTTAGTATTAACATGATTATTTTGATATCAGGACTATTTTTGAAAATGCTAAGGAATAAAGGGGGCCAAATGAATAAATTTCTAGCAGTCTTGAGGTCTAGAAAATTCAGAGTAAATAATAATCTGCAGAGAGTTCCATGGCCTTAGCAAAGCCTCTAATCGCAGAGGCGCTGACAGTAGATTTAGGTTCTGAAAAAGCTGCCAAGTCTGCAAACAAAGGAACCAATGTTGCCTTTGAAGGGAGAGCCAGAAGGAAGCAGAGGTTTCAACAGAGCCATTTTGCATTTCAGCCATACCTGGTTTATGGTTCTCCAGAGCCAAGGACCGGCCTGCAAAGACCAGAATGTGCTGTTTTGTTTTCCTTGGGGCAGTTTCGTTCTGCATTCCCACTAGGCTGGATGCTGCCTGTAACTTGACTAATTATTTCCAGCATGAGCTCTGGAGCAAGGGTGTGTGCTGAGTGCTCTGAATTTAAACATGACACCTGGGGGGGCCCTGGCAGGAGTTGTCTCTCATTCTTGGTCCCAATGCAGCAGTCTTTGATTTCTTCCTTGAAGAAGTGACTGGTCAGCAGAAGCTACTGCTGAAGACACTAAGAAATCTATTAAAGCCACTAGGAGCTTACTCCCAAGTGGTGTGGCCTTTCTTCCTCTTCTGGGAAATCCAAGAGGCCTGGCCTGGAGTGTGAACTTGGCCTGGGCAATGATGGTGATGTGGGGCCAACTGTGAGATCCGCAAGGATACAACTTATTGATTTGGTTTGTCATTGCATCACCAGAATTTATCATGGGGCTTAGTACATAATAGAAGCCCAATGAATATTTATTTGCTGGATGAATGAATAAATTCCTCCAGAAGCTGCTGGAAATCCAGAACTCACCATCCTGATTTTGGGGGCCTAGGAAGGCAAGCATGTTGCCAAGCACAGAGACATGACTGTTAAGGGTTATGTGAAGGTGCTTCTCTTCTCCTGAGCCCTGGGGCTCCTGGGGAGTTGGTGTGTGTTATGTGGTCTTTCCTATCTGTGCTTGCTGGAGTGATGGACAGCATGCAAAGTTCCTCCATGTGCTGGTGCATTACATGCACTAATCCCTCTGACTGGCCTCTGTTCCTTCCTCCTCACTTAGATGAGTACAGATCATCCTTGGGACCTCAGTGTAGAGTTGCTTCCTTAAGGGAAACCTCCATGGATTCTGTGCTCTAGCCTGGCTTCTGACAGCCACTGGGTGTTTCAATAACACTTTCAATGGGAAAATTAGTCAGCTTATGAATGCACACCAATCTGTGGACTTTTTGAGGAGGGACAGACTTTGGCTTTCTCTGAAGCAGAACATCTGTATGGAGCAGGGATTCTGTAAACTTTTTTTTTTCTTTCTTTTTTTTTTTTTTTAGGGATGAATAGATATATGAAGGCAGAATGGTCTCCAGAAATCATCAACCTGAGTCTGAAAAGACAGGGATCATGGAAATTCCTGGAGAGGTCACACAGAAACCTGTTCAGAATATCATGCTGAAGAGGGTCTGAGGATGCAGGTGGCTGGAGGGTCACACGTTCAGGAGTTCAGCATTATACCATCAGCAATTTTTAAACATCCTTCTCTCTTTCTCACATTCTCTGAACTTACATAATGAGTATATATATATAAATACGTGTATATACATACATACATATACATATATGTACATATATATATGCATATACATACATACATGTATGTATACAAATATATACTTTTTACATGGGGTAGTTACTCAACTTCTTAATGCACATATATACATACATATGTGTGTGTATATATATATATATTTTTTTTTGTGGCTATTGCAAATGGAACTGCTTTCTTGATTTCTTTCTCAGCTAGTTTGCAATGGGAGTATAGAAACAGTACTGATTTTAGTATGTTGATTTTTGTATCCTGCAAATTTACTAAATTCACTTTTTAGTCTTAAGAGTTTTTTGGAGTCTTTAGGTTTTTCTATATCTAAATGTTGTCTGCAAACAGGGATAACTTTTCTTTTTCTTCCCTGACTGCTCTGGCTAGGACTTCCAGTGCTATGTTACATAAAAGTGGTAAATGTGGACATCCTTCGTATTGTTCTCGTTCTTAAAGAAAAAGCTTTCAACTTTTTCCTGTTTGGAATGATGTTGGATGTGGGTTTGGTATACATGGCCCTTATTATTTTGAGTATGTTCCTCCTATGCCTTCTCCTTGGATCAGGGGAGATAGAGACTGGCTCAGGAAATACTGAGCGTTTTTATCCTGAAGTGGTGTTGAATTTTATCAAATACTCTTTCTGCATCTGTTGAGATGATCATGTGATTTTTTTGCCAGTCATTATATAGATGTGATGTCACATTTATTGATTTGCTTATGTTGAAACTTCCTTGTATCCCTGGGATGAATCTCACTCAACATGGTGTACCATCTATTTGATCTAATCATTCCACAATGTATATGAATTTCAAACTCATATATATATATATATATATATATACGCTGTAAATATATACATTTTTTACTTGTCAATTAGGAAAAGAAAAAGAATTTGAAACAAGTGGGCTCAACTCCAGTGACAGACATCACTAATCAATCATTGAACTAACCAGATCAAACCACTGATCCAACAGTCACTACTAATAAAATGCAGATGAGAGTGATTTGCCTTCTATTAGACCAAGAATAGGACAAAGTTGCCCAGGGTATTTTAAGCCTTACTCAGCATTATGTCCCTCTGTCTCCATCACAGCCATGCTGTTGGAGCCATGACTTACTTTATGGCCCTTGAGTACCTTCAGCTCATATTCATCTATTTACTTCTCCTTTTATGGACCTTGCATGACAACCTTTCTGTTAGCTCTGCTGACTCTCCTTGATCAGGAAGTTTCATCCCACACAGATTCCATGCTCCTATAGAATTCCTTGCAGCAGGATTTCTCAGCCACTGACATTTGGGGCAGGCAGTCCTCTGTTGTGGATGCTGTCCTGTGCATTATAGATGTTTAGTAGCCTCCCTGGCTCACTTGCTAGATGCCAGTATCCAAAAGTATCTCCAGAGCCTGCCATACGTCCTAGGATGGAGGTGGTGGGAATTAGACAAACCTGCCCTTCTTGAGAATCACTGCCTTCAAAGTGTTTCTCATCAAAACCACCCTGGGGTATCACCTAACCACAGTGAGAATAGCCCACATCACAAAGTCCCAAAGCTGCAGATGCTGGTGTGGATATGGAAAGAAGGGAACACTTTTACACTGTCGGTGGGACTGCAAACTAATACATCCTCTTTGGAAAGAAGTATGAAGAATCCTCAAAGAACTCAAATTAGACTTTCCCTTTGATCTCACAATCCCATTACTAGACATCTACCCAGAAGAAAAAAATCTTATGATAAAATGCATTAGGAAATTTGCACTAGATTGTTCATTACAGCTCAATTTATAATCACCAAGATGTGGAAACAACCTAAATGGCTAAACCCAGGAATGGATTAACAAACTCCAGCATACATATGTCATGGAATACTATTCAGCCATTAAAAAAGACGATGACTTTACATCTTTTGTATTAACCTGGATGGAGTTGAAACACATTATTCTTAGTAAAGTATCACAAGAATGGAAAAGCAAATATCCAATGTACTCAATACTAATATGAAACCAGTTAATGGTCTAAGACACCACCCACATAAAAGAAAAACTCAATTCAATTCAAGTTGGGGGAGGGGAAATGAGGGAGGGGAAGATGAGGGAGGGGGTTGGTGTGCTCCCACTTAATGGGCACAACGTAGGGTATATGGGACACCTCTTGGGTGCAGGACACAACTACAAGAGGGACTCTACATAACAAATGCAAACATTGTAACCTAATTGTTTGTAACCTCACATTAACCTGAAATTAAAAAAAAAAGTGCTTCTCATTTGGATGTCTGCGTTGTGAACATGCATCAAGGCCATTGCATTTCCCAAGGTAACAGCCTAGGTAATTATTTGAAAATGCTAATGAATCAGGTCCATTCCCTGTTTAGCAGCCATCAGAGGCCTCTCACTGCCCTCAGGGTAAAGCTTCATGTCCTAGCATGCCTTGTTTTCTCTTCAGTATTGTCTTGGGCCACCTTCTCCTTGGATCAGGGGAGACAGAGCCTGACTCAGGAAATACTAGGAGCAGTATGCAGGTCACAAGTCCTTCCTGGGGGAGGTAAAACAAATGCCCTTGACTTACTGCAGCAGATAGTGGCAGCATCTGAAGTTCCCTGGAACTGGTGTTCTCCCCTGATGCTCTAGGGTGCTTTCTGGGGTATCCTGGGCCTGTGCCTTGGGTAGGTGAATGTGCCAGAGGGATGATGCTCAGGAGCGGTGTGTATACAGATGGGAGTTGGTGGGGAAATAGCACAGCTTCTTTATCAGTGGGTGGGACAATTCTCAGGTGCGGAGAAGGAACACCAAGTCTGGAGGGCCCATAAGAATGTGGAAATGAAGTAACCTAGGTAACCAATGACGGATAGGAAGAGAAAATCAATGACCCATAGAAAAGGGCAATACTGCCTAGAGGCCCAGAGAGGCCAGTGAAAGACTTGCAGCCAATTTCAGAGACTTTTTGTACTGCTGCAGACCTTTGCATCTCCTCTCTCTCAACTTTTCTGCTTCACGAGAGGGGTCCACTTCCAGCTCTCTTTGGAAGTGCTCTAAACTTTCTCTTTGTTCTTCCTAAATAAATCTCTCTTCATTACCCTGAAACTTGTGCAGGTGACTTTTGTTTTCTACCCACACAGCTTGCGCGGCTCCAGTTCTACTTCCAGTTTCCTTTCATTTTCACTTTCAGTTATGACCTCTGTTAAACTTTCTAGCTCAGTGGAGTAATTAAATCAGGTCACCTGTGTTCAGGGAACTGGCACCCACAATCCCTGGCTTGCACGGCAGTTTTTAGATGGCCCCTGTGGAATGGTGCTCTTGCCCCTGGCAACTCACATGTTAATGCACCCTGGGTTGGCTTTTCCCTTTTCTGGTCTCATTTCTCACTTCCCCACTAATGCCAACAGCGATCACCCTCCAAATAGAAAACTTACACTCAGGTTCTGTCTCAGGCTTTATTTGTACACGTACAATTGTAGGGCAACAGGTGGCTGTGTAGACGAGACTCATCCACGTGTCTTGTGAGGAATGGTTCTTTGGGACTCCCAGGCATTCTGAGAATAGATAGGGATGGCTCTTGGATTCACAGGTGATCGACCAGAACTGCTTGGGGTCCTCCTAGAGTCTCTGCTACCAAGAACACTGACAGATGATTTTGGAATCCAAGGCAAGCAATTGTAGAGTTAGGGGAAAAGGTAGAGTTGGATGTCTGAGTGTGTGATTTGGGGAAAGTTACTTTTCTTACTTTGATTTTATCCCCTGGATGATGACCATGTGACTTATGGTCCAAACAGGTACCTGGGAGAATGAAGGATGCACTGTTAATAATTATGCCATAACCATGGGTACGACCTGGGTTGTGAGAATTCCTGGCTTATCTGCTAAGCGGGGATAATAATGCTATTGGGGAACCCAAATTAAAACATATGATACTCTTAGATCTTTGCAACAGTCCTATGAGACAAGTACTATTTTTATCCCCATTATAGGGAAGAGTACACTGACATCCAGGGAGACTCAGTGCTTGGGTCGGGGTCTGGAACATGCTCATGTCCAGGAACTATGCTGTAGACCACAGGATACTATGGTAGGGTCGAGGGGCTGTGCTGCTGGCAGTGCCAGGTGGGGGCAGCTTTCAGAGTCCTCTGCAATACACAACGTGCCAGTACTTCACCTCCATCACCTTGTTTATCCTCACCACCACTTTCTGAGGTCCTGGCACTGTTTTTTCTCCACTGGGAGAAACCCTATCATTCATCACTACACTTGCCTGCTTCAGATTCTGACACTGACTCCCAGTGTTCTTGGAAAGAGGCTCTGGCAGGGCTCCATGCAGTGCTGGTTGGCCACCAGTGAGGGAGGATGGGAGCCATCCCCCTCCATTCTCAGAACTCTTGGGAATCCCTCAAATCCATCCCTCACCAGCTGCATGCATGGTCTGAGTCTTGTCACGTTATGCTTGGCCATCAGTGAGCCTTTAATTATGAGTGTATAAATTGATCTTCTTAGTTTTCAAGGCCATAAAACTATTCATTTAAAGTAGCTCCCACTTAGCCCTTCCTTACAGATAAAAATAAATAAATCACTACTTTTCTATGAATTATGCATTTAACACACATCTGTAAAGCATCCCCTCAATGGTAAGACTTTGAACATATGGGTTTTATTTGGACACTGAATCAATTTTCATACCTCTGCTGATGGAATTTAAAAAATATTCCTGGCTTTATTTAAAATGCCTGTCCTTGTCAAGTAAAAACAAATGAAATCCTCTCTCAGATCTCTGCAGTTTTGATATCTTCCACTTGTGTTCACTTTCCCTAACTCGCGTCTCAGCCCAGGTAGCCATGATAGAGAAATTTAAATGGCTCCCAATGAGCTGAGTACTCAGATAGCATTGGGAATGAGGGGTAGAAAAATAATCAGGTTACTGAGGAAGCAAAAATGTGTGATGAGAACAGAGGGGGCTGGGATGGGGGGAGAACAGAGGAGAGGGGAAAAAGGGGAGGGAGAGAGATGAGCATGGCACAGGAGGAGAAATTATCTGCTGTCTTCCAAGTTCTTTACCTCCATGATTCACGTCATCTGTTCTCCCATTCAGTGAGGAATAGGCCATTTTACAGATGAAAAAACTGAGGTTTAGGAAGACTTTCTCCAACTCATGCACTGTGGCAAAGTTGGATGGATCCAGTCCCACGTGTCTCTGGCTCCTGAATTCTTGTATTTTCCCTTTTAAGGGAGTCTTGATGGTGAGTTTCGTGAAATCTCATTGGGGCCACACCTCCCTGGTAGATGACAGTGCCCCTCTGCTTCTTAATGATATGCTACATGTCGGTAAGCATCCAGGTCAAATGCTATAGTTTATCCGTGGTATCTGAGAGGTGATGTTGTGGTATTGTGAGGAAGTGAGGTCCATGGCAGTGGAGGTAATCAATGTCTGCTCTCCTGTAATGCCTCTGGATGCCACTGAGTGGACTTGAAGTTCCACAGTGCACTCAGGGGAGTGTGCTCCATGGCTGACCACAAGGGAGAAGGAGGGCCCTTCAGGTCCCTTCAAATCTGAGCCCTTCACACACCTCTGAGGACATTTGTCTCCTTTGCTTCCAGGCAGCTTCAGGAATGTAAAGGGACACTTGACAGGTGAAATGATAGAGGGCAGGCTGTGAAGTTCACCCACAGTTGTGACTGCTGTGGACTAGTTTTTTTTTTTTTTTGAGACAGAGTCTTACTATGTCACCCTTGGTAGAGTGCTGTGGTGTCATAGCTCACAGCAACCTCAAACTCTTGGGCTTAAGCTATTCTCTTGCTTCAGCCTCTCAAGTAGTTGGGACTACAGGAGCCCACCCCAGTGCCCAGCTATTTTTTTTGTTGCAGTTGTCATTGTTGTGTAGCATGGCTGGGCTGGATTCAAACCCGCCAGCTCCAGTGTATGTGACTGGCACCGTAGCCGCTGTGCCACAGGTGCTGAGCCAGTGGACTAGTTCTAAAGCATCTCCAAGACTCAGTTTCCAACCTTCAAATGGAGGAATAAGAGTTCTTACCTTCTCTTTTGGGCTGCATTGTGTGCCCCCTTCCCAATCTGCACATTAAAGTTCCAGTACCTTAGAATGTGACTGTGTTTGAAGATGGGGTGGGGCTTTATAGAGGTAATTAAAGTTAAATTAATCCACATGGGTGGGCCCCCCTCCAATCTGATTGGTGCCTTTATAGGAAGAGGAAATTTGGATACACAGAAAGGCTCAGGGGAACAGAGGAAAGATCATGTGGAGATGGCAATAAGGCAGCAGTCTGCAAGCAAAGGAGAGGAGCTTCGGAGTGAAAACAACCCTGCCGACTCCTTGATCTCAGACTTTAGCCTCCAGAACTGAGAAAGAAATTTCTGTTGTTAAGCCACCCAGGCTGTGTATGCTTAACTACTCTAGAGGTGTTTCTTTGTGGTGGCCCTAGTGAACCAATTCGCCACTTCAAATGGCTGTTACAGGAATTTAGCGTGTCAAAGCACATAAAGCACAAAGCATGGTGCTGGGCACTCTGTGGACATCTGGCA
>NW_003852627.1:1125650-1126703 GCF_000181295.1 Otolemur garnettii
GAGTGCAGGGCTGAGCTGTGACTTTCAGCACCACCAGACCCAGGTCTCTTTGCTGTCCTCCACGTGTGCCCCTGTCACCCCATCCAGCCTTTTCTGAGCTCATTGCTGCTCCCAAGTGGCCTGGAGGACCTCCCTGCCCTGATAGGTAGAGCCTTCCCAGTGAGCTGCCCCAGAATGGCCCTGTGCTTATTTCCTCATTGTTGTGATTCTGCGCTTCTGCAAGTTGAGGACTCAGCAGCATGAGGATTAGGCAATTTTCTTGCCTCCTGTAATGTGCTTTCTCTGAATTGGTTCTTTGGAGACAATTATGTGAGGCCTTTGGATTGTTCCTGTAGGCGAGCTGAGGAAGCCAGACAGCACATCTTCACATTCAGAGAGGTCTCAGGGAGTTTCCATCCCCTATGTGGACTCACAGGCATGGAAGGGGAAGGCGGGACTCAGAGGAAGGTGGCCCCTCAGGCCACAGCAAGGGTCCCCCACTGCGGATGTTCTGTGTGAAAAGCACACATGACCCTCCTGTCCTCTTCTATGTGGCAACCCCCAAATCTTCACGCTGACCCTCTGAGGAGGGTATTATTATTTCCTTTCTCACTTGAGGAAACTGAGGCTCATAGAGGTGAAATAAAATCTCAGGCACCAAAGCAAGTGCCCATCACTGTCTTCTTCCTTTAACTCTCAGAATATAAATCACCTGTCTTCCTATTCAGCACTTGCTTACACTCAACCTTATATTTTATTTAACTGCTTTTGAGAGGCAGCGTTGTGTGTAGAGATTAAAAGGGTGAGCTTTAGAATTGGAGACATGTGGGTTTGAATCCTGCTCCAGCTCTTCTTGGCTGGGTAGTCAGTTAGCTGTTTCAGCTTCATGAGCTTGTTTCCCTTTGTTTGGGCTCAGAAACCGATACCCTGAAACACGACACATTGGCATGCTGACCTAATGAGGCAGCCTCATGGTCTCTCCGGCTGTCGCCCGCCCTGTTTCTCAATTCCCCCTCTCTCCCAAAGCACAAGGTGAAGTTGTGCTCTGAAGTTCCCTTTTCTACCTAGAAACCA
>NW_003852627.1:1127299-1134201 GCF_000181295.1 Otolemur garnettii
CGTAGAGACAGAGTCTCACTTTATCACCCTTGGCAGAGTGCCATGACATCACAGCTCACAGCAACCTCCAATTCCTGGGCTTAGGCAATTCTCTTGATTCAGTCTCCCAAGTAGCTGGGACTACAGGCGCCCACCACAACGCCTCAATATTTGGGGCCAGTGCCCTACCCACTGAGCCACAGGCACCTCCCATCATGGATTTCTTTTGGAGAGAACATAATGTGAAAGCCTAGTGCAGTGTAGCTGGCCTTGTCTGCTTTGTCTGGAATCCATCTTAGCCATTTTACCACTGTGTCCTTGGAAGCACTATGTGACCTTTCTGAGACTTGGTTTCCCCAACTCTAAAAAAGCACAGGAGTATTACCTGTGTCACATGGGCTGCTGTGAGGATTAGGAAGACAATTGTGATGTGTTTAGCACTGAACCTAGAGGTTATTTAATACTATCAGGACACTGAGCACCCTGCTGGGCAATGTACCTAGGAAGCTACCATGTATTAAGGACTGACTTTTTATTCATATTTTAGCTAACTCTCATGGCAACCCAAGCAGGAGATGCTGTAATCATGCTCTGTGTTTTTAGAGATGAGTCCCCGAGGCTCAGAGAAATGAAGTCACTAACCCAAGGAGGCATAGACAGGAAGTGGTAGAGCCCAGTTTGACTTCAGGTCCATTTGACTCCAAAGACCTTGGACCCTGCAACACAAGGACAGGAGCTCTCACAGCTGGGTGAGGAAGAAATGGAGGGAAAGAGGGAGCCCAGTGAGGCTGTAGATGGGTACAAGAAGAGGCAGGTGCCGGTGTTACACCCTGGGTCTCAGAGGAGAGGATTGAAGTTACTCGGGGAAGCTGCCAGGTCTGTGATACTTAAAACGCTTTCTTTTCTTTTATAGCCTATCAAGAGTTTTACAATTCCTTGACCTTCAGTGGATGAAGATCTACAAACTTGGAGGAAGTATCTGGCTTTTAAGCCTCAATTGGAATCAGGAAGAAGGTGGTGCTTGGCGGGTTGGCCTCATATAAAGGCGATGTCTTCCTACGCTGGCCACCTGCCCAGTTACTCTCCCTGTCCCCTCCACACACCTGGCCTTGCTGTCAGCTCTTTCTGCATGCTGCTCCAGCTGGTTTTGTAGCCTTGACGATAGCTGTGATCTTTCTAACATTCCAATGTGAAGAATAGGGATAAGTGGAGTGTCGTTCTTCTCAATCTCTCTATTAACCATTCCATTCAGAGAGCTCTGGCAACACTGTGAGCTGCCTTTGGAGTTCCCTTGGTCTCATCACTATCTCGCTACCTCTGTGCACTGGGTTATTCAGGGGAGAAGGGATAAAGCAGCACACCTGGGCCTCTTCCTTGTACCACGTCCTTTAGTTGGCTCATTTGATCCTCACAGCAACTCTATGTAAGGAGGATATTATAGTCCTCAATTAGCAGTAAGACAATTGACTTTCAGAGAAGTAAAGTGACATGTCTCAGGTTACAGAGCTCGCAAAGATGATGTGAAGCCTGACTTGAAGCCAGGTATGCACAATTCCTGACTCTACACCCTTTCCATTACATTGGCCTGGGAAGTGATGGTGCCTTGAACTGAAAAGAATTGACCAAGTGGCCAGCTAGGTGGGCACTGGGACAAGTGTTCCAGCTGTCATGATGAGTGGCTTCTAGTGGTTAATATTTTACAGATATAGAGATGGTTATCTCTGAGTCTGAGATGCACTGAGGTCCCTAGAAAGAATCCTGATCTGTCTCGGACTGACACCTATGCTGGGGACTACCTGGGATGGCTGGCCAGGGGCAGATGCTCTAGGTAATGCAAAGCCTGCTCCTACTCAGTAGTGTGACACTGGGATAACCCTGTTTCAGAGCTTGCCAGTTCACAAAGTGATGTCAGCTTGCTCCCAGCCTTTGTACCACACTGTGTCATGCTGAAGCATAGGCAGCTCCTGGAATGCCCTGTGTGTCTCTCTCCAGTGGGGCTCTGTACATGCTGATTGTCCTTCCTGGAGGACTCCTCCCAGCCTGCAGACCCCTACTCACTCCACACAAGGGCTAGAGATATCTGGTATCTTCTTTCAACTGGGAACTGGTTCTAAAACCTGTGATTGGTAATAGGGAAAAATGGAGAGATTCATTGCTTTCCTGAGAGTGCTATAAATCCTGAGTAAGTTGGGCTCCGATGTAAGATGCTGAGAGCAGGTTGTGAGATCTCTGAGACTCATAGATGGGTAACGGAAGTGTGGAAATGGCTGGAGCTGTTGAGGGCTTAGATCACTCCATTGGAGGGTATTGTATATTGTCCCATATTTTAAGACTAAGACAAGGATTTGAATTGCACCCTTGAGGATACAAATATCAAACTCTACTTCTTTTGCTATTGATTTGAATTTTTAAAAATTGGATGGGACTGACAATTGAATTTGTGCACTTGTCACCATTTGCTTACGTTGCTAGCACTGTACAAAGAGTTTGGCAATGTTTCTAACCTCGGTATATCACTGTCTCACAGCTGTGTTTGTGTCAAAGTGTGGTGGTGTTTGGCTGAGTGGTGTTCATTATTGTCATTGAGCATGTTTGTGTGCCATCTCAGGATGTCAGAGCTTGAATTAAAGCAATGAACAAACATGAAATCTCTTTTTAAAGTCAGTGAGGAGTGAAATCAGGGACATGTTAGTCCAAGTGTATGGGGATAATTCTGTAAAGAAAATGGCAGTGTATAAATGGATTAAACGTTTTTCTAAGTGGAGAGAACATGTTACTGATGAAGAGAGATCAGGATGGCCTGTAATGAGCAACAGTGACAAAACACTGCAAAGATTCATTGCATTGTGCATCAAAATTGTGACCATGAGAAGCATAGAAGACAAAGTAAACGTTTATAGAGAAACTGGTAGGAAAATCTTAACTAAAAATCTTGTCCAACAACTCATGGATCTTGTATCACAACAATGCACCAGCTCACACAGCACTGTCATGAGGGAGTTTTTAGTCAGTAAACAAATAACAGTATTGGAATATCCTCCTCGTCTGACCTAGCCTCCAGTGACATTTTCTTTACCCAAAGATAAAGGAAATATCAAAAGGGAGACATTTTGATGACATTCAGGACATGAAAGATAATATGACAATACTCTGATGGCTATTACAGAAGAAGAGTTCCAAAATTACTTTGAAAGGTGGCCTAGATGCTGGTGTCAGTGCATAGCTTCCCAAGGGGACTACTGTGAAGGTGACTATAGTGATGATACTCAACAATGAGGTATGTAGCACTTTTTTTAGGGTGAGTTTGTGAACTTGTCAGCCCTTGTAAGTTTTTTGGTGACACAGGGAAACATTTTGAGATAATTCTTCATTGTGGCCCAGAGTTCACCTACAACAACACCTTTGTAGAAGTTTCCATAGTGCCATGTTTAAGAACTTAGATTCTTAGGTCAGAAGAACTAGTCTAGAATCCCTGATTCTCCACTCACAAGACTCTCAGTTGTCCTGGGCCTCATCTCTAAAATGGGTATAACAATATCTACTTTCTGGGATAATTGCAGGAAAGATGTGAGATAAGACATGTTAAATGCATAGCTTAGCGCTTGGCATATGGTAAAGTGATCATTAAATGTCAGCTATTGTTACTTTTTATACTTTTAAGGTGTTAGGTTTTGGAATCTGCACAAATACGTGTTCCAAAAAAAGCTTTGTCATTTGCCTGACAACTAAGGGCAAGTTAATTAACCATTCTGAACCTCTGTCTCTCTATTTGTGAAATGATAAAAACAACAACTATACAACTCTCAAGGCTCTTATGAATGTAAATGAAAGGTAAAACTTAAGTGCTGAGCAACGTACTGGGGCCCGAGTACACATTCAATACATAATTGGTATTATTTTCCTTATTCTCTTGGTCTGGCTGGAGAAGGGCTTTTGTCTGCCTCCATGGTTTTAGAAAGTACCAAGAGATCAGTAAATCTGTAGAAAACAAGCAAGCTGCCTGGTCTGTGTTCTTGACATTGTGTGAAGCCCCCAGGAGACCTGGGCCATGAGGTGTCCCCGTGGCAGCCTCTGAGGTGACATCTATAAAACACAGAGCATGTTCCTTTTGCAGCAGACACCTCAGTGTGGGGGGATAGGGTGGGAGGGTGCTCAGGGGACAGAGAACCGGTCATTGGTCTGAGTGCACAGGAGGGAAAACTGCTTTGAGGAAATTCTATCCATCTTCCTGCAGTTTCCTAGACATTCCAGGCCCAACAGTCACTTTTAAGGAAAAGAGAAGTCCTACCAGGGAATTGAGAGTCCTGTCAGGAAGAGCAAAGCCCCAGTGTAAATATAGACTGAGTGTCTACTGTATTCCCTGTCAGCTGTTTATGGATGAGGGCACACGAGGAAGTGAGGTTTATTTTTTCTTAAAGGGCAAGGACCCAAAAGGCCTGCTCCAATGAGATTATTTCTGCAATGCACTTGAGGATTTAGTCTTTATAGCTCAACATCTGAATTGTCCTCAGGGTATTGGGAAGACTCTGTGTGTGTGTGTGTGTGTGTGTGTGTGTTGTGTAAACCTGGTTATTTTCAGTTTTTGCTCCCTGGAGACTCTTCTCTTGGCAGAAGCCCTCAGGGCCACTTGGCACCTGGTTGCTGGTCCTTATCTGCAAAGAGCTGTCAGTCATTTCACAAGGGCCCTTCTACCATCTCAGGGTAGTTGGATCCAGGAAGCTCTAAAGCAAAATTTGAAAATGAGAAACAGCCTTAGATATCCTGCAGGTTCTTTATCTGACGTGTTTTCAGAAACTGCTTAGGTGGCTTCTGCCACAGATGGTGAGGACAGCACTAATGATTGTGAGAGGACAGTGGGTTTTTCTCCTCATCACCCCAAATAGGAGGCAGTTCAATGACCTTGAACGGAGCTTATTAGAGTCAAATGCATTTATTAAGAATTATCCTACAAGATTTTGAAAACAGTGGAAGGGAAGCCAGATTTAAATGAGCTATGTTCAAGAGAGTACAATGGACAATTTCATAATACAAAACAAAATCTCATAGCCCAAGGTGTTAACATCAAGGATCTGAAATCTTTATAACAGCATTAATGGTGATGACTCATTTGTTTGTTCACTCAACACACATTCTTTGGATACCTGCTTTGTGCCAGACCTTGTTCTTGGCACTGGGAACACAGGCATGTTCTGACCTTCGAGGTCCAGCAGGGAAGACAATCTTTCAACAAATGATTCCTCTAATAAATGTATTTACAAGGCAAAGTTCATTGGTGTTCTAAGATTGCATAAAAGGGAAGCATGTCTAGATTGGAGGTTGAAGGAAGTAACATTTAAGATGGAATTTGCAAGGTGAATATGAGCCAGGTGGATGAGTGGGGGTGAGTGGATGGAGAAAAAGGAAGAACAGGAAAGAAAAGGAACAGCCTTTGGAAAGAATGTAGGCCCCCCCCAGATGGGGCAACTCAGCATGTGAAATTAAAGCAAGAGGAGAAGCCACACGTCCTGGATGAAGCTAGGCAGGGGAGGAGAGGTCAATTATGCTGGCCCCATGGGCCATGCTCTAGATTTTAAATTTTCTTTTGAAAGCACAGTCATGAAAATCTTCTAAAAGAGAAGAATTGGGTTGGGTGTGGTGTCTCACACATGTAATCCTATCACTCTAAGAGGCCAGGGAGGGAGAATTGCTTGAGCTCAGGAGTTCAATAGCAGCTCAAGCAAGAGGGAGATCCTGTCCGTACTAAAAATAGAAAACTTAGCTGTGTGTGGTGATGTGCACCTGAGGTCCCAGGGAGGACTAGAAGGAGGACTGGGAGGTCAAGGCAGGAGGATGGCTTCAGCCCAGGAATTTGAGGCTGCTGTGAGCTATGATAGCACTACTGCACTCTGACCCAGGCAACAGAGCCAGACTTGGTCTCAAAAAATGAAAAAAAAAACTTAAGCATTAACTGGAGAGGGGTGAGAGTGGAAGATAGAAAGCTGCAATGGTGGTCCTGGAGAGACAGAGAACAACCTACCACATGGAAGATGGTGATGGAGAGAAGTGGGCACACTCAGAAATGTTCATAAAGTAAAATCCACAGGAATTAGTGAGTGAGTGAGTGTCAGGGAGTGAGGGGAAGGGGGCATCACAGACGGTTACCGGGTTTATTGTGAGATGATGGTGAAGTTATGGTGCCATTTCCTGAAGATGGAAGATATCAGAATGAGGGGGGAGGGGAGAGTTGGAGGCCAAGAGCCCAGCTTTTGTTGGATTGAGTTTGAGACATGTGAGAGACACACAGACACAGGTGGTGGGAAACACAGTTCTGTCTGAAACACGGAAGAGCAAAGTCCAAATGCCAGGACTGGAAATGCCGGTAAAGGTTCATGAAAATATGGCATTTGAAGCCACAGGGAGGTTTCTGTGACATCATCTGAGAGGGAATAGAGTCTGAGAGAAGGGTCTCAGGACTGGGGGCAGAGGAAAGATGTGGGGGAGGAAATTGAGAAGGAGTGCCCAGAGAAGCAAGAGAGAAGCCAAGAAATGAGTGTCATGGAAGCCAGGAGGAAAGTGTGCCTGGAATAGGAGTAACAGTGGTTTTCTGAGCCATAGCAGTAGTAATAGTAGGATTATTAGTAGAAGGAGGAGAAGAAGAGAAAAGGTGGGCATAGTACTAACAGCATCAGCCATATAAACAGATGTAGTGATGGTAGCAGGACTAGTAGTGGTGAACCTCCCTCCCCCCAAAAACAGTGACAACAGGGTAACTGCATCAGAAGGAATAGTAGTAGCAGATGTGGTGGTGATAGCAGCAGCAGCAGGATTGATAATGGTCATAGAGGAGCAGTAGCAGTGATGGTAGTGGGAAATGCATCAGCAGCAGGAGTGATAAGGGTAGCAGCAGCAGTAACAGGGATGGTAGTGGGAAATGCATCAGCAGC
>NW_003852627.1:1134403-1135534 GCF_000181295.1 Otolemur garnettii
CAGCAGGAGTGATAAGGGTAGCAGCAGCTGTAGCAGTGATGGTAGTGGGAAATGCATCAGCAGCAGGAGTGATAAGGGTAGCAGCAGCTGTAGCACTGATCACTGTGGTAGTGGGAAATGCATCAGCAGCAGGAGTGATAATGGTAGTGGCAGCAGCAACAGTAGTAATAATAACTTTGGAAGCAGCTGTAGGAGCAATAGTGGCAGCAGTAGCTGCAATGGTAGTAATAATAGCATCAGCAGGAATGGTAATAATAGTAAATGGTCAGTTATTATTTACTTTATGTGCTCCTATAAAACAGATAGAGTCACATGACAACTCAATGTCATAGGAAGGAGGACTGGCATTGTTCCCACTTACAGACAAGTCAGTATCTCACCATGGTGAGGAAGACAGCAACATGACAATGAATGGAATTCCAGCCCCCTGAATGCTCATTAAATCTCATTTTTCCCAGTTATATTCATGGCACAAGATTTCAGAAATCCCATGGTGTTTCCCCCTAGAATGTAACTTCTTAAAGGCAGGGCTCTGTCTCTTTTGTTCACTGATGGACTCTCAGTGCTTTGAGTGGTGTCTGGTGTGTAGAAGGAGTTGAACAATTACAGAAAATGATAGATTAATGTAGAAGAATGAATGAGTGAATCAAGGAATCTTCCTTATAACTTGGTTATAACATTAGGAATGCTTTATTTTTTTTTCTTTAAACTGATGTTTATTTTCCTCCAACTTTATTTCCATCTTGGAATAGGAGTAACAGTGGTTACTTGTGGAAGAACAGCTTAAGACCACTCAGTGGTTGTTCCTACCCATTCAGTGGCCTGAGCAGTGGACAGGCTGGGCACTCCAGTCTTAGTGGGGAACTGCTGAGTAGGCACAGAGGGCACCTGCACACCTTCTGACCAGTCTGTAACCTCTGGTTGAATAGCAGTAAACTCAGGAGCTGGAGCAGTCCCCTCACCTTGAAATTCCTCCTTGGTCACAGCTCTCTCAGCAGCAGCCTACTCTTCCTTTTCAATCTCTTCAGGATCTCTGTAGAAATAGAGATCAGGCATGACCTCTCATGATGTTCCTGGGAGAGGGTGCCACGCATGTGGAGGGCTTCCTGGGCCAGCATCCACCACCTCAGA
>NW_003852627.1:1135651-1142735 GCF_000181295.1 Otolemur garnettii
TTAACATAAGACGCCTCTGTGAGAGGCTGGTGGTCAGCCCTGGGATCAGTAACCAGTAGAAGACATGGCTCCTGGAAGGCTGCCTGGATCTGGTTAATGAAGTTTCCGGGAGTGAAGTGGCCAGCACTAGGAGTGGCTCCAGTGGCAGCAGCAAACTCCAGCACAGCTCACTGGCCAGTATTCCTGGAGGATGTGACACTGACATCAGCAGAGTTTTCAACGGCAACAATGGCCCGAGCTGCCAACAGAAGTTTTTCCCACATCCTCTTCAGATTTATGATATAGATGCCATCACTGTTCCTTTTGTAAATGTCCTGTTCCATTTGGAAGTCAAGGTTGGTGCCACCTCAGTGGGTTCCTGCTGCAAGGAATTTGAGGACATCCTCCTCCTTCATCTGCAGGACATCAAGGGCTTTGGACATCATGAAAATTTCTCTTTAAGTTAACTGTGGGAATCCAGAACAACACTGTATGGGCCCTCCTGCGGGGCGCAGAAAGGGCTACTTTATTGTTTTGATGGAGCCCACGCTTGGGTCCAATCTTTCTCTTAGTATACCTGCAAACTGTATGGCACAAACCTGTTCAGATATATTCCAGAAAATCAATTCATTAAAATGAAAAGATTTTGGAATTTTGCATATGTTCATATTATTAAAAGTGCACATGACAAGTTCATACTTTCAGATTTGAGATTCAAGAAATGATTTAAATCTAGCCTTTCCCCACCGTCATCTCAATCATTTGCATTCGTAGGTAAAGGTCAGTGTGAAAGTAGCATTTTTTTCCCAAGACCTGCCTGCCTAAATAGAAGAGCTTGGAAATCATGTCATGTCAAGGGCGAGCCAGCTGTAGTCCAACAAACACTTCATTGCTCTCTTGAGGCATGCAATATTATATGATGCATATCCTCTTGTGTTTAAGAATAGATAGACATAGAAAAAAAGGCAGGATCATGTAATAAAAAGAAAATAGACTTGCAAGTCAGATGGACCTCGGTTAAAAATTCTATGTTCAGACCTTGGACAAGTCCTTATCTTCTCTGGGTGTCAATTTCCCTTATCTTTAAGCAGAGATGAAAACTAATACTGCATCTCAGGCATGGAGTGGGATTGATGTAAACAACTTTAAAAAGCTAAGCGTAAAGCTGGGAGTACATTAGAATTCAATCCACAAAAGTTTCCTTTCTCCATACCTGGGAGAACCAGTTACATAATGAAAGTGAAGGACTTTTGCAAACTGTGAAGTACTGTGTTCTGAGGGGGAAAGTCCTCTCTTTACTCTTGTCTCCTGCTGTTTCCTTAGAAAATTCTGTGTTTCAGCTATAATGTTTGTTAAGTGAGAGGAGTTTTCAGCTCATTATTATCTTATGGGACCACTGTCATATATGACCAAAAGCATCCTTACATGGTGCATATAGACACTATATGTGTAGGAAAACATTAGGAAGTACATTGAAAGTAAATTAAATGATTCTGAGTTATACATGTAAATAACTATGGTCGATGGTTTCTTTCTTCTTTATAGCTATCAGTATATCCAGATGTTCGATAATGAGAAGGTATTATTTTTATTAAAGTGACATGAAAAAAAGGTATTCATCTCTACAAAATTAAACTACAGAAAAACCATCTGGCAGTCATTATAACGGAGTTGCAGTGGCCACAAATCCACAAGCTGAGCTGAAAAACTTTGTTTAAATAAACTTGAATGTGAACCTCAGGGAAGAAAGGAAGAGAGAAGATTCTGTGTCCCAGCTATGTGGAACTACACGGCCTCCCAAATGCATCTTGCTCCCCATATTCTGTCTGTGTGACATTACCTCCATCATTTAAGACCCAGCTTAAATATTTCCCTCAATAAACCTTTTCTGCCCAGTATCCCCCACTCCCATCAAGTTGATTCCACTTCCTTCCTTGAGCTTTCCAGTGAACCCATGTGCCACCTTCATTATTTCTTATCACTTGGTACCACATTTACTTGCTTATATTCCTGCCTCTCCAACAAGAGCCTGAGTTTGCTTAGGACAGGGACTTTGATTTAAACTGGATCCCCAGCACTTAGCATATAATTGGAGTTCTACAAACATTTCTTGAGGCACTAAATGTGATTATGTTGTTACTGTTCTTATGATAATAAGGATTTTGCCCAAGCTCAAAAAAGACAGCAACATCACAGCAGAGGCAATACGACAGAGCCTGAGTGTTATCCTGAGATCCACGGAGCAGCCCTTGACCACATCTTAAGGATAATGGAGTTAAACATAGCTGTCTGTCATTTTGCCTTCTTTTTCTGACTTTAAATTACTTACCCTTTCCTAAACTAATTTTGTCCATCCTTGTCCTCTCCATATACACCCAATAATCTTAAATGAAACCATAGGACTCACATGGATCTTCTGCTCAACAAGATAGCCACATGCAGAAGAAGAAATGAATAATTAAAAAAAGAAAGTCAAAATGTGACTGCTAAACCTAGTGAACTGGTCAATTCCCTATGAGAACTTTATGCCCAGTGTAGCCAGAGGAACTGCTCACTCCTCCTTGGCCCAGCACACTCTGGCTTCCACACCCATCATTCCAGAAGAAGGACCCCCGCCAATCTACCAATGCCCTCCTTGCTGTGAAGAGCCTGGGCGCTGCCAACTTCCCTCTTGCTTCTCCTGTTCCTGTGGCATTTGGCCACTCCTTCCTTCCAGAAAACTGTCCATAGTCCCAACATCTCTGCAGCAGTTCATCAGTTAAGGACATTGGACACGGACGTGGATAATCTGAGAGCGACTCCTGGTCCTGCTCCTGCTGAGCGTGCAACCCTGGCGAGCTACACCAGTTTAAACCTCAGTTTCTTCAGTTGTCAAGGGGAGTCAGGAGTTGTCCCTACTTCCAAGACTACAAAAATAAATAACCTTTGCCAGGATCCTAGCATAGTGGCTGGCGCAGAAAAGGTTCAGTAAAAGCTGTATTACCAGCATTTCTGAGGTTTGACCAACAGCTCTGACTTTTGTTTCTTATCGTCTTTCCCTGGCTTTCTCTCTGCCGCTCTTTCCTTAAACACTGTGTTACTCCCTGGCTCGTTCCTGGGCCCTATTCCTTTTCAAGTGATGGATTCTTCCTGGTAAGGCTCCTCTACTCCTGTGGCCTCAGGCAGTGTTTTTATGCTGAGGCTTTTTGTCTTTGCATACAGACCCCAAGTTACAAACATCTGGCTTATGTACAACTCACACTTAGGAACAGAGGCTAATAGGTTAATGTACCTGTTCCAATTAACATACAAATTCAACTTAGGAACAAACCGACAGAACCTGTCTCACTCGTAACCCAGGGACTGCCTGTATGTCCAGCCTCAATTTTTCTCCTGAGTGACACTTAAGAATAGGACATCTTCTCTGGAATGCTTGCTATGGACTTCAGACTTGCTCTGGAGCCCACAGCCTCCTCCTGAAATGGCCTCTTCTTCGGTGCCTGCTACCTTGTGATCTATTTAGGTGTCAAGCCAGAGTCCTCCCTACTTTCCCAGCCAGACCTTCACTGTGTCCTGCTGGTTTAAACCATCCACCTGCTCATTCCCACTGCAGCCCCATCCTTCTGGCCTAGATGTCTCCAGTAGCCTCCTAATTGGCCTCCCTGCTGTCAGCCTTGCTCACCTCCTCTTCGTCACCCAGCTGGAGTGATCTTTTCACAACGAACACCAGACCGTGCCATCCTCCTGCCGATACCACTTCAGTAACTTCTCTCTAGTCTGAGAATAAAATCTCAGCTCCTTCGTATGGTGCAGTGGTGTGCTGCCCTGACCTCCCTGCAAGACCAAGGCATTATTTTTCCAGTGGCTGAGAGTGTCGACTGCTGAGAGCTCACAGCTGAGTCCCTTCCCAGAAAAGATGCTGCCTCGTCCAAGGTTGTGCCCCCTCATCAGGGGAAGGATGGAGGCACAAAGGTCTGCCTCCCTTGCCTTAATTTGGAACATCTTTGAACACCCCAGCTCCAGTGCCCTGCCAGGTCAGCTGAGGCCTCTGTTGGCAAGGCATTGTTCACTTCCTCCCTTTGTCCAGCCTGTGCCCCTCCCTTCCTCACAGGTGCTGTAGTTGAAATCACTTCTCACTAAACCTCCCGCATGCAAATCTCTGCTCAGACATTTCCTGGGGAACTTTAAGCATAACACAAGTTTCATAAGGTTCTGTTATGCCTAGGAGTCCCCCCAGTGACCACTCCACTAGACAAGTTGAATTAAAGAGGAGTCCTTTTATTGAAGAGCCAGCTGGTGGCTGCCTCAAGTGTCCCAACATGGGGTTCTGAGTGCAGCCCCGAGTTGTCTGAGCCTCTGATTTTAATAGGGTAAAACTTTTCCGGGGAGCAAACATGAAACAGAAAACAGCAGTTAGGGGAGATTGCGAGGGTAAGGCGGTTTAGTCAGTTTACAATGTTACGATCACGAGAGCACTTAGTAATTCTTTCTACAAAACAAATACGATCTATAATGTCCTGCGGTAGTGTAGGGAGGGGGACTCACAGGTGGGGGTCATAAACAGCAAGATCACAAAGAGATAATCAGCAAGGATACGATCAGGAGTGCAGTCAGGAACCTGCATCACTAACAAGAACCAGTTTGAAGGTAATGGAATGTAACGGAAAGGGAGTAATGGTAAAGTGCAGTCAAAACATTTTTATATGATATACAAATAGCATGACGACCACCTTACAGTTCTCCAATGACCCAGCTGCAGTTCAATGCCCGGCACAGAGTAGGTGCTCAGTGAGCACCCTGGGGCTGGTTGCTTGATTGGTGGGGGCAAAAACATAGGAAACCAGGGGAAGAAAATCTCCTTCACATAGTCAGCACGGGGCATTTGTTCAGGGGGTTTCAGGGGCATGGTCAGAGGACATCTAGAGTAGCAGATGGGCAACGTGGACCTCAAGTCGCTATGTGCATTAGGGATGAGCATCTGTAACCTCGGCAGCATAGGGGAGGATAGGTGAGCAGGGGGCTTTTTTTTTTTTTTAATTGTCAATGTTTCTCTATTAGTAGAGCATTTACCTTTGAATTGGTTTTCATGTATTCTCTACTCTGTCAGGCCAGAAAAAAAAGAAAAGGCTAAATTTCATAATGTGTTTTTCTCTTGCAATGTAGCTCTTGCTGAATTTCACCTTTTAAAATGACTTGCTGCAGAAACAGCAAAGGCAGAATGCTGGTAGGATTCTTTAGGCAATTTGGTTCTAACCGATCCAATCAAGCAAACAGAAATAGTCAAAGCAACAGTGTCCTGAACTTTGCTCAAAAGCTTGGAGCTTGTCTTGCTGGACTTCATCTCCAGGCCTCTGATATGGTATAATGTTTGCCTGTGTTATTGGTCCCTTCTTTATCTACATGCATAGTGCCCACTTGTGCTTTGAGATTCATCTCGGTCATGACTCAGGATGTCTTCCCACAGGATTATACACCTTTCCTCTTCTGCTGATCATGTCAAATTGTCCAGTAGCTTCTTATTTCTTTCTTTGCATTGGTTACTAGGAAGCTCAGCACTCACTGTGCAGGCTACCAGTAGTCTGTCAAATGTGTGTTGTGGATACTAACGCACATTTAGAATATTAATAGACATTCTTCTGACTTCTTATTATTCTGCTTATGCTTTTTTCCTTTCCCTTAATTTCTTCTTAGCATAAATTTATAAACTTATACTGATTTCATTTTTTTCCAAATAAGAAAGAAAAAAAATTAGAAAACTAAGCATTTTAAAAAATGATCACAATGTATTGTAATTGTCTATCTACTAATCTGTTTTCCCCACTGGTTTGTGAGTTTTGAAGAGAAGACAGTAATATATTTTCACCCATCTTCTCAAATACCTGGTACATAGTAGGTCTCAAAAATATTTACTGAGTGAATGGAGGCGCTCTAAGAGAATGGAGGGGTGAGACTGGTACTTTGGGGACTTTTTACTTTGGATCTAGAATATAAGATGAAGGAGCTAAGGAAATTTCATCCCAAAATATGACTCCTTGGTATAAAGAATATTTTGAATTAAAGGCCATTCATGATCAGAAAGCATTGGAAGAGGGCTTCCCTTTATCTGCATAAAACCCAGCTAACCTGATTGGGGATCAAAAGGGACTGGTGACTTCCTTTTCTGTATGTTAGCAGACCTGGCCCCAAATCATTTAAAACACAATATGGTGTCTCAGGTTAATTTATCTGTTTCCCCCCTTCTATTCATCCTCCCAGCAACCACTTGCTGCACCTGTACTCCACATTCTCCCCCCTCCCTTCTAAAAGGCATCTGTAAAGTCTCTGACCATCCCTGAGACTTTGGGTAATCATTCTTGGGGTTCCACCCATACACATGGTATTCAGAAATAACCCTTTTTCTTATGAATCTGCTGTAACTGTGAGTTGATCTTTCAGCGAACCAACCAAAGGAAAAGAGTGAGTTTTACCGTGACCCTACAAAGACAAAGAAAAGGAAAGCCCCAAATGTTTTGTATATTTTTATGTTTAAATAATCATGGATGGGTTTTTGACCAGCGGCATAGAGAAAGAAGGAAGGAGTGAGACCACTAAAGGGAAGATGTCTCATTTGAGGGTCAGCCCCTCAATTTAGCTGTGATGAGGCCATTTGTTGAATTGGTGAGGCCATGTCTAAATCCCCGAAATACATAAAAACTCTAAAAAAGGTCTAGTACCTTCTATTTTGAAGATTAAAGTGCATTTTAATCTTCTCCATGAAATAATAATTATTTCTGTCCATTTAGCAAGAATATATGACACAGTGATATTCTCATTTCCAACATTTTCACATTTAATATGGACAGCATCCCCCAGAGAAGGGTACCAGGATCCTCGTTTTACAGAGGAGACACTGAAAGCTTAGAGAAGTGAAGTAACTTGCCTCAAGTAATCCATATTAGGGTGAATCAGAATTTGAACCCTTGGCTTGGCACCTGTAGCACAGTGGTTACTGTAGTGGCCACGTACACCGAGACTGGCAAACCCAGCCCAGGCCAGCTAAACAATCATGACAATTTCAGCAAATAAATAGCTGGGCATTGTGGTGGGTGCCTGTAGTTCCAGCTACTTGGGAGGCTGAGGCAAGAGA
>NW_003852627.1:1142836-1197954 GCF_000181295.1 Otolemur garnettii
AAAGAATTTGAACCCTTGTCATCAGGCTGCAAAACCCACTCTACATTGTTTTTCCTCAAGTATCCTTTACCGAGTGCTCTTCTACTTCTGGTCTTTCCCTCTAAATTTTATTGCAGGAAGATTTGGGGGATTAGGAATTTTCCCAGAAGAGCAAGGAGATAGATTTAGAGTCATGACTCTCAACTGGGATAAGTTTGCTCCACAGGAAAATCTGTCATTATTTGGAGATGTGTGTGTGTGTGTGTGTGTGTTGCACACTCCCATTAATGGCATTTAGTGGGTGGAAGTCAAGTGGGTGCTGCTGGACACCTCACAAAGCACAGGACACCCCCTCCCCCCCATCAAGAGTTTCCTGGCTTCACTGTTTACAATGGTGAGACTGAGCCTCCCAACTAGGCTCTGATCTAGAGACATTTCCTGCCTTCCCTTACCTGGGGCAGCCTTGCCTTTGCAGTGCCCCTACCTGTGTTTGCAGAGGAAATCGGACATTGCCCAGGTGACCTGCGCCTACATTCCAGCCCCAGTACCTCTGCTTCCTGAGAGAAGTGAACGAAGATGGCAACAAAGTTGAGTGATAACATGGGCCGAGAAGGAAGGTTCCCTGAGGAAATCAAGGCTCGCCAGGGGTCTTTTCAGACTGTCCCATTCATAACCCATTTCTTCTTATCTCAAAATAAATGGCCTCATCTAAGCCACGTTTATTGACATAGACCTGGGCTAGATTTGAGGAAGAAAGAGATCATTTTTCATGGGTAGCTCTTGTGGACAAATCTGGCTCAGAATTTCTGCCAACTTGGAGATGTATGAGTAAAATTAATAAGAAATAAAACTGGACAGTCCACAATCAATCATTGTGTATGTCCCAGAAAGGTTAACTTTGTCTGACATTCTTGAATTCTGTCCCCATATTTTGATGTACCAATGATTTATTAAAGTAGTGTTAATTCAACTGTATGTGCCAAGCATTATGCTTAGGGCTTTGTAAGTGTAATCTCAATTAATCTGAATGCCCACTGATGAAGCAGGTGCCATCATTAACTTCATTTGCAGATGAGGAGATTGAGCCTTGTCCAAGGTCACCTAGACAGTAAAGAGCAGAGCTGAGACTTGACCTTAGTTCTGACTAGCTCCAGCGACTAAGCTCTTTGCCAGCTGTCTAAGGGCTGATTCTGGCTTTCAAATATGTTTGTTTGATCTCTATGGTGTTTTTAAAAAAATTGTTCAATAGTAGAAACATTTTAAAAAATAGAGATTTTATAGAAGTCTTATCTTGTAACTCATCTTTAAGAATATCTGGTGACATTGCACATTCCCACGTGGCAACAATCAGCAGACATTGAGCAGTAGTGCCCTTTTTAGATGGTGCTGTCACTCAGCTGTGGGACCTGCTTGGCCCCTGTATATACCTGACATGTGAGTGGTGTGGGAGAAGAGAGAGAAATAATTGCAGATGTTATGAACATGATCCCCTTTGGATCTTTTATTCCTGAGCAATATGACCTAATCTCCTTCTTTGAACTTGACCAACTCTTCCCTGAGCCAGAAAGATGGAAGATTTCACTGCCCATCATTATGACTTGAGATATGAAGGCATGGTAGGAATCAGGACCTCCTTAGAAGCCAGTGTAAAGGTTCAGGCATTCTCTCCAAGTCCTTTCTTAGTTTTTTAAAAATGCCCAGAGGTTTGGAATTCTTACAGGTATTGTTAAATTAGGTGTCAGTTCCAGGCCAACCCTCCTTGACTGTAATAGCAAAACTTCTGATGGCCAGAGGGAGCAAAATCAGGTAAACCTCCCTCCCTTCCCTGCTTGCAGAATCTGACTTAACAAGATTTACATATGCCTCGGTGCACCATGGATTACAATAGCATTGTCTTTCCCATACATGAATAATGCATAAGTATGCAGTCATTGTGCTTGCTTTTTAGTCCGTGGGGATGCAGAAAGACAAAGGATTCCGCCTTACACAAGGTTCCTGAGGACATATATCTCTACCTTTTTGGCATTATGCATAGGGTTTGGCCCACTCTTGAAGTCCTCTGAGAATGTTTTTACAAACTGTCACAGATTCAGTCTACCTGGGAGTTAAAGGTCACAAACTTATGCTGAATGGTGGTGGTGATGATAAGATAGTACTTCTGTTGAGAGCACGTGCTATGTCCTATGTTGTATGCTTTATGTTATTAACCCTAATCTTCATAACAACTATTTTCAGGTGTCCTTATTTACATTTTACAGGTGAGAGAACTGAGGCTCCAAGGTGATGATACATGCTTGAGGTCCCAAGCTAGAAAGAGTCATAGCTGGTAGTTAAATGTAGTTTTATTGGCTTCTAAAACCTTCTACCCTGCCACATATGTAAATTCCCCAGCAATTTAAATGAAGCTATTTGTACCCAAGAGTACAATTTGGAAGAGATTCATCTACTCCATTTCCTAATTATCCAGTGAAAATCTATGTGTCCAAGAGACTTCAAGCATTCATCATTGTGTAGGGCTTGGGTAACTTCAAGGAGCACAGGTTGAAGAACTCATTTAGAATGAACACGGTGCATTAAGGAGCTAGGTCATGGGCAGCTGCCCTTCTCCCAACATCACCCCTGACCACTCATGAGCCCCTCTGCATGATGGTCCTTTAATTAGGCAAAGCACAGAGAACATGTTCTGCAAATTGCTAAGTGGTTTAGTGTCTGCTCTGTATTAAGATGTGTCAACCTTCTATTCGGGGGTGCTCAATTAGCAGGAGTCAACCAGTGGTTAATAATAATAATAAAGTGGAATGATCACTGAATGAAAGGCTTTTATTTTCACTTCACAGGAATCATTTGTTAAACACTAAGAAACTTTTCTTTATCTTTAATTGAAGAGAGAAGGGATACTCTCAGTGTCTCTCTGAGCTTCTAATGACAAAATGATAGGAACATCATGGGGGTGAGAGGGTGCTCTCTGAAGTCTTTTCTTTGAGGCTTAAATAGATCCTCCTTTCTCTCTTTTTTTTCTTCTCTTTATTTCTTCATCAGCATGCACTGTGCACTTTCTCCAGGGCTTGGGGCCTGATCACACACAATGAGTTTGGCTCTTGAAAGCTTAAAAAACATCAGGGCCTGGATGTTCTTTAACAAGGACTGCTAACGAGAGAGGATGGAAGCCCATGAGCCTTCCATCAGGTCAGCTCCCAGTGAGTCAGGAGCAGAGTTGAGAGAGGACAGAGAGGTGCAGTCCTCACAACTGCGCTGTGCCTTCTGACCTCAGACCCCAGGGAGGAAAAAATCTTTTGATCTCTGACCAGCCTATTTGGTGTACTGTGCCAGGTGTTTTAGACATTTGTTAGGTATGATCCATCCAACATTCCCATGGGGAGGGTGTTATCAACCACATTTTAGATATAAGAAAACAAAGACTTATTTGTTCTCAGTGTTACAACCAATAAGAGGAGAAGCTGAGTTCAAATTTAAGTCTTTTTCTGTGACTTCATACCCCAGATCTCTTCCAGGAATGCTTTCAGCTACTAGATATGCCCTATTCTAAGTAATAATTCTGTTTTTTCTACAGAGGCATCAGGGAGGAGGAAAAGGATACATGAAGACCTTTAAGAGGCAAGCTGGATGGAAGAAAGGAACAAGAAGGCCCTGGGAAAAGAGGTATAAGGAGGCAGAGGTGATACAGGGTTTCCCCATTCAGGGCTGGACAAGGATCCCCATTTTCCAGGCTTAAGCAAACAGACTTTTTCTCTCCAAATCGTGCTTTCTGAGTACAATGAAGACAGGAGAAAAGCAGTTTTGCAGTATTTCATGTAAGCCTGGCCTCTTCTGGAGGGGCCTCCCTACCATTTTGCCCAGAGCTGGAAGGACTACATTCATTTGTTAATACACTCATTCATTCGCTAATCAACACTGAAGCCTGCCAAGTCCCAGCCAAATGTAATTCTCAAGATCTCCCTATTTACAAAATATTATATATAAGCCCTAGATAAAAGATCACTTGGATCTCCCCCCTCTGGCAGAGGCTCTGGTGCCTTTCATTCCTTCTATATTTCTTTCTATCTAATAAATACTACCTTATCACTGATTTCTATGGTGTCTGCATTCATTCTTCAAATCTCTGAAACAAGGACCTACTGTAGAAAGAAATTCTGTCAACAGAGGGGCTGCTCAATGTCACGAGCATCAACTCCTGAATGTCACAGTGGATAGCCCCAATGCTCAGCATTCCTAAACATTTTTCCTTGTTTTGGCCTTGTGACCTAAAAGAAAACTGAAGTGCAAAGAATTTAACTACCTTGCATACCTTACATAGCTATTAGTGACAGAGGGCAGAACCGGACCAAATCTTCCAACTCCAGAGCCTGTTGTCTTCTCATTGTGTCATAAGTGCTCTTCTGTGAGGAGGAAACTCCATTTGAGGTCTCTCCAAAGGCGTTTTGGGTATAACTATTTCTTGACTTAGAAACAATCCACATCATTATTCATTCATCAAATAATTACCATGACAACCCCAAATATTGATGAGGATGGAATTCTTCTACATTATTGGTGAGGATGTAAAATGGTGCAACCACTTTGGAAAACTTTCAAGCCATTTCTCAGAAAACCAAATGTACACCTGCCATCATGACCTAACCATTTCATTTCCAAGTATTTACCCAAGAGAAATGAAAACATATGTTAAAGAGGACTTGTACTGTAATATTCACAGCAATCTTATCTATAACATATAAAGATTAGAAAAAGCCTAGATGTCTGCCAATAGGAGAATGTATTGATAAACTATGTCACATGCATACAATGCAATGCTACTTAGCACTAAGAAAGAAAAGACTACTGATATGTGGGAAAACACGGATAGGTTTCAAAAACATGCCAAGGGAAAAGGCCTTCCATAAAAGAAGATATAGTGCCTATTCTGTTTTTATGGAGCTCAAGAACTGAAAAAACTAGCCTAGAATATAAAAATCAGAACAGCGCCTGGGTTAGAGACTGCTTTGGGAAGTTCATGTAGTAATATTCTGGTGGATACTTAAGTTTGTACCTTGGTAGGTGTTTGAGCTACACAGGTGAACGCATTTGTCAAAATCCAGTGTTAGGCTGATTCGTTAGGGCTCTCATAATAAAATACTACGCACTGAGTGGCTTAAACAACAGAAATTTATTTTCTTAAAATTCTGGACACTCAATGTCAGTGATCAAAGCAGGGTTAGTTTCTTCTAGAGCTATGATCTACTCTAGGCCTTTTTCCTGGGCTTGTAGACAGTTGTCTTCTCCCTGTGTATGTGTCATCCCTCTGTATGTGTCTGTGTCTTAATTTCTTCTTTTAGGGATAACATTCATGATAGGTGAGGTGGCTCACACCTGTAATCCTAGTACTCTGGGAGGCTGCAATGGGCAGATTGCTTGAGCTCAGGAGTTCACAATCAGCCTGAGCAAGAGTGGGATCCCATCTCTACAAAAAATAGAAAAATTAGCCAGGTGTGGTGGTAGGCTCCTATAGTCTCAGCTACTCAGGAGGCTGAGGCAAGAGGATCACTTGAGCCCCCAAATTTGAGGTTACGATGAGCTATGATAATGCCACAACACCCTACTCAGGGTGACAGAGTGAGACCTTAATAAAAAAAGTCACCTTTCATATTGAGTTAGGGTCCTTCCTAATAAAATTATTTACCCTCAATGATCTCTTTAAAGACCCTATCTTTAAATACAATTACATTCTGCAGTACTGGAATTAGAACTTCAGCATAGAAATTTTTTCTTTTTTCTTTTTTTTTGACTGAGAGTGGAGGAAAAAACAAAATTGAGCTCACAATACTCAGTAAATGTATTCTTAAGATTTGTACATTAAGCTGCATGTAAATTTTCATCAGAAGAAAACATTCTGAATACTAATATAAAGCCAGGAGACAAACTAATATGTGTCCACACAAGAGAAAAACTGAATTTGAATTTGATTCAAGTTGGGGGGGTGGAGAATAGAGAAGGGGGAGGGGAAGAGGAAGGGGGATTGGAGTGCTCCCACCTAATGGGCACAATGTTAGGGTATGTGGCCCACCATCTGGGTGTGGGGCGCAATTACAATAGGGACTCTACCTAACAAATGCAAACATTGTAACCTAATTGTATCCTCATATCTTTCATATATCCTGAAATAAAAAACAATAGATAAATATTTTTATAGTCTTTATAGTCAAAAAAGGAGAAAACACTGAAAATCCATATTAAACCACAGTTAATAACATGCATGTTGAAATATTTAAGAGAAAGTATATTGATGTTTGTGATTTACTTTGAAATACTTCAGAAAATAAGATGGACTAGTGGATGGATATACATGAGGCAAAGCAAATATATTAACATTTAAATGGTGGAATCTAGGTAGGTTTTCCATGAAAAATTCTTTTTACTTTGTTATATATGAAAACTTTTATAATAAAATATTAAAAAATATTACTGGAGCATTTACTGTATACAGGGCATGGGGTGGGGTCGTGGGGATTGAATAATGCACAGAACAGATAAGGTTCCTACCTTCATGAAGCTTGCATTTTGTCATAATTCATTGGCAGCTGTGGTTTCCATGATGCACCCAGCGGGCACATTCATTTATGAATTAATCAGACTTAACCCGACCTTTATGCCTACCACACATTTCACATTTAGCTGCTCAATGAACTCAGGCCCATTGGCTTTCTGCCTTCATTCAAATGATGAATTCTGCAGCAGCCCCTGGTTGTGCAAAGATAAATCACTTTAGGTCCAAGTGGTAAACCACAGAAATAACAGCAATTTATATATACCCCAAAAGTCCCTGGTGAGTACTCCTACACTATTTATGATGTGTAGTGACGAAAGTTAAAAGCAAGGACGGGAGTGGCAGCTTTATTTTATTACCATCTGTGCACCATGAAATAAACCCAAATGGAAATGCTCACTGCAAAGCCGGTTAGGAAGCTCTCACGACACAAAGTTTATCACAGAAAAAAATAGGTAATCCACACAGAGCCACAGTAATATTTTTAATACTGGCTGAACATTTCTGAATTGGAACAAAGAGTTTTTCAATCTTCTCAAATAGCTTTTAAGCTTAAGATCCAAATACTGATGACCAAGATGTTGTACTGACTCCAGCTACAAGGATAGCAAGTGAATAATTCCTCTGCCAGCATTTAAATTGAGGGAGCTGGGAAACCTGGACTTACATAGAAAAATATTTTTTGCATCATTTAAGTATGAATGTTTCTATGATGTCATAGTGTGTGGATTTGAATTCTGATTTTTACTGGGCAAATTTAGGCATGTTACTTTGAGTCTTTAAATCTCAGGTTCTTTTTATGTAAAATGGAGAGGAAATAATACCCAGTCAAAATGGCCTAAGAGTTTAAAACAAGGCATGGAAACTACTTAAAACATCCTCAGTGCCTTGTCTCAGCTTTAGTGCTAGTCTGGCTCACAGAGTTCAATAAAGATAGCGGTGATGATATTATTGGTGACGATGATGACAATGCTGGAGATTATGGCGGAGGGTGAAGACAGCAGAACATGCAGTGGGCAAATTTCTATTTTACAGAAGGCATCTATTCTGTCTCCTAAAGAATTAAATGACATGAAATCAACTAATATACTTTGGACGTGGGAACTGTTTAAAGACTTGAGTTTAGGTTAATGAAAAACCAACAGAAGGTGACAGTCTGATGGCCAGGGTGCAAATGGCTTCTCCTTGTTCAATTATGGTTCTGGCTGACGGGTAGAGTGTCCCGATCCATTAGTGATGCTTGTCACAGCTTTGGACCACAGGAACTGCAACATACATGCTGTGGGTTTAGGGATTCTCGTGAAGGGATCCCAGGCAGAGTTCTACTGTTTCATTCCTATGCATATGCTCAAAGTTTAATATTATTTAGGCAAGTCTGCCTCATTTTGTTTTGTTTTGTTTTGTTTTTTGCAGTTTTTGCCCGGGGCTGGGTTTGAACCCACCACCTCTGGCATATGGGGCCAGCACCCTACTCCTATGAGCCACAGGCACCGCCCTTGCCTCATTTGTTTTGAGCATAAGACCATATAGTTCCTTTTTATACCTCATTACTCCAGGACATTGACGATTCTTTGGTGCTCAATGGATATGTGTTAAATCAAACTACAAATGTCTTTCTGATACTGATTAATTAGTATTCATAATATGTTTTATAGTCTGTGTGGTATGTTGTATGTTAAGATTATTGGGAAACTTTTGTTTTTCTGCAACTCTCTCTTCAAAGGGTGTATGAGGGAAAATGAATAACCTACACTTAAAAATTACCTGAAGTGTATCACTTGTTCAATAGACATACATCTTTGCAAAGGTCCTGGGAAAATTTATTCTGGGCATAACTTAATGAATGGCTTTGTGATTTGCTGTCTAACACTGTCTTGGTTTCTCAAGAAGCCATCTTGGTTCTAGGTCAAGCCTGGCTCAAGTGGAAAATTGTTCACTAAGAATTTATATGCTGGATGGTGCCTGTGGCTCAAAAGGGTAGGGCGCCAGCCCCATATGCTGGAGGTGGCGGGTTCAAACCCAGCCCTGGCCAAAAAAAAATTACATGCCATTTACAATCTCCCTCAATTTCTTCCCAATTATTGTGGCAATATATATGTCAAGGAGAAAGGGAAATGTTTATGATGGTATTTTTTCCTTATTATTCCAAGACTTACAACATTGCAATTAAATAGGAAGCAAGGCCCTTCTGAAGAACTCTACCCGGCACCCCATGAGTCATGACGTCTTCCAGTCCGATTGGTAGGAGCAGCCACTGTTCCCACCCTGCTGTGAGTTCTGGCACAGATTTCTCTAACCCTTTTGGGTGACTGCTTCCCCAGACTTAGGGAGTTTCCTCACACCCAGCTGCGGCTCGTACTCTGCTGGGTGTTTGAGGGGACCCTTTGTAGATGTCTTTTCTCTCTGGCACCTGCAAACTCTGTCCCCTTTGGATTTCCTGGTCTCACAGCTCTATCTCCTCATCTCCAAGAGTCCAAACTTTTTCTGGCTTCTTTTTCTTTCAGCTGCATGCTACAAGCTCTGTCAAGGTTGTCAGAATCATAGGGCTGGGCTTGTTTGTTTCCCGTCTCATAGGGGTCACTGTCCTTCATTGCCTGTGGTCCACTGGCTTCTCATCTCTAGTTGGCTTCTTATTGTTATTTCAGGTGAAAGGGTAAACCTGACCCTGTTACTCCATCTTAGCCAGAAGAGACTCCAGAAGTAGAGCAATAACATATAATTTTTTTCTAAATTATAAAACCTGGCTGACAAAGAGGTCAATAAATATTCATTCAGTTTTATTTAAAAAACCTGCTTTGTGGGTCTTTTCAGAAACCACCCCAGGAGCCGAATATCTGAACTTCAAAGCTGGGAGGAAGCTTCAAGGTCAACTTGTCCTGCCCTCTGAGGGATTACAGACAGAGTATGATGCCAGATTCTGCATTCTCTGACAAACACTTTGAGGAAACACACTGTAGAGTCTGGTGTACGTCAGCTGCTTCTGCACCCTGGCCTTCATTGGACTCATCTCTCGGATGCGGAGAAGAAGTGTGGGACCAGCACAGCATGAGCTGTGGTGTCAAAAGCACTAGGTTTAAATTCCAGTTCTGCTACTGACCCTGCTACAGCTACTGAGCTGTGTGACCTATGAAACTTATTCAGCTTCTCTGAGTCTGGGTGTAATGAAGAGAAAAACACTTCCTTGGAAAAGACAATGTAATTGACTTATGCTGTGTCTAGAGTATAGTAGGTGTCCAGTGAATAGTAGCTTTTTTCTGGCCTTATAATGAGGCAAGGGAAGGGGACCTCCTAGCACTGACCCCTGAGGATGCTATGACTCAGGGAGCGGGCAGATTGCACCCCTGGTCCCTGCCCTCATTAGTAGCTATTTGCAGGGCTTGTCTCAGCAATAAAAACAGCCAAGTGAGCACAGACAGAGAAACATCAGCCCCTCCTTCTCTCCAGGGCAGGAATCCAGGCACAGCTCCAGGAGCAGGTAATGCCCTAAAGCCAGGTAAGGATGCTCCCTCATCACTAAACTTGATAACCACATCAGCAAAACTGGGGATTCTTAATAAGCTCCACTGGAGTGGATGGCTCTGCTCCTGAGTCAGCTGTCCCAGGCCTGGGGAGCTGGTGTCACTGGCCTGGTTGGAACTTTCCTCTGGCTTCAGGGAAGTGAACCCTTTTAGCAATGATGTGTTCAGGACAAGGCCAGAGAGATGCAACCGTGAGAAGAATGACAGCTGCCACTTAGGGAATTCTTCCCACGTGCATCTCCACCCACAGCGGCTGTGCTAGTTCCTCCAATAAGCACTGTTGACCTGATTCCCTTGTGGCTACTCTGGGATAAGTCAAATTCCTCACTTTAGAATTCTCTAAAAACTATCCATTACACTTTGAATAAAACTCTGTTTTTTAAAACTATGTTTTAAAATGTCTATGAGCTCTGACTTTGCCTTGAGCTACTGTCCTCTCCCTGCATTCTTGCCTTCTATGCCTTAACAACACTGCCCTTTCAGTTTCTTGAATACACAAATCCCTTCCTGCCCCAGGGTCTTTGCACTGACTGTCTTCCTCTCTGCCCTTTCCCCATAACCCTATAATCTACGTGGCTTGGTTTCATCCTTCAATTCTTGATCGAGTGTTAATTGGTTCAAAAAATCTTTCCTAAGCATTGAATTTATTGGGTAATTTGACAGATACTGTATTTTTAGGAGCTTTTATTATTTCCATTTTATAAGTGACAAAACCGAGACTCAGATAAATGGTATAACTTGCTTATGGCCCCACTGCCAATAAATGATAGAATTGTGTCTGGATTTGAAAGCAAGGAGGTGCTGTGTTGTTTTACATCAGGCTTGTTTATTTATTAGGGGACTTCTCTCCTTCTTTTGGGGAGCTTCTAGCTTCAACTTGACCCATACTGTATCTTTTTCAATCTCTTGGGCACAGTCAGACCATGTATAAATAGGGGTGAAAGCAAACTTCCCTGACCAAAGTACCAACCTTCTCACCTTCCTACAGCCACTGCCTCCATCATTTATTTTATTACAACCACAATTGGAAACAGCTCATGCTGTGGAGAGACCAAAATTGCCAACACTAAATTTGTCTGCTCTCTAAAGCAGTTTGTGAAATAAAATGAGTAACATTTTTTCCCTCTTAGGCCAATTCAGTATGGTGGTAAAAAATAGATCTCTACTGCAGGCACAAACAGCACTTCTCCATCTGCGGGACCCACCACTGTGAGACCCCCTGGAAGGGGGATACTCAGCCCAAGCCCCTCTTTCTTCCCACTCCTACTTTTCCTGCTGCCGGCATCTGTCTCTGGTTGAGCCCATCGGTGCCAGATGTTGAAAGGACAAAGGTAGCCAGGAAAGGTCTGCTCCTCCTACAGGGCTTCTGGGCCCTTTCAAAGGGACATCAGGGAAAGAACACTGAACTGGAATCACATAATCCGAGCTCAGCGCTCACAGCTCCTCCAATCAGATAAAAGACCTTGGACAAACAATTTTCCCCTCTTTGAGCCTCAGTTTCCTCATCTATAAATGTTTGGCCTTACTGGGTAGTTAAAAGAAAGAAAAGAGATAAAAACTTTGAGATTGTGTGGCATACACTATACTGAGTGGGAACAAGTGATCGTCACAGGTGCACAAGACTCCATTTTTCCTAGTTATGTTGGTTGACCGTGGTCAGGTTGCTTATTTTCTTAGCACTGTGGTTAAGCTCATCTTGGCAGATAAGGAAGTAATGGAAACTTTGTCGTTAGATTGTTGTATAAATTACACAAATTAGTTGATGAAGAATCCTTTTAACCATGGCTGGTAAGTAAGTGATTAACCACTATTATTATTATTTTATGTGAAAGCAACTTTTTTCAAAAATAATAGCAAATGGTGGTTTTGGTTGTTGCTAACTCCTTCTGTCTTCCTGGACTCTGTCCACATTGCCGGAAATGCAGGTGTTGAAATGTAGAGAATAATTCCTCCTCACAGGCCCCTTCTGTCAGAATGAGTTGTTTCCCAGAGGGTATTTTGTCTCTCCTGCAAATAGACCCTTGACTGACCTGCCCCATAGACCCTCAGAACAAGCCCTGGCATAACCGGACCCCAGGAGAACCATGGCACGGGCTTTCCACCCACAGTGCCACTGCCCGAAGTAGCTCGGAATGAGAGGAAGTAGGTTTTTGTTGAAGACTGCCCTCACCCAAATAAAACATGTCATAAATCATTCCACTTCCATCCTTTACAAAATAACCAGCTCCGGTTTAGTGCCTGTTTTAAAAACTATAAACTGCGCTGTTGGGGTTGTGGTGCATGAAGCCCGACCTGGTTTGGAAGCCAGCAGGGAAATGGCCGAGGAAGGTAACTGTGCAATGTGACATTATGGGAAACATGTGGACAGCAAACTGTGATTACAGGGAAACACATTAACCTATCTGTCATCTCATCATAGCCACCCTTTGTTTGGTTTTGTGGCAAAAGCAGCTAAAATCCTCTCATTTAGCAGGAATCCCAAATATAGTACAATATTATTACCTATGATCCTCAGGTAGTACACCAGTTCTCTAGCACTGTTAATCCCACGTATCAGCTCCTTTGTGTCTTTTGATTCACATCTCCCTGTTTCCTCACTCACTCCCTGGTAACTGCCATTTTACTTTCTTTTTTCTTTTTTTCTTGGAGACAGCATCATTGCTCACAGCAACCTCAAACTTTTGGGCTTGAGCAATCCTCTTGCCTCAGCCTCCAGAGTAGCTGGGACTACAGGCATGCACCCCAACACCCAGATACCTTTTTTTTTTTTTAAGTAGAGATAGCATCTCACTCCTGCTCAGGCTGGTCTAGAACTCTTGAGCTCAGGAAATCCACCCACCTGGGCTTCCCAGAGTGCTAAGATTACAGGTGTGAGCCACTGTGCCCAGCCATCATTTTATTTTCTATTTGTGTATATTTGGCTTTTTTTTTTCTTTTTAAGATTTCAAGATATGTCTGGTTTATTTTTCTGAGCATAATGTCCTTAATCTGTGTTATGAAAAATGGCAGAATCTCCTTTTTATAAAATATTTTATTTATTTATTTATTTTAAGTCAGAGTCTCACTCTGGCACCCTGAGTATCATAGCTCACAGCAACCTTGAGCTCTTGGGTTCACGTGATCATCTGCCTCATTTTTTCTATTTTTAGTAGTGATGGGGTCTCACTCTCAGGTCTCACTCAGGCTGGTCTTGAACTCCTGAGCTCGGTGGATCTACCTTTCTCAGCCTCCCAGAGTGCCAGGATTACAGGTTTGAGATACTGTGCCTGGTGTGAATCTCCTTTTTTTTTTTTTAAAGGTAAATATTTTTTCTTTTTTTTTTTTGAAAATAAGTTAATTAGTGATCTTTAACAATTTTTACAACACACCCAAGATCCTCTCACAGCACAGCAGTTAAAAGTCACTGCTCTATGTGGTGTTTGGACTCATCAGGTGCTGACTGGAGTTCAGTGATTGTTATTCTCTGTCCAATCTGCCCCCTTTTAAAAATTTCAGATTAATATGAGGGCATAAATGTTTAGGTTACATTGTTTTCAATGTGAAGGTTAAGTTCAAGTTGTAAGGTTAAGTTGAAGGTTAAGTTCAACCCAGGGGGCGGGCTGGACACCCTCACATTGTGCACATTGGGCGAGATCCCGCCAATCACCCTCCCTCCTCACACCAGTCACCGTCCCTCCTCCCCTCTTCCCTCCCTTTTGCTACACTATACTTATGTTTTCGTTTTAGTGTGGGCGTGTAGTTGTTTGTATATTCTTTCATATCAGTATTGAGTGCATTGGATACTTTTTCCCATTCTAGTGATACTTTGCTAAGAAGAATATGTTTCAACTACATCGAAGTAAACACAAAAGATGTAAAGTCTCCACCTTATGCCTGAATAGTATTCTATGATATACTTATACCCCATTTGTTAATCTGTTCTGAATTGATGGGCACTTGGGTTGTTTCCACGTCTTGGCAATTGTGAATTGAGCTGTAGCAAACATTTTGGTGCAAAATTCCTTGTAGTAAAATTACTTTTGTTCTTCTTGGTAGATACCTAGTAACAGGGTTGCAGGATCAAATGGAAAATCCACTTTTACTTCTCAGAATTCTCCATCCTTCTTTTCACAGGGGTTGTACCAGTATGCAATTCCAGCAGCAGTGCAGAAGTATTCCCTTCTCTCCACATCTATGCCGACATCTACAGATTTGGGATTTTGTGATGTGAGCTAATCTCACTGGAGTTAGGTGATACCTCAGAGTGGTTTTGATTTGCATTTCTCTGATGATTAGGGATGAGGAGCATTTTCTCACGTGTTTGTTGGGCATTTGTCTGTCATCTTCAGAGAAGTTTCCTTTAAAGTCCACTTATAAATGGGGTTGTTTACTCTTCTCTTGTTGATTAATTTGAGTTCTTTGTAGATTCTAGTTATCAGCCCTTTGTTGGATTTATAGCATGCAAATATCTTCTCCCATCTGAAGGCTGTCTTTTTGCTTGAGTTGTTGTGTCCTTATCTGTGTAGAAGCTTTTTAGCTTGATCATGTCCCATTTATTTATTTTTGGTGTTGCTGTAATTGCCAAAGGGGTCTGCTAAAATCTTTTCCCAGGCCAACTTTGTCAAGTGTTTTCCCTATACTCTAGTGTAGAATTTTTATTGTTTCATGTCTTAAATTTAAATCTTTTACCCAGTGAGGATCAATTTTTGTCAATGGTGAGGGTGCGGGTCCAATTTCAGTCTTCTACACGTGGATAACCAGTTTTCCCAGCACCATTTCATTTATTAAATAGGGATTATTTCCCTGTCACATAATTTGTTTGGTTTATCAAAGATCAGATGACGATATATTCTAGAGAATCATCTCTAGATTCTCTGTTCTATTCCATAGATCTAATCTCTATTTTCTTGCCAGTACCATGCTGTTTTGATCACTATAGACTTGTAGCATAACCTAAACTCTGGTAACAGGATCCCTTCAGATTTGTTTTCACTTCTACAAATTGTATTTTCTTTTCTTTCTTTTTTTTTTTTCCTTTTAAAAAAATTTATTATAGCATAACTATGTACATTAATGCAATCATGGGGTACAGTGTGCTGTTTTCATATGCATTTTGAAATACTCTCATCAAGCTGGTTAACATAACCTTCATGTCATTTTCTTAGTTATTGAGTTGAGACATTCATACTCTGCTTTTAGAAAGATTCACTTGTACCCTTGTAAGATAAACAATAGAGGTGACCCCACCAATTATCCTCCCTCCCCCCATCCACCCCTATCGCCTCCCCTCTCCCACCCCCTTCCCATATTCTAAGGCTATAATTAGGTTATGACATTCTTATAAAAGCTATGAATTAGTTTCAAAATAGGGCTGAGTACATTGGATACTTTCTCTTCTATTCTTGAGATACTTTGCTAAGAAGAACATTTTCTAATTCTATCCATATAAACATGAAGGAGGTAAAGTCTCCATCTTTCTTTAGGGCTGCATAGTATTCCATGGTATTGATCCATTCGTGGTTGATGGGCATTTAGGCTTCTTCCATGACCTAACAATTATGAATTGGGCTGCAATAAACATTCTGATACAAATATCTTTGTTGTAATTTGATTTTGGGTCTTCTGGATATATACCTAATAAAGGAATTGCTGGATCAAATGGCAGGTTTATTTTTAATTCTCTCAGTGTTCTCCAGATGTCTTTCCAAAAGGAATGAGAAATTGTATTTTCTATCTGTTATTTTTTTCTGATTCCATATGAAATGAAGTACTATTTTTTTTAAGTTCTTCGAAGTATGATATTGATGCTTTGATGGGAATTGCATTAAATCTGTAGATTGCTTTGTGTAGTATGGGCATTTTAACAATGTTGATTCTTCCCAGGCATGAATATGGCATGTTCTTCCATTTGTTAATGTCTTCTGCTATTTCTTTTCTCAGGGTTTCATAGTTCTCTTTGTAGATATCCTTCACATCCTTTGTTAGATATATTCCCAGGTATTTCATTTTCTTTGGAGCTACTGTGATAGGTATTATCTTTGATTTTATTCTCAACTTGACTATTATTGGCATATATAAAGGCTGATGATTTGTGGATATTGATTTTTGTATTCTGAGATGTTGCTATATTTCTTGATCACTTCTAAGAGCTTTGTATTTGAGTCCCTGCTGTTTTCCAGGTATAAAATCATGTCATCCACAAAGAGTGAGAGTTTGACCTCCTCCATCCCCATTTAAATACCCTGATCCCTTTATGTTGCCTGATCACAATGGCTAGGACTCCCAGCACTGGGCTGAATAGCTGTGGCAATAGTGGGCATCCTTGTCTAGTTCCAGTTCTGAGTGGGGATGCTTTCAGTGTTACTCCACTCAATATGATATTGGCTGTAGGTTTGTTGTAGATGACCTCTATCAGTTAAGAAATGTCCTACCTAAGCCTATTTTCTTAAGTATTCTTGTCAGAAAACTATGCTGGATATTGTCAAGAGTCTTTTCTGTATCATTTGAGAGAATCATATGGTCTTTGTTTTTTATTTTATTTATGTAATGAGTTACATTTATAGATTTATGTATGTTGAATCACCTTTGCTTCCCTGGGATAAAACCCACTTGATAATAATGTATATATTTTGAAATGTGTCCCTGTATTGTTTGCTAGGGTCTTATTGAATATTTCTGCATTGATATTCATGAATGATATTGGCCTATACTTTTTCTTTTTGTTGGGTCCTTTCCTGGTTTTGGAATCAGGGTGATATTTGCCTCCTAGAATGTGTTGTGGGGGATTCCATTCTTCTCTATGTTTTAGGTTATATAATATAGTACTAGTTTCTCTTTAAATGTTTGGTAGAATTCTGGTGTGAAACCATCTGGTCCAGGGCTTTTCTTTTTGGAAAATTTTGTATTGTTGATGCAATTTCAGTGCTTGATAAGGCTATTCAAAATTTCTAATTCTTTCTGGTTGAGTTTAGGAGGGTAGTGTGTTTCCAGGTAATGGTCCATTTCCTCTACATTTATAAATTTCTGGGTATAGAGTTTTGGTTAAACACTATTTCATTGTGTGTATATATCACAGTTTCTTTATTCATTTGTCCATCAATAAACACTTAGATTATTTCCACATGTTAGCTATTGTAAATAACAAAGCATCAATTTAAATATCTTTAAAGTCTTACAGGGAAATAAAGTTCTATGAATAAACAGATAAAGAATATCTACAAGAAAATGGGAATTTTATAAAAGAGTCACAATTATGAATTGAAAAGTATAGTAATTGAACTTAAAAATTCATGAGATGAATTTGATAACAGATTAGGAACCCACTTATGATTAAAACTGTCAAGGAATAGAAACAGAAGGGTACATCTATTTGTTCAAGAGCATCTATGAAAGACATACAGTTAATATCATATTTAGTGAATCTTTTCCCATAATATTAGGAACAAGGTAACAATTGCTTTCTTCTATTAAATCTTTTAATAAATGGAGGAACTAGTTAGTGCAACAAGACAAAAAAAAAAAAAAAACAAGCACAAAATGTATAGAAATTAGAAAGGAATAAGTAAAACCTTTATTTTCAGGTGAAATGATTGTATGAGAAAATTTACATAAAATACTACAATTTATAAGTGAGTTTAGAAGATCATGGAATTCAAGGCCAATGTACAAAATCACATATGTTTTTATTTTTTGATTATGAAGAATAGAAATTAAAAACACTTACAAGAACATAAAAATAAAACATTTAGGAAAAAATTCAATAAAAGACTTGCAAAAATTCAATAGTAAAGCCAATGAACATTGTTAGGAAAAACTGATGAAGAGATGAAGGGCAGGGGTCAGCAGGGACATTATGTCCCGTGAATTGGGAAACTCAGTTTGGCTGTGATAGGTAAACCTTTACTATGGCTTCCAATGGTCCTCACTGCTGGGTATTGACCCCCTTGTGCAAATCCCTTTAGCATGAGCTGGGCCTGGGGACTTCCTTCTGATGAATAGAATGTAGCAAAAGTGATGGGCTGACATATCCAAGATTAGGATCTAAAAGACCAACTTTATTTTTTTAATTTCAGAATGTTAGAGGGTACACATGTTTTGTTTACATACCTTGTTTTTATACAGATTGAGTCAAAGTTATAATTATGCCCTTCACCCAAATACTGTACACTATACCCAGTAGGTATGATTTTAGCCATGCCCTCCTCACGCCTTCACACAGCTTGATTTTCATTGAGATTTACTTCCATATATGCACTGAAGTGTTGATTGATTGGTTCCAGTTTGGTATTGAATACATATGTTTGTTTCTCCATCCTGGTGATGTTTCACTTAGAATATTGGTTTCCAGTTACATCCAGGTTGTCACAAAAGATACCAGCTTGCCATTTGCTTTTGTGGCTGAGTAGTACTCCACAGTAAGCACAGACCACATGTTATTAATCCATTTGTGTATTGATGGGCATTTGGGTTGTTTCAACGTCTTTGTGATTGTGTGTGCTAGAATAAACATTCGAGCTCAGGTGTCCTTTTTATACAATTACCTTTTTTCCTTTGGGTATATATCCAGTAGTGGGATTGCTGGTTTAAAGGTAAGTCTACTTCAAGTTCTTTGGGGGTGTCTCCACACAATTTTCCAAAGAGGTTGGTTGCAGTCCCACCAGCAGTGTATAAGAGTTCCTTTTTCTCCACATCCATGCCACATCTGTTGTTTTGGACTTTCTAATACAGGCCATTCTAATTGGAGTTAGGTGATATCTCAAGGTGATTTTGATTTGCATTTCCTTAATGACCAGAGATATTAAGCACTTTTTTCATGAATTTTTGGCCATTAATATATCTTCATTTGAAAAGTTTCTGTTCTTCTAGAAGACTGACTTTTGTCTTCTTTAAACTCACTCATTCTCTCTCTTGAGGCCAGCTGCCTTATTGTAAATTTTCCTAGAGAAAAATCCACTTGGCAAGGAACTGAGGGTGGCCTCTAATGAACAGCCAGTAGGAATGATGTTTTCAGGTTAACAACTGGTAAGTAACTAAATCCTGTCAATAACCACTGAGTGAGTTTGAAAATAGATCAAGCTCAAACCCTGAGATGACTGCTGCCTTGGTAACACCTTGATTGCCTCCTGTGTGAGACCCTGGGCTGGGAGAACTAACTAATTCACACCCATATTACTAGCCCACAGAAAGGGTCAGATAATAAATACTGTTATTTTGAGTTTTGGATATTTACTTTATGTAGCAGTAGATAACTAATAAAGTTGTTATTATGTCTTTCTCTTTAAACTCATGTATAGTCAACATAATGCCAAACAAAACCCAAGCAAGCTTTGCAGAGTGAAAAAGACTTAGAATAGCAAAAATAATTTTAAAAAGAAAAACAAAATTAGAGGAACTATGCTCTTGGTTTTTAAGACTTCTTATAAAGCTACTTTAACAAGATAGTATAGTGTTGTATAATTATAGATGCCAGAAATAACCCATGCATATGTGATCAATTGATTTAAGACAAAGGTACTAACATAATTCACTTAGGGGGATGGGACTTTTTTAAACAAATGGTGTTTAAAAAGTCCCAAGATATTTAGAGGGAACATGTGAGCTTCAGTCTCTGCCTTATATTGCGCACAAAATTTTATTTAGAATTCACCACAGACGTATGGCTAAAACTATAACTTTAAAAAGAAAACAGGAGAAAAATCTCATGACTCAAGGTAGGCAAAGATATATTAAAACTGAATAAAAAAAGCACTGGCCATTAAGAAAATGAGAAAATGTTTGCAGAACATATATCTAGCCAAGAACTTGTGTGCAGAATATAAAAGAACTTTTAACAATTCAATGAGAAAGATTTGAAGAGATGCCTTATTAAAGAAAACATACACATAGTTAATGCACATATGAAAAGATAGGATGCCTAACATCATTACCCATTAGAAATATACAAATTAGAACCAGAAGATACATCATCTAGAATGAAAAAGACTGAATTAAAAAGTGTTGGTGAGGGTGTAGGACAATCAAAACTTTCTGCTGAGTGTAAAATGGTGCAACCACTTCAGAAAAAGGTGTGTCAGTTAAAAAGTTAATCCAAGTGATGGTTTTCCTGCTCTTTTTCTCAGGAAGAGGGAGTCTGGGAATTATGTAACATGAAAATATATGAAACAGGAGATGTTACCACTTCTAGGAAGGATTTTCCAAGTCATCTGAAAGAGAAGAAACTTCAGGCATATGAATTACGTGTCTATCAATGTGATGTGCCTCCTATTCCTCGACAGGAGGTTAGTGACAGTGCGGAGTACATTCCTGGGCCTGCAAACAGTTGATCACGGTTATAGGAAGAAACAGCTTGTTTCATTTGAAAAACTGACAGTTATTTTAGAATACATAAAGTGTATGGAAAGAGTGGACAGAGCCGATTAGTACTGAGAATGTACGGATTTATAAGAAGGTCCTAAACATGATAGACAACATTGTTCTTCTGGCCGATGGACGTTGCAGTTGTGCACAGCTACATCCTTCTCTCATTAGATAAGAAGGAGGGTGGAGAAAAAGTGCAGACACATCTTTCTACAGGAGAAGTCTCAACACTCAGCTTGTGAGCAACATGAGGAACAGACTTTTAAGAAAGAGGGGGAGACCATCGCCTTCTGATGCTGAGGAAAGACTAAATGGGAAGATGCGTTTTATAGTGCAAAAGGAAAAAGTCAACAAAGGATTGCACGGTTTGCATCAGAAGAAACGAGGAACGTGGAAGGAGATGTTATTGGACAAAGAGGGTCCAGCCACCTGTCACTGTCCATCCAATATGCAGAGGTGGAGTTTAGATTGAAACAAGCTTTATTACCAGAAGGCCAGTGAAATTCTGCTCTGCCTCATTTATAATTCCAATGATTTTTATAATGGGAATACCAGGAAACACACTGAGAAAATTTTAACTTTATCTGACAAAGAACAGCATGAACATAGTTTTTACTCTAACAATGCAAAATGTTTAAACAACATAAAGGTAATTTTCACTTTAACAAAATATCTAAGAGAATCATCAAAGAAAATATCATATCAAAGTAATCTTTACTCCACCAATATTACAACGCCTGTTGTGCACGTGTGACTACTTCCTGAAAGTCTCCTGAGACCAACATCCTCACAATCCTGGGGAAACTTTAACTAGATAACCATGGGGTGGGAGGGTGGAAGGTGTGGGAAAGAATGTGAGCTGAGCAGACTAGGTCAGCCATACTGCACAGCTCAGCTACTCAGACTCTGTCTTGCAGACCACTTTCCTGGCTTCAGAGAGAAATCATTTTTCTACTGTGAGACATGCGAGAGGAAGTCTGGACTTCATTCTGGAGATTGCTTCAGGAAATACCACATTCAAAAAATTTATAAACAAAAATAAACAAAAACACTTCAATTATTTTATGTAACCTAAAATAGATAATAAAATCACCAGGTGAATTTATGTTTATGTTTTTCTCTTTTATAACTGTAGGGTAACAAGCAATCCACCAATCTCTTTTCCACCCAAAATAAATAAACACTGGGGAATATGTGGTGGCAGAAAAATTGGATTGGAAAGGGCATGACACATGCACATTTACAAGACTCAGGAGTTCCACTCTTAGCTTCTAAGACAAACTGAAAATTTAAGTCTACAAACAAACTTGTACCTGAATGTTCACAGAAGGTTTGTTTATGATAGTCAAAAAGTGGAGACAACACAATGTCTCCAACAACACAGGGGAGGGAAAACAATTTTGGAATAGTTCTCTGCAATTAAAATAAACATGCTACTGCTACATGCAGCCACATGGATGGATCTCAAAAAATATCCTGAGTGAAAGAAGCCTTACGCTGAAGAGTAATTACTGTAAGATTCCATTGGTAAGAAGCCCTGGAACAGGCGAAACTTATCATGGTAATAGGAATAATACCAAGGGTTGCCTATGACGGAGAGTTGGGAATTCTGGGGTGATGGAAATTTTCTATATCTTGACGATACCATATAATTAAAAAAAAATCTCCTCCCAACCCAGAAAGGTAGAAGAAAACAATTTCATTATTGAATAAGCCTTTGAAGGAGCTAAGGAAATTTCACCCCCAAATATGACTACTTGGAATAAAGAATACTTTGAATTAAAGGCCATTCAAGATCAGAAAGTTTTTGGAAGGGGCTTTCCCTCCATGTACATAAAACCAGACAGACCTAATCAAAAGATTAAAAGGGGAGGGGAGCAAACTCACTTCCTTTCCTCCCCCAGGATGCTAGGGGACCTGGCCCAAATCATTTAAAACACAATGTGTGTCTCACAACTTAATTTACTAGAATCTGTTTCCCCATCTATCCCTCCTTAAAGTATCTGACCATTGGGACATGGGTCATCATTCTTGGCAGTCTCCCTATGGGCATGGTATTTGAAGATAAACACTTCTCTTATTAATCTTCCTTAATTGTGAGTTGATCTTTCAGCCAACTTTCAAGAGGGGCGGGGAAGGGCGGGTTTCCCCTCGCCCCTACAGTTTAAATAATAGGCAGGATCTCAAAGTTGCTCTGCTCTCCTGAAAGGTGCAGGGAGGAAGATTGGGACTCGAACCAGCTGGTCATGCTGTAAGGGACTTTACTGACCAGTCAGACTCCTGGTTTTCCTCTGTGGCCTCCAGTTAAGTAGATGGTAAAAAAAAGATCATTATCCTTTAAAAATTTAAGATTGATGACAGAAAGTTTTTGGGGGTGATATGTCTTGTGAGCAACTCTGGTATTGTGATTTTTTTTGTATTTTGTGGTTTATGAATATTCATATTATTTAATTTCATCTCCTCTCTGAAATAGTTTTTATTGTTGTTATTACTTGTTGTTCCTGTTTTGTCAATTGTCTTTCTTTGGTTTTTTGTCTAAAGTGGGTTACCATAGGGTGGAACGTGGGGCTTGACTCCCTGTAAACCCACCAATCACATCGGCCCTGCATTCTAGCTGGTTACGTAGTTCTGGCTAGACCAGTGTCTCTAAAACAAACGTTGCAGGTCACTGAAACAAAAACAGAATGAGGCCTCCCTCTGTTCCTGTTTTCATGTCTCTGAGTTTGCCTTATGAATGAGTGAAAATTTTGTCCTCAGTCTCCACCACTGGGGACATGTTTTCTTGGGAATGTTAGTCAGCTAGTCTGAAAAGATTGGGAGTTCAAGATATATAAACGACACACTATTTATGCAAAACATGACAAACTCTAGGGAAAGTCTCTCTGTTAAAATGTCCCATCTCATCTACTTCTGAGTAAATTTTTGGGAATCTTGGAAATGACCTTTTTTTTTTTGGCCAGGGCTGGGTTTGAACCCACCACCAGCGCCCAGCGCCAGCGCCCTACTCCTTTGAACCACAGGTGCCACCTGGAAATGACCTTTCTTTTGTAGACTGTGCCCTTGCCAGGCTAACCCTGAAAAATCATCACCTGGCCTTTCTAAGAGGCATTAGAACAGATATAACTTTAAGATTAATGGCCAAAAGTTGGATCCTTTAAATTAAAAGGCTTCTAATGTTTCTTAAACATTTAGAGATCTCTTATTCAGAACAATTGCTTTATTTGTATTAATAGAGAAATTAGATTCAAAGAAAGACATGTGTTGTTGTGGCTAGCCTAAAATATTCTCTTGACAAAGTTGAAGAGCAAATATCTGATTTATAACAAAGATAAAAAATCTTTTGAACATTTCCCTAATGGGAAAGAATGACAGACGCCAGTTTGCTTCACAGCCTAATAACGGTTAAAGCTCTGTATTTTTATCTCAGCAAACCTAGGTTCAATTCTCAGGCAGAGAATGAGCCTGTTCTGGTTTGATATTTATAACTTGTGCCATTCAAGGGTTCTTTTCTCTTCTGTGAACAGCTTTTACTTTCCTATATTTTACAGAGCTGTTTGGGGATTTTAGGTATTTATGTATGAATAGTCAGCTGAAAAGCTGGGCCCCTAGAAAATATGACTGGACAAAATTGTGGGTTACATCTTGTTGATGACTAGTGAAACTCTAAGAAAGACAAAGAAAGATAAGTCTTTCTTAGAATTGCTTTTGTGAATTTTTTGGACTGTTTTCCACTTCTTACAAGATATATCTTGCTTCTTTGATTAAGTTACTGAGAGGTTCAGGACCAAAAAAAGAGAAGTTATTCTGAGAGATGAATGAAAGGAGGTGGAGTCCAGGTTCTGCACGGGCAAGGTGGCCTTTGTTCATTTGGGTGCAAGTGAGCTGAGGTTGAAAAAGAAGTAAGCATGGGGGTTAAGGTGGGGTGGGAATATAAGAGTTCGGGAGTGGGGTGGGGATCGGTGCACTCATTCCTCCTTGGCCGGGACTTGCGCACTGGTTTCTGCATCCCTGTAGTTGGTTCTGTCATCCCTGTCTTAGTCTGTTATAAGGAGGCAGAGTGATGGGCATGGTGTCTCTTTGATTGCTTCCTGTGGGTTGAGGGTCATTGTGGGCTGCATATAAGGTAAAAAAAAGGAGGGAAAGGGAGTGGTGTTTACAGAAACACTCTTGGGTCTTCAGCCTGAACTTGTTGATGTCCGCATAGGGCGAGGATATGAGTGGTTGATTCTTTTGCGACTGCCTGGTCACTAAATGGGGAGATGAGGCAGAGACTACTGGTCTGAAATGAGAATGGGACAGTTCATAATTAGCAGCCCTGAAATAGGAAGTGAGCGAAGAGGCCTGGAATTGAATAAGGACCAGGTATTAGATGATTCGAGATTTGTTTGTCTCTCTTTGATTCATTCTCAGAGTGTTTTTGACTTTGCATATGATTATTCTAGACTATTTGACAAAGAAACAACATTCTTCTCCCAGAAAAATGCATGTGCCTACTTTGTCTGCTGTAAATAAATCTAAGGCTTGGCAACTTTGGAGAACTACTGCAGCTAAAGAATTAATCTGTGATTGTGGGGTCACTAAAGAGTTGGATACCCTTTCTATAGCTTCATTATGTTCTAGGGTGAGTTGGTGGTAATGCCTGCAATACCCATGCCAAGCCCAGCCACTATGCCTGTTCTGAGGAGTATAGGAAGCAAGGTGGGTGTTTTATGTCTGGACATAGGGGGATGCATCGGGGTCTGGATGGAGTTAGGGAGGAGTCATTCACAAAAGAGACCTGGGGGTGAGGGAATCTTGGGTGCAAAGACCGGAGGGGTTAGCATGCAGGCAGTGATAGATGGAGAGGCCAGAGAGGAAAAATATTCCCGGAGGGGCACAGAAGGAGATAGACAAGGGAAAAGTTCAGTTGAGGGAACAGAAATTAGATTTGATAAAGCCTACAGAGTCTCCTGTACCAGTGAGATTGAATCAGGTTAAATCAGGGGAAGTGAGGGGTGGAAAGCCCGTAGTTACGGGTGCAAAGAGAACTGTGTTATTTTCTGCTGTAATAAAAGAGTTATATGTGTCAGGTATGGGTACAGGATTGAGAAGATATTGGTATAAAGAAAGGCACATCCAGCATCCTGAGGCAGAGAGGGAAGAGGAAGAGTTCAGGGCTGCTGAGAAGAAGGTGTTTAAAAGCCAGGGAATAAGGGCATGTTGTTGTAGGTCTTGCAGGACAGTGAGGTTTAATCCTTTGTAGGGTGGAGGTGTTGTAAGAAAGAGAGGAGGTTTTTTATGAGTTGTGCTGTTCCTTGCTGACGTGCTATGTCCTGGACTCCTCCTGGCATGAGATGTGTCCAGCAGACAGTAGTCCTGACTCCACCTCCAGGGCATCCACTGCTCATTATTTTGCCGGTCCAGTACCTCTTTCGAGGCTTTGGTAACATCACAATAGTGCACTGGCATGTAAGCTGGCTAGTGAAAGAGGGAGTCTGAGGTAAAAATCGGGTCTACTTGGTGTGGGAATGGAGGTGGTAAGATATTCATGGATATATGAGGTTCAGGTAGCAAGATGACCTGTGCATTTAGTCAGGGTCAATGGAGAGGAGAGAAGGGCCAGGATTGACAGGAGTTGAGCCAGAAGGAAGAGAGAAAGTTGGGTTTCCCCAGGGAGAAAGTCTTGGAAGGTGCCTTGTAGCCACAGATCTTTAAAGGCTTCAAAGAGGTCATCCCACTTTGAATGTGTGAGAGCAGCCAGGCATCTCCAGAAAGGTTATGGAGAAAAGGGAAGAACTGGGGAGGAATGCTACACGTTTATGGGCAAGTGGACTCTTTGCGGATTCTGGTGAGTTTTAAGGTCGGGGGAGGGGGTATAGTGCTTGTGGTTTCCAGTGGGGGTCATCTAGTGTTGGAAGGTTTTCTGTAGGACACAGCTTTACTTGGGATTGGTAGATCCAGACTGGGGAGGCGGGGAGAGTCCAAGAGGCAAATGGCTGTGGGTGTGCAGTAGAGAATGGTGTGAGGGCCTGCCCAGTGAGGGCATAGAGTTCTGCAAGGCAAGAGAGAATTGAGGAAAACTTGTTGTTCTGCCAATTGGTCTCTGGCTTTCTCTGCTGAGGGTTGGGGTAGGAGCTGGTTTATTGTTTCTGGCTTCCTGGAAGATGGGAAAATATTTTACTATGATGGAGTCTGGAGGGGGTCCAGGGCCAAGAATAATAGCTCTGCTATACATTATTTCAAAAGGGCTATAAATTGGGGTTTGAAAGGGTTAGAGCAAATATGGAGTAAAGCAATGGGGAGGACCTTATTCCAATCTTGTTTGTGTTGGAGCACTAATTTGCTGAGATGTTGTTTAAGGATGCTGTTCATTTGTTCTACTTTCCCTGATGATTGGGGCCTGTAAGGCAATGTAAGCGCCCCTGGACTCTTACGGCTTGTGAGGTTTGGGTGGTGATCTGGCTTAGAAAGCTGGGCTGTTGTTGCTCTGAATGGATTTGGGGAGGCTGAATCTAGGAACAATGTGGTGGAGGAGGGTGGAGACAACTTCATGGGTTTTCTCACTTGTTGTGTGGAAGCTTCGACCCACCCTGAGAAGGTACTGACCCAAACTAGAAGAAGTTTCTATTTCCATACAGGAGGTATGTGGGTGAAGTCAATCTGCCAGGCTTGTCTGGGGGCTTGGTCCCGGGCCTGATGTGTGGGAAAAGGTCCTGGCCCCCTGAGTTGAGATCTAGATGCAGATTGTGCAAGACTGGGTTTTCTGTTTTAAAAGGGAAGATAGTCGTGGGTGAGAAAGGAGCAGAGAAAGAAGGGTGTAGGGAGGCTGAAGCCAACGTGAAGGCTATTGTGGAGGGAAGAGAAGACATTCTGTGCTTGGGAGGAAGGAAGAATAAATTTTCCCTGTTGAAGGAACCATCCTCCTCATGTAGGAAAGTGCTGGTAATTGTCCTATTCTTTAGATGTATATAGTGGAGAGAATTTATCTAAGGACAAGTACTGGCCTTCCGGGGTAGGGGGGTGTAAGGGCATTGAGCTACCTGTTTGGCTTCTACACTGGGTTTTTGGTTGCCTTTGGAAATTGGCTCTGTTTTATTCTGGTGGCCTCTACAGTGGATGATGGCCACTTCTTTCAGGAGAGTGGCTGAATTCAGGAGGTTTTTAATGAGTGTGGCATTGACAATAGAGGATCTTTGGGTGGTAATGAATCCTCTTTCTTGCCATATGGCTGTATGGTGATGGATTGTGGGGAAAGTATAATGAATCTGTGTATGTGTTAATGGAGTGGCCTTGCGCATGTTGTAAGGCTTTAGTGGGGGCTAAGAGTTCTGCCTGTTGTGAGGAAGTGTGTGTGTGGGAGGGGGGGCAGGGTAGTAGAGGTGACAATGCAGGAAGAAGACACATGGCAAAGCCTGCCTTGCCAATAGAGTGCGCAGTGGGCTTAGAAAAACTGCCATCAATAAACCAGGTGTCTTTGGGGTTAGGTAAGGGAAAGAAGGAGATGTTGGGAAGAGAGTGTAATGTTACTGTGACAAAGGCCAGCAATCACGGGATGAGTTCTGAAAAGTATAAGGTTCACGTGAATGGAGAGCAGCTAACGTAGATGAGGGGTTATATGCAGGGCCAGGGAGAAAGTGGAGGTTTGGGGTTTCTGTACAGAAGATTAGGAGCTGGAGTAAACGAGATGCAGCAAGTAAAGATGATAAGTGTTGGTGTTTTAAAAGGGATGGAATGTTATGAGGCTAAGTAGATATGTGGGGGCATGGTGGGCAAGTTTCTGGGCCTCCAGGAAAAGGAAGGACGTGGCTGCCACCACTCAGAGGCAAGGGGGCCAGCCTAGGCCTGTGAACTCTGTTTTGAGAGGAGTGCTTTTGGGAGGTGATTATGGTGAAGTTTCTGCACTTCCTTGGTGTTCTGACACGGAGAGGTAAAATGGACAGCGGGGATCAGGGAGATGGAGGGAGAGTGCTCAGGACAGAGAGGACTGTAGGGAGAGGAAGGACCTCGATCAAAGCTGGTGCGAGTCTAGGAGGTCGGTTGGGGGACCTTTAGCAACAGTGTAGAGAGGTTTAGCTGGGGCTGCAAAATCGGGAATGCAGTCTCTAAAATATCCTAGAACCCCCTGGAAGGAGAGGAGGTCACTTTTTATTGGGGAAGGGGTACAGAAGAGACGGCCTGAATGAGGTCAGGGGAATGGGTTTTTCTCATTCTTGCAAGAGGATGTCAAGGTACTGAACAGAGGGAGAGGGTAACTGAGCTTTGGAAGGGGACACTCTATACACCTTGGTGGTGAGGAAAGAGAGTAAGTGGATGGTGTCTTGCTGGGAGGCATTTGGGGAAGGGCTGCATAGAGAAGGTCATCTATGTACTAAAGAACTGTGGAATTGTTTTGTTAAGTTAACTGCTGGAGGTTGGCCTGCAGTGCCTGACCAAAGTAATGAGGACTATTTCTAAATCCTTGTGGGAGAACTGTCCAGGTGAGTTGTTGGCTGCTGGAGTAATCAGGATCAGTCCAGGTGACTGCAAAGAGGGGTTGGGAGATCTCATGGATGGGGATGGTAGAAAAGGCATCTTTGAGATCTAAAACTGGGTAATGGGAGGTTTTGGAAGGAATGGTAGATAGGAGGGTGCAGGGATTAGTGACTACTGGGTGAATAGGCTTAACAATTTCATTGATGGCCCACAAGCCTTGCACTAACCAATATAAACCATTGGGATTTTTTTTTTACAGGAGAGATGGGAGTGTTGTAGGAGGAGTTAGTAGGTGTGAGAATAGTGGCCAATAGGAGTTTGAGGATGAGTGGTTTGACGCCCCTGAGGGCCGCTGTGGGGATTGGGTTTTGTTTAACAGAAGGAGATGAATGTTGGGGTTGGAGGGAATGAGAAGGGGTGAATGAAGGGAGGCTACAGAAGGAAGAGAGGTGTCCCATATGGTGGTGTCTATGGGGAGGTAGGATTGAGAGAATGGAGGGTTTGCAAGGGAAGGGGTTAGAGAGGAGTAGGATGTGTAGTGAGAAGTGGGAGCTTGCAGGAATCATCCAGCTTGCTTATAATCTTGAGAGGATGTCTCTGCCTAGTAGGGGAATGCTGCATGAAGGAATGATAAGTAATAAATGTGAAAAAGAGTGTCTGGAAAGTGAGCACTATAGGAGTGGGGTAGGGTGAAGGTGTAGCAAATTGCCATCAGTACCCACCACCTAGATCTCCTTGGGTGGGAGGGTAGGGTGAAGTCAGTGGCTCCTGCATCAGTGGGAAAGAGATTGGTTTACCTGGAGCTCAGTCTTGGTGATTGTCCAAGGGGCCTGCTGACTCTCTGGAAACCGGCACTCTTTGGTGGCCAAAGCCAGGAAGTCAGCGAATTCAGCCAGGTCCTGGAAGTGACTGTGAAGTGGATCCTCAGAAGGACCTGGGCAGTCAGACTTCCAATGAGGACTCTGCAGGCTGGACATAGTGTGGGGAGGGGGTTGGATTTGGGGACTCCCTGGCCCAGTGGCCAGCTTTACTGCACTTAAAGCACAGTCTCGGGGGAGGTTTTCTTTTTCTGGACTATCCAGAGGAGTTTTGAGAAGTAGCTGGGGTTTGTCTAATGGCAGAAGCTAATAACTGGAGCTCTGAGAGGCGCTGCCGCTTAGAGGCCTCTTCTGGGTTATTGAAGACCTTGAAGGCCAGGTTGACAAGATCTCATTGAGGGGCAGGAGGGCTCTGGGGTGATTTTTTTTTCAGATATTAGGTGTACACTAGGAGGTAAAATGCATGTTGATAATGAGCCTGCCCTCGCTGCTCCCTGGCGATAGGGCAGTATAGTGGTGGAGCGCTTCATTAAGATGGGTTAAAAACTGGGCAGGATTTTCAGCCCATTTCTGGGTTATTTCTTTTAGTTTGTCATAATTTATAGCCTTATGGGCTGCTTTTTAAACTTCCTCTAAGAGACACTGGACCATGTGGTACAGAGGCAGACTGCAGGAGTGTCAGTTTGGTAATTCCAACTGAGGTCTTCCCGGAGGACTGCCCCAGGCCCCTCCAGCAGGGTTTGGTCTGTTCTCTGTAGATCTTCAGTGCAGACCTGGGCCTGAGTCCAGACCTGCTCCCTCTCCTCTGAAGTTAGGGTGGAGATGAGGATGACATACAAATCATGCCAGGTTGGATCATATGATTGGGTTAGATACCTAAATTCTTCAGAATGTTTTGTGGGATCCATGGAGAACAAACCCAGTTTCTGCCATATGTGGGACGTATCTGAGAGACGGAAGGGGACATGAACCCAGGTGATATCTTGGGAACATGAACCCAGATGATATCTTCTGTTCCTGCAACTTCTTGGAGGGGGAATAGAGGTTGTGGTGGTCCAGAAGTGGAAGGTCCAAGGGTGTGGCCAGGTCTAGTGAGGAAGTTGGGTCCATCATCTTTCCTTTCCCATCCATGAGCAGTGGAAGGCAGGTGGGGGGCAGTGGAGAGAGAGGGGGATGGGATAGAATTCTGCAGGTAGGGAGGAGGTTGGGGGAAACCTGTGGGGAGGCAGAAGGGGGAGGGCTGTCTGCTGGGTCAAGGGAAGATAATGGAGAGTCAGGGGGCTTGGGGTTTCAGGGAGGGCGGGTTTAGCCTATGCAAGGAAAATTTGAGAAGTTTCACAAGATGAACACAAAGAAGAAATGTTTCAGAGGAGGAGAAAGGCCTGGATGTAAGGGACTTCCAACCATGTGCTCAATCTCCAACAGTAATTGTTCAGGTCAGTGAAAAGTAAAATGTCAAAGATGCAATTTTCAGGCCATTGTGAATCATTGTCTAGTTTGTACATAGGCCACGCGGTATTACAGAAAAAGATGAGGCATTTAGGTTTAAGGTCAGGATAAAGGTATAGAGGCTTGAAGTGAGTTAAGAGGCAGCTTACAGGTGAAGAAAGAGTCCCCATATTGGAAACTGGAGGTAGAAAATAGATGAAGTTAAATCCAGGATGAAAAGAAAACTTATGAGGAAGAGGAGGAGGAAGGTGGTGACCAAGGCTGGGGCTGGGGAGGTTGCCAGGCATCCTTGAAGGGCCCTTAGTGAACCCCAAAAGTGGTCCAGGCCCAGGGTGAGGTGTCGCCATGCATGACGCACTGGACAGGGGAGTCTGACTGACCCGGGTTAGTCCATGACGGGTGCGGGATTTAGGAAGCACACACTATCAGAGTTTTCAGCCCGGAGTGAAAAAAGGGAAGAGAAGCTGAAAGGCCCAGGAATGGAGGAAGAGGGAGAGAGGAGTTAGAGGGGAGAAAGGTAAGAAATATTGAAAGGCTCAGAGAGGGACTATAGATGAATGCCCACCTCACTAACTAATGGATGGATTCTGGGTGGAGGTTTGAGGGGTCCTCCTGTTTCCCTTTGTCTCATTAGACCAAGAGTCCATCTAGTTGGGAATGGGTCTGACAGGGTGTATCTTGATCCCCCTCCCTGGCGGGGGGGAGGCTTCTCCCTGTCTTGGATTTTGGCACCCCAAAATGAGAGATTCAGGACCAAAAATGAGAGGTTATTCTGAGATGTGAACAAAAGGAAGCAGAGTCCAGGTTCTGCGTGGGCAACATGGTCTTTATTTACTCAGGTGCCAGAGGACTGAGTTCAAAAAGTCAGCACGTGGGTTAAGGCCGGGTGAAAATATCAGGGTTTGGGAGGTGGAGACTGGGCACTCATTCCTTCCGGGGCAGGACTTGGGCACTCATTTCTGAGTCCCTACTCTCAGTTCTATCAGTTACAAACTTGCATAATATTTATCAGTTTTACTTAAAATGTTTCCTTCATTTAAGAGTTCAAAAGTAGAAATGTCAGCAGTTCATTCTCACCAAAGTTTGGTCCATTCATCTTCACTCCTTTCTATTCTCTCCTCTCTGCTGACAATGCAGTTTTGGGCAGTCGTAGGTGGCCAGCTGTTCAGACTGTATTTAAGCGAGGCAGATGCTGCACTGTAACCAATCCAGCTGCTTTTATACCTCACTCTCTTCTCTATCCATGGATCATCTCAGCATTGGAGTCTCCCTGAGCCTGCTCTAGTTCCACCGACCAGTTTGTGAATTACTCTTTGCTCAATTAAACTTTGCTACATTTAATTTTTATCAAAAGTGGGCTCTGAGATTGAGCTCCCAGAAACCCCCAGGAACCCCGAGAGTCTAAGTGAGGTGCCTGCTGGACCTGTTCGCTCTCACTGAAGCTGAGGCTTGTGGGTAAGTGCTCTCTTAGATTCCAAAATACCATGGATTTGTAACTCTATGAGTTTGCGTGAGCAAGTTTTTGACCCTAACTGTTCAAAAATTGTGACAGAAACTAAACTAGGTCTGGGATCAGATTGGATCTGATAATTGAATTAACTTTGATTCAGTTAGAGGCTTTAAATGTCTGCACCAGGCAGAAACAAATGGCAATGCGGGGGGTGGGGGTGGGGGAGGGTGGGGGAGGTACAAACTCTGGCTTTTAGGAATTTAGAAAGCTTTCTGTGTTCTCTCCATTGGTTCCTTTTTATGTGTTTGAGTAGGGGAAAATCATTGCCTAAGTTGACCGTGGTTATCTGAGAGTTACAGTCAAGGTTTAAGGTGAAAATAAGACCCCTAATTTCTGAAGAACAGAGCACTCCAAGTTCTGGCAATGCCTATTTGTACATGTGTAAGTATTGGGCCCCTGAAAGTGGGAAATGCTTACAGAAATGACAAAAATCTTCCTAAAAGTCAGAATTGTTGCCTATCTAGTAATTACTTAAAATAATAAAATAGATTATTAAAGGATTGATAGTCTGAAAAAAAAGAATAGTAATATTTATAAGCCAGCTAATAGAAATTCTTTGTAAGAGCTATTAGAACTGCTTCTATCCGTATGTTTATATGTCTATGTCCCGTATATGTCATTTGTATGTGATATTTTAACTGCCAAATTATATAAAAAGAGCTCTAGTTAATTGGCTTAAAATAATAAGTGCTTAAGTCAAATGTTTCATCAAGAATCTGGAAATGAACTCATGATTTAGTTCATGTGACTTTAAAAATGCAGTAACTGACTTATGCTCCACTTTCTTTTTGATTCTGTTGCACTCTGATTCACTTTTTTTTTTTTGAGACAGAGTCTCATTCTGTTGCCCTGGGTAGAGTGCCTTGTCATCAGCTTATCTTAGAATAACCTCAAACTCTTGTACCTCTTAGGTTGTGCTGACACTAACCCTCATGATGTCAGTGACTGTCAGATCACCAGATGTTATGGATGGCTCACAAGCCAGGGCAATGTGGGGTTGTTCACTTGTTCCTCTTGTTAAGTTGCCAGATGCTAAACATGGTATAGGGACAGAGAAAAAGCCTAGACTGAACTGGTTAAGTGACAAAACCAAGCCCTACAAGTGCCAGAACTAGACCAAAGGCCTTTCATATCCAACATTTTATAACCAACATTTATAACCAGTTCTGTTCCCATAGACTGACAGGTTCACACGGACACGGGAGGTGTGGAAGTGCGGGTGAGGAAGAAGAGGCACGGGAGACTCCAGACTGGGAGAGCACAGGCTCCAACCTGACCTACCTGTAAATTATCCTGGTCTTTTTATTATGTGCTGAGAACACAAGTGGTTCCCATTTCATATTGGTCAAGATGTTATAGGCTTAATTATCTGACATCCTTTGTTTCCAGGCAATCCACTTTAAGTGCCAGCCAAAGTACAAACATGGGCTCTTTTACTGATAAAGAGCGACCAAGCAAATATACTAGATGTGATACACGTGTTATAATTCTAAGTTCTTTTTGTGCTCAGGACTTTTTGTCTGGCATTTCAAACTCATAAGATTGGAAAGACAGTTTTTAATCTCTTCCTGCTAATAGAACAAGAGTCCAATATCACCACACAAGCACTGAGAGCACTCCTGTTAGAAGTCAGTAGCAGCCCAGCCCCGACTGTATTGAAAACTGCTGCCTCCTGGATGCCCTGACGGCCCAACAGAGAGGAGCTTGTATGATTAGTGGTAAAAATTCTTGCCACTCAGAGCCAGTAGACTGTGCTCTACACCTCTTAAAAAGCAAGATAAATATTCTCTATCAGGTAAATGAAGACCTATTTCCAAAAATGGGAGGCTGGTTTAGGGGGCTTGGAGAAATGTGTTCAGATCTGTTCTTTTCTACTTATTCTCATTCTCATTTACATTCTTGTTTCTCTTTTAAGCTCTTGTTACTGGACTACTAACCTAATCTCTTCTCTCCACAGCTACTGACTCAGCTTTTAATGTGTGGATCTTCTAGGGAAGTTCCAGACAGGGAGAATGAAGGAAGTAAGGAAATTTCACCCAAAACATGGCTACCTGTATCAAGAATACTTTGAATTAAAGGCCATTTGAAATCAGAAAGCATTGGCAGGGGCTTTCCTTCTATCTGCATAAAACTAGACTGACCTGATCAGAAGATCAAATGGGGGAAAAGTGACTTCCTTTTCTTCCCCTGAAAGCTGGCACACATGGCTCAAATCATTGAAAACACAACACAGAATCTCTCAGGTTAATTTACAAGTCAACCAATTTCCCTACCTGTTCACCGTTCCTAGCAACCACATGTTGCACCTGTACTTCACATTGCCCCCCCCTTCTAAAAGGGATCTATAAAGGTATCTGACCATCACTGAGACACTGAGTAATCACTTTTGTGATTACCCTCATGTGCATGAAATTTAGAAATAAACACTTCTCTTATTACTCTGCCTTAATTTTGAGTTCTGTTAGAGAACTTTTGAGGGAAAAGGGCTGGTTTCTCCTTGCCCCTACACCTTAATCCAGAATGTGGTATTCATCACAGGCAATCTGTTGAGAGATTTCACAGACAGAAAGAAATCTCATCTTTTTATCCAGCCAAGCAGATCTAGTCCATTACATACATGTTCTTAAGATAAATAACTGGTCCCCAAGTAAAAGAACTTGACACCAGCATTCATCACATGTAGTTCACCCCAGATTCACTTGATAATTGGAGTGGCCATCTGTATTTTCTAATTGGATTTATCCCAAGAAAAAATAAACTTTTCACATCTTTATGACAGGAGGTAGTTTGCTTACTTGGAGTGAGGTGCTCACTTCAACCTGAATCAGGAACTAGGAGATAGAGGTGCCATTCTCCATTGGAAGATTACATTTCAGAGAAATGGTTCCCAGGTCCTTGAGAACGATATCTGTGGCTTCTGAAGCTGCTGAGAGGTTTATTTAACTTTTTAATTTTTTAAATTAATTTTGTTTTTTGAGACAGAGTCTCATTTTGTTTCCCCCGGCTAGAGTGCTGTGGTGTTATAGCTCACAACAACCTCAAACTCCTGGGTTTAAGTGATCCTCTTATCTCAGCCTCGTGAGTAGCTGGAACTACACGTGTCTGCCATAATGCCCAGCTAGTTTTCCTATTATTAGTAGAGACAAGGTCTCACTCTTGCTAATGCTGCCTTAAACTCCTGAGCTCAAGCAATCCACCTGCCTTGGCCTCCCAGAATACCTGAGTAGAACCACCACACTCAGCCTTTTATTTAACTTAAAAAAAATTTATGTACATTTCAAAGGAAAAGAAAAAGAACCTACAATTAAAAATTTTCTTGAATAAGTGCTCTAAAAAAGGGAAGGGGAAGAAGTCTCTTCCTTTATTTTCAACAGAATTATGCTTCTTAGATTTTTAATTTATATTTGTCCTTATATGACTTAAGTGTATTTGTCCAATTATCAAACTGTATACTTAAAATATATGCATATTAGTTAGTATGAAAATTAAATCTAAAACTTGAATCTAAAAAAAAATACTAATGTGATTTAAAACATGTCTCAAATCCTCTGAAACACTTCTATAGACTAAAGTCTATAAAAAGTGTGTTGGAGAGGATATAGAAATAAAGTAACCCTTACACACTGTGGATGGGAATGTAAATTAGCAACCATTATGGAAAATAGTATGGAGGTCCCTCAAAAAATTAAAAATAGAATTACCATATGATCCAGCAATCCCACTACTAAGTGTATATATATTCAAAGGAAATGAAATCAGTATGTTGAAAAGAGATCTACTTTCTCATGTTTTTTGCAGCACTATGCATAATAGACATGATATGGAATAAACCCTAAGTTTCCATCAATGGATGAATGGATAAAGAAAATGTGAGCTACACACATACTCCCTTCAAACAAGTTTAGAAATTCTTTTTCTGCAATGGCCATCAGAGCATCATCATACAAGGCCAGATGATGAAGTTCTTGAACTTATTCTAGAAAAATTGCTTTGAAAGGTAGACTAGACATTGGCATCCATGCAAAGTTTCCCAAGGGGAGTACTTCGAAGGTGACCACAGTGATACTCAGCAGTGAGGCATGTAGCACTTTTTCTAGGATGAGTTCTGAACTTAATTGTTCCACCTTGTGTGTGTGAGTGTGTGTATGCAGTGAAATACTATTCAGCTATAAAAAAGAATAAAATTCAAATATCAGTACCCATTTCAAGATTTGCAAATATTAAGTGGAAATGTAGGCCAACCATTAGGCACAGAGTTAGCTTTGCATGGGTAATAGTTACTGTGATTATTATAATTTCTACAGTCATCAGCAGAATCTCTTTACCAATGTGCTAGAGGGACCCAGTAGGAGGGGAGTCGTAACCAAGAACACCTCCATCTCACCAGCCAATTCAGAATTGTAGGATGTCTCAGTTCCTAAAATGAATTGTGATGCTCTTGTGTTACTTTCGTAAGACTGGTCATTTCTGGGTCTGCAGGCACCATCACAATCTGTCTAACTGAACTCTTCAGAAAAAGGTGATTTGTTCTCAGCTTTGCCATCTGATTCAAAGGCCTCTGTGAATTAACCTGACATTGTCTCAGGAGAAGCAGGGATGATTCATAAAGACAGCAACAATATACCCGTCTCCATGACCCGACATGTCTCACACCTCTTGTCATTTGTCAAACAAATTAATCTGGATGTGTCATTTGAACACAACGGCTACATTTACTCAGAGGGCTGGGAATGGGCAAGATGAAAGACATGTACGTTTCTAGCCTTGCAAGTCTCATTCCATCTTAGGTTTTCCTCAGTCTTTTACTGTTTTATGATTGTTAAAAGGTGCCTATTATCTTGTAACCATTAAACTTTGGAAGGCTGGGATGGGGATGTCCATTACCAAGCAAAATCATAGATGACAGTGGACATAAGAAAAAACCTTTGTGCTTCCCTTTTAATTGCCCTTCAGTTCATCCTAAGTCTGTCTTAGATAAGTAAGAGAGAATCCTTGCACTATGGTATGGTTGAAAACTAAATGTCCTTGGTGTGTGCAGTGGGAGTCTTAATTTTGTCTTTTTTCTTAGTTAAAAAATAGAGAAAAGTAACAATGTCTATGTGCCCAATAATCAAAAAGAACTGACTTCTAATATTTTCTTAACGTAGAGTTTAAATGTTTATTTGCCAATATTTAAAAATGTGTAAAACAATGGATTGAAAAACGGGGAAAGCCTGGCAAATACTGGGCTTGCATTCCTATGTGGTAACATTTACCTAAAACTTACATAACTGCTCCCATGCAATAGGGTATGAGCTCTCCAGTTTGTCACAGTCCCCACTATTCCCTATTGCTCCTCACACACAAGCTTGGTTATCTGTTTGACCCTTGCAGACAAGTGGGTTTCTGCCATTTTTTTCATGTGATTTTCTTTCTCTTTCTGTCCCTTCCCTGATGGTTCCCTTGGGTTCTTAATTTCTCTAATTTTCTTCCAAGTACTCCACTTATTCTTCCTGTCAACCTTTTGCCAGAATGTCAGTTTTTTTTCATAATGTCAGCTTTTAAATTCTTCCCTTAGCTGGGCTTTGGGATGAGTGGAAGTCAGAGATCCTTCAGGTACTGGGGAAAGAAGGAGAAAAGGGATGATCTTTTCAGTTAAGCCTTGGAATAACTCTCGGACAATGCTTTCTCCTGGCAATGACTGCCCATCTTTTAGCATATTCTTTAAATGTATTCCTTAAATGTAAACCTTAAATGTATCCCTGTCTTTTCTCCACATCTCCCACCCCACCACTCTTTTATACCAGAACAACAGTGTTTGATGACAGCCGAGATCCCAGAATGGCAGTGGGTAGAAATTTATTTAATGGAAATGGAATAGGTGGTGGTGGGGGGAAATCTCCAAACATGCCACCTTGGAAAACTATGAGAAATATTATACAGCAGAAAAAATCATTTTTAAACATAACACAAAGAGTTGGCTGCTCAGCTGGTTTCTTCAAGTGTTTTTTATTTCTCTTCTCTACATAGTTGGGACTAAAGTCATACAACTTTACATTTTCATGATGTGACTTGTCATTGTGGAATATGTGTTAAGCCCGATATTAAAAATGCTCATAAACATAATTTCAATGACTGCATAACAGTCCATCATATTAATGCGCCCTCATTTGTTTAACCAGTGCCCTACTACTGGACAGTTGGCTTGTTTCCTATTCCCTGTATTGTAAACAACACGCTACACAAAAATTTGTGTGTGTCTCAGAATATTTCTTTATGGTATTTTCTAAAAGGGGGGGGAATTTCTAGATTAAAGAGTTAGACATTGTGAAGGTTCTTGATAAATTGGCCAAACTAAAACTCACACTGGGTATTTATAGGTAGTGTCTTAGATGTACATGCATGGTGGTATTTTGGTGCAATCCCTCAAGGAGCTGGCTGAGCCAGAGTGATGGGAGAGGAAGGTGGACACTGGGATGACAGGTGGGAGATGTCTGGAAAGAAGCCATTCTGATTTCACTCTAACTTCTTCCACTTTTACAGTCATTTCATTTATCTGATTGAATCTTTTAAAAATTTTATTTCTATGGACAAATAATAATTGCATGCATTTATGGGTTATGATATGTGTATTGGGCAATGGGCACTTTTGTCTGATTAACATATCCATGATCTCACCTACTTGTCATCCATTTGTGGGGAGAACAGTTCAAATTCACTCTTAGCAATACACTGTTGTTAACTCTAGTCACCTTGCTCACCAGAAGGATTGCTAACTGAAACTTTGTGATCTGACCCACAAGCCCTCCACACCCCACCCCTGGGAACCACTATTCTATTTGCTACTTCTAAGACTTTGAAGTTTTAGATTCCACATGTAAGTGAGATTATGAGACGTTGTCCTTCTGTGCCTGGCTTATTTCACTCAGCATAATGTCCTCTAGATCCACCCATGATGTTACTAATGACAAAATTTCCAACAAGAGAATTCTCTTCTTTTAAAAGGGTGAACAGTATTATACACACATACACAAACACACACACACATACATATATCTCACATTTTAAAAAATCCATTCATCTGTTGCTGGGAACTTAGGTTGTTTCCAAATCTTGGCTGCTATGAGTAGCTGCAGTGGGAATGGATAAGGGAGAACAGACATTTATTCAGCATTCTGATTTCAATTCTTAGACGTTTTGACATAGATATAATCCTTCCTCCTTCCCTCCCTCACTGAGTCCCTCTCTTTCTTCCACTCTGCTTCCAATAAGCATCATGTATTGGGTGTTTACAATGGGCCAGTCATCAATAACCATGCATCATTATCCACTTGCTTTTTACCAGGACAGTGCCAGGTAATCATCATCATCACAGTTTTTTTTTTTTTTAAATGTAGAAAAGCTGAAACTTTTTGAGGTTACCCAGTGTGTGCAATGCTACACTCCTGGCAGGTGCATAAGAGAATTAGATTCTACTTTTCCCCAGAGCCCATGCTGGTCCCGCGAGTCTGCTAATGGGGCAGTTCACAGATTCAGCCTACACTGGCTAACTAACAGAGGGCTGCCCCTCAGCTCTTTGCCTGATCTTCGCGTGATGAATCTGATAAAAACGATCCTGTCTAATCTGGTTGAGAAGAGAGGCTGGGTTTTATTCTTACATTCTCAGCATCCCACACTTTATAAATATATGTGGAATGAGCCTTATAGACTACTCACTCCCCATGCCCTTACAAGCTGCTTGACTTTTGTGTGTGTGCATAGAGTCTAAAGCTTCCTGCTCAGCAGGGTGCGTGACAGCGTCTGAAGTTTTCTAAAACTCCTTTGCATGCTGCACCAACAAGACCAAAGAAAGGTAACTACATATAATCAGTGTGATCTTAGAAGCAGACAATGATGGCCATATCTCAGTTCTCATGAGTTATATCCAGCACATTCTCTTCCTGAAGATAAAAGTGTGTCCCTGTTGGCATCTAGGAGCACACACAAAATCCTTCTATCCAGGGAGCATCTAGCAGTTAGTGAAACAAGTTTACAAGGGCTTTTAATTTCCCTTCTTGGTGTCTCTTTTCCTTTTCTTCACAGTAAAGACAGTGACATTAATGGAATCAGGTAGAACATACCAGGGCCTGACAAAAAGCAGTTGAAATGAAACAAGTCTGGGTTTAGATTCCAGCTCAGCCACTTCCTACGGGGTGTAGCCCTTGGAAAGTTACTTAATATTTCTCGGTCTGTTTTCTCATGCCTAATATGGGAACAGTAATTCAGATGGTAAATGGGTGTTATCAGGACTTGACATTATGATTGTAATTTGCTTAGCAGAATTTCTGACATTAAATATTGATATTACTATTATTTCTTAATGAATATATATACTTATGCATATCCATATCTGTTTATAATACCTTCCTGGCTAAGCTTTCCAATATTTTCTCCGCTTAATGGAAGTTTCTATCTTTCTCTAGGTATGAAGGCCAGGATTCCTTTCTTTAATCCAACCCCTCTGGGAGCACATTCGTATACATAATGTAGGTAGATGGCAAATAAACAGATACTTAGATTGTCAACGTTGAGAGATGATGATGCTATGGTAGAGAAACCAAAGTGTGGGGTAAAGAGAACAGAGGGTTGGCTGGGTGCGGCGGCTCACACCTGGAATCCTAGCACTCTGGGAGGCCGAGGACGGTGGATTGCCTGAGCTCATGAGTTCCAAGACCAGGCTGAGCAAGAGCAAGATCTTGTCTCTACTAAAAATAGAAAAGCTGAGGCAAGAGGAGCACTTGAGCCCAAGAGTTTGAGGTTACTGTGAGCTATTATAGCATGGCACTCTACCCAGGGCAACGCCTTGAGACTCAGTCTCAAAAAGAAAGAAAGAAAGAAAGAAAGAAAGAAAGAAAGAAAGAAAGAAAGAAAGAAAGAAAGAGAAAGAAAACAGAGGGTGGTATTTTGATAGAGCAATCAGGAGAGGCTTCTTGGAGGAAGTGGCTTCTGAGCAGAGACTCAGGTGGAGTGAGGGGGCAAACCACTGAACATGGGCTGCAAGTGTGTTTCACGCCAATGGAATAGCAAACACAGAGGAAGGCTCCAGAAATATCCAAGAGGCAAGGTGGCTGGAACAGTGAGGAAGAGAAGATGAGGTCAGAGTGGGGGGCTGGGGCCAGCTCAGGGGTGGGACTTAATCCACATGAGAACATGATTGGGTGGGGGGCTCTGGCAGGGGAAGAATTTGACTCAAATTTTATAAAATGCTGAATGGAGAGCAGATGGGGGAGCAGGGAAGAAACGTGGAGTCTGAAAGAGGGTTGCCACTGTGGTCCAAGGAAAAGGTGATTCCGGCTCATCCCCCAGCATCGTGGTGGCAACGGTAAGAAGTGGTTAGGCTGGTCTCCAGATTCATGTAACCAAAGATATTTATTTGTACCTTGTAAAATTTTGAAATTAAAAAAAAAAAAAGAAGTGGTTGGTTGGGTCTGTGGGTTTTGTTGTTTTGTGTGAGTGTGTGTATGTGAGAGTGTGTGTGTGTGTGTGTATGAGAGGGAGAGAGAGATTATGAAGTGGTTCCTGTTTCCGTTGCTACTGCTTGTGATGGTGTGTGTGTGTGTGTGTATGTATTGGTGTGGCGTGGTGGGGTGTGTGAAAGAGAGAGAGGAAAGTGGCTGCACTCAGAATTATGTCATAGGAGAAGGTAGGAATGGTTCAGCTAGGGCGAGGGTCAGTCGAGGTAGATTTGATATTTACGAACCCAGACAAATGAAGAAACTCATCACACAGCGTCTTCCCCAAAATGCAATATAAATTCAGCAAATGGATAAGCTGATACTACTTCTGTTTCTACTCAATGCGAGGACAATTACAGCTTAAACACCTTGGAGAAAGTTATCTAGCCTCTAATTCCATTTCTAAAACAGCTCTAAAATCTCAGCTTGCTCGTGGTGGGGATAATTAAAACTAATGAAGTGAACTTGGGGGTGCATCAGAGACTGAGCAGAGAGAATCTGACGGTGCTTCCAGACAGGCTGCAGCTTCTTGGCAGGTAATTGTTGAACGACCTTTCTTCATTTGTATTCATGGAGATAAGGAGCCCTTTTAGAAAAGGCTGGTAAACATTTCAGAGGAGCCATCCCCAGGTTACATTTTGGAATTTAGAATTCTTCATTACACTTCAGGAGTTCTAGGGTTTTACCTGCCGGTTACAAATGACTAAGCATGAGACATTATATGCCTTACATTTTTATTCTGAACAATGAATTTCAAAGATAAGCAGCTAGAGATAGAAGCAGCAATAGGAAGGGAGGGAGAAAGAGAGAAAGGCACTGATTATGTATTTCTGCTATAAATATTTACTGAGCACTGATTTTGTGCTAGACTCCGTCATGTGCCAAGTTGGGTCCCAGGTACTGAAAACACATAAGCAAAATAGGCAAGGATTCTTTTCACACTACACTTGCAGCCTGGTTGGGAGAAACAAAAACAGGGACATTATTAGTTGGTGATCAGTGCTGTGTAAAATTAAAAACAGACGGGTCAGAGGCAGATAGGAGAGTAGGATGTCTGCTCAAAGGTTGCAAGTGAGTGAGGAGTCAGGTGGCTGATGCAGGGTAAGCAAATTTTGCTTCCAAAGTTCTCTTTGACACTGCGTGAATATGCTGGAGGGGCAAGAAGGGCCGCAGGGAGGCTAGGGCAGCCTCTGGGCGAGACATGCCAGCCTTGGGCTAGGATGGTGGTCACTGAACAGAGTCAGTCACTGGTTTGAAGGAGAAATCACTGCGTTTTGCTGTTTGGCTTGTGAGTTTTTGGTTTGAGCAGCTAAGAGATGATAGTGCCGTGACCAGGATGGGGAAGAGCTGGGGGAGAAGCAGAGTGAGTGGGAGGGTGGTGAGAATCCCTGAGTCTGGGGTTGGCCATCTTAACACTGAGATGTCAGTTAGACACTGAATGGAATAAATCAGAAGTTGAATTAGACATCCAGGTCTAATTGAGAGAGAGAATGATGATGACACAGAACACTGGAGGTGGTGGACGTGAAGAAGGAAGGTGACAGGGTAGGTCCCTCCAGTCCTTCTCGTGGCCTGTGCACTCTTTTCTTCTCGTTTTCCCACTGTGGGACCTAGGGAAGAGGCTCAAGCTGTCCACTCAAGTGCCCTGTCCTTATTGTCCTCAAACTCTTTAGTGCCTTCCTATTAACCTATAGCCCAAAGCATGATTTTGGAATCATGGAGACCTGGGGTCAAATAGCAGCATCACCAATTCCTAGGAACTTGGGCCAGTTCTACAACCCACTAAGCCAATATTTCCTTCATCTTTCAAATGGCAATAGTAAGAAGAGTGGTCTCCTAAGATTATTGAGACAATCATAGCTAGCTTTCATGGAGCATTTATCGCATTGTACACTATCACATTTAATCTTCACCATAGCCCTAAGAGATGGAGACTACTGTTGTGCCCATTCTACAGATGAGGAAACTGAGGCTCAGAGAGGTTTACATGACTGGTCCAAAACTCCACATCTAGAAACTAAGAGAGCAAGAGGAAGTGACTTCTCCAAGTTTATATCACTGGGCTATGCCTGAGATGATATTCCAACTGGGGGCGTTTGTCTCCAGGGCCTGAGTGCTGTTTTTTCTTTTTAGCACAGTACTTATCACATAGTAAGGGCATAAAAAACAAGAGCTGCTTGTTTTCTGTTGTTCTTGTTTTTACTGCTGTGCCATATTGCAGTATCTGTTTACCAGTTTGTTTTCATATCAGGCTCAATAATTCCTCAAGAGCAGGGACTGTAACTTATTCACAGCTTACTCACAGGGACTGCAACTTATTCACAGCTATGTCCCCCTGCTCCAGCCCAGAGCATGACTCTCCACAGGAGTGCAATAGATGTCACTCAATGGAAAGTGCACCTGCAGGACAGACGGCAGGAATTCCTCTCTCTGCAGTCCTTCCAGTGAAGTGCTCTTCCTCTGTGTTTGAGACAAGGCTCTCTCTTTCCCCAAATGGAACAAGCTTTCCCAGTCCACAGGAAATGAGGTAGGCAATGAAATAAATGTTCCAGCAAGTTCTTCCACTCTGAGCTTCACCCTCAGTGAAGAGAGTGTCTCATCAAAACAGGAATTAAAGCAATAAGTTGTATCTGACATCAGCCAAGTGCCCACACAAGAGCTAAACATAGCATTGGGAGGGAGAGACGCTCTGAGGCAGAACAGGAAACTTCTAATTCACTCTGTTTCCAGCATGTGAGACACTGAGTGTGTCGTGGGCAGGGCAATTACATTGATATACGGCCCAGCATAAGAGCTGTTCAAATGGGAAGGTCAAGAAATCCAGCAGCAAACTTTTCGGGGAGGTGGGCGGAATGAGGTCCTTAAGGTAAGGTCTAATTATCTAGGCTGTGTCAAATTTCAGAGCTGGGGGTTGGCCTAACCACCCCCCAAGTCTTCAGGTTCTTGTGAGGTGGTTATTTAATAATAAGAGAAATAGCCAGGAGTGGTCTGTAATGGTTCTATGGTCAGTACATACCTCTGAGACTGCACACTGTTCTGTATGAAAGTGGTGAACAGTGTCTGTCTGCACCCTTGTTTTGGAATGAGTGTCCATGAGGATCTGGCTGGTGTGGGGGACCCTCAGGGCAGGGGGAAGAGGGTGATGCTGTGGCTGTCCCTCTTTGCCATATCTCCTGAGATCCTCAAGTGCTTCCACAAAAGGTTGATCTGGTACTTAGGAACATGGGAGTAGAGAGCTGGTGGGAGGGGGTGCCAATCTTTGGAGATGCACCTGTCTCCTTAGAATGTAAAGGTAAATCGTTCCTGGGGGATGTTTGGAGAGACTCAACCACCTGGTTCTTGCCCCTCTGGAAGCATCGATCTGTTGGTAAGAATAATAAACTTTTATTTTTTTTTGAGACAGAGTCTCACTTTGTCACCCTGAGTTGAGTGCCATGATGTCATCATAGTGCATAGTAATCTCAAACTCTTAAGCTCAAGCTATCCTCTTGCCGCAGCCTCTCAAGTAGCTGGGACTATAGTCACCTGCCTCAATGGCAGGTTAATTTTCCTATTTTTGGTAGAGACAGGGTCTTACTTTTGTTTAGGTTGGTCTCAACTCCTGAGCTCAAGCAATCCACTGTCTCCACCTCCCAGAGGGCTAGGATTACACGTGAGAGCCACCACACCTGCAAATCTCAAACTCTCAAATCAGCTTCTTGCCTCTGGGCTTGTGGCCCTTTGAACCTCTGCAGTGACAGGGAACGGGAAGGAAAGAATGAGTGGAAACAATCTCAGATGACGTCTGGGTGGACCCTGGTCCATGGGGCCCGGATCTGGATTTCCCCATTCCTGCCTATTTTTTTTTTCTCTCTATCCTATAGTCCACCAACACCACTGACTTACAAACCATTTATTTATTTATTTTTTATAATGTAGAATGTTAGAACTTTTAGGGGCCTTAGGATCTAGCTCAAGTTCCCACCCATAACAGAACTCTTCTTACTGTGACCCCCTAAGGTATGCATCATTTTTCTTTTTAACTACTTCTAAGGCAAGGATTCCTAACCAGAGATGATTTTTGCCCCTTAGGAGAAACTTGGCCACTTATAGAGATAGTTTGGTTGCTACTAGGATCTAGTAGGCAGAGACCAGGGATGCTGCTGAATAGCACACATTTCATGGGCAACCCTCCCCCCAGTAAGGAATTACCCAGTCCCAAGTGTCAGTAGTAACAAGGTTGGGAAATGCTGCTTTGGGGGTGTTTCTCCAGCACTGTGAGCAATCTCCCTTATTTCAGGTAGTTCCCGTTAGTATAAGAACAGCAGATGTATGAGAGGGAGGTGGCTTCAATACAATCTTACATGGAGAAAGTCAAGACACACAATTGTGGGTATTGGCAAAGGGATCAAAGAAATTCCTACCACTGATGGCAAAATGGTTGGAGCAAAATTGCCTAAAATAATTTTCAATGCAACTATCTAGATTTCACTGAATTGCTGGGACCACGACTGGAAATAACAGTAGACATTACAATAAAAAAGCACACCCAGAGAAATGACCTGTGAGAAAAAGTGAAATGACATCATTGGAAACCAGGGTTTCAAGGTGGGGCAGGTGCATAGGTGACAGGCAAACGCAGTGAACTGGACAGTAGTCATCACTACTGATTGATAAGGTACTGACCATCCCCAGCATCCTTTCATTCTCTCCCACGGATGCCGTCTCTACTGTTGTGTCTAAGTGAATGTAAAAATGTATTAGTAGCAGGATGAACTTTCCCCCTCCATTCTTGGCGGAGGTAATCTTTAGTAACACAGAAGAAAGAAACAGGTTTCTTTAGCATAATAGTGACAACGATATTAGGTTCAGAGAGAAAGTCGGTATTAAAAATAAAAGTGTGTGTTCTGAAAAAGATTATTCTATAAGTTACTTTGATTTTTAAGAGAAAAAGGTTATTTGCTTATAGATCAATGGCTTCTAGACTCTCTTGGTTGTGCGCCCTGTTAGAATTCTTTGAGCATTTCCCCACGATGTGTCTATTTATTTATTTATTTATAAAATCCAAACATACACTACTGTGCTCACAAGGGTTTATCTTTTAAAGCAGATATGCAAGTAGACATTAAAAAGGAAATGATAGCATAAATATTTTCTTCATGCATCCCAATAAGTTGTTCTGCTTAACCCCCAACCGCCGGTGTGGGTGCTCACCTCTGAGAAACAACAGTTAGCGTGTTGCAACTACTCTGTGTTAGGCCCTGCTGTCAGCTCTGACACATGCCCATGTTTGCTCATTTAACCCTCATAACAGCCCCAGGAGGAAGGAGCAATGATAATGAAACCACAGAGAGGTTAAGTAGCATTCCCAAGGTCACACAGCTAAATAGTAGATCAGTGATCCAAAGCTAATCAGACTGGCTTCAGAATGCCTGTTCTAACCATCTCACTGTACTGTCTCTCACCTGAGGAAAGTGAAAAGCTCGAAGTCTCTTCCTATCACAGAAGAAGGAGTCAGGCATGATGTTCAGAAGCCAAGAGCTATAAGGTGTTCCTTCATCAATAGAGCAAGACCCTGGCAGAGAAATAGAGAAGACCAAGGGCATGAGGATGGGGAGAAGAGAAAAGGAAAGAGCAGGAGCCAGGAAGAGAGAAATACCCACAGGAGTCCCAGAAGTGGACCCTGATCGGGCTGAATGTACTTTGAAGGGAAATGAAAGGACCTCTTTGTACCATCAGCTCACTTCGTGAGTATCAGAATTGTGTGTTAGATTGTTTTCCTTCTGGTAACGACTGGACCCATCTTCCGGCTTCCAGGCAAGATGGAGGAGTTACCCTGATAAAGTCAAACTTCGTGAGTTTGCTCACATGAGTTTGATTCCTTGACTTTTTGTTTGTTTGTTTGTTTGTTTTCAAGGTTTTGTGTCGTCTATCACATATCTACTACCAGAGAGGGCTCCAGAAGCCAAATCACCAAGACAGAGGTTGGAACACTCTTACTTTGTATACAAATCTTGACAGGTACTTTCAGTGTCTTGTGGAACCATATAGCTAGAATTACAGCAGATGAGACCTTACAGACAAGGTGCCCTCTTTTTTCCCTAAATAAGGAGTAGAGAGAGCAAGAGACTTAACTGATGGAAGTTTTGATAAGCAGCCTCCTGGGGCCAAACACTAGTGCTGCCTAGATCTCTGGGTTCCCTGGCTATTTGCATGCTAACCTATCAAGTTTGAAAAATATTTCTTAGGTCAAACATTTACAGGGGCCAGTGGGAAGGTAAATAATTTTTGTTTTCTCTTAAATTACTGAGAAGCTTGATTACACACCTGAGCATGAATATACTTGATTGTATCCCTCCAAAATTCATATGTTGAGTCCCTAACCCCTCGGTATCTCAGAATGCAACCATGTTTGGAGACAGGGTCTTTAACAGGTAACTAAGTTAAAATGAGGGCCACTTAGCTAGGCTTTAATCCACTCTGCCTGGAGGCAATTTGGACCCACAGAGAGAGACATAAGGCTGTGTGTGCACAGAGGAAAGACCATGTGAGAACACGGTGAGAAAGCAGAACCAAACCAAAAAGACAAGTCTCACAGAAAAACCAACCCTGCTGACCCTTGACCTTGGACTTTTAGCCTCCAAAACTATGAGAAAATGAGTTTATGTTGTTCAAGCCACCCAGTCTGTGGTATTCTGTTAAGGCAGTTCTAGCAAACTAATACAGCCCCCACAGTCCCCTTTACTTAAAAGTTAATGACACTAGCACCTAATATCTATCTTCAGATGAATTTCTCACTTAATTTTCATAAATTATATGATGTAGATGCAATTATCAGCTTCCTTTGACACATGAAGAAACTAAGGCTGATAGAAGTTAAGACAGAGCTGGGCTGTTGGCATTCCAGAGCCATGCTCTTATTACCAGGGCTGTTAGAGTAATAACTGGATAGAAATGGCAAGAATGTTCAGAAGAGGCCGACCATGCCACTGTGTCACTTCCTGTTTTGCAGGAAGTGGGAAAGAGCGGTGGCCAGAAGCCAGATTCAATGCAGGAAGAGAGCCTGAGCCATCAATCTCATTCCCGCCTCCTATTGAATCTTCAGTAAATCCAAGAAATATTTTTTCATCTCCTGCTTTGTGGCAGGCACCAGTGTGTGGATGGGGGCTGCAGCTGTGAACACAGCAGAATGGCCGACCTTGTCCTTCCGCAGCTCATGGTCTAGGTGGAGTGTTGTTAGTTTCTCTCTGTCTTGTTTTTTTTGAGACAGTCTCACTATGTTGCCCTTGGTAGAGTGTCATGGTGTCACAGCTCACAACAACCTCAAACTCTTGAGCTTAAGTGATTCTCTTGCCTCAGCCTCCCGAGTAGCTGGGACTACAGGTGCCTGCCACAATGCTATTTTTTGGTGCAGTTGTCACTGTTGTGTAGCAGGCCTGGGCCGGGTTGGAACCCTCCTGCCTCGGTGTATGTGGCTGGCACCCTAACCACTGAATTATGTGTGCAGAGCCAGCTGTTTGTTTCTGAATCCTCCCAAGTCCTAAGCTGCTATCCTCTTTCTTCAAACCGGGGAAGGAAATGAGACAGCAGGACTGGCTCTTCAATTTTTGTTTGTATGTTTGTTTGTTTCCATTTTCTGATGGTCGTACTTCACGTCTGACAGGAGAAATGGTTCTTCTTTGACTGAGATAAATTTATGAGTTTGGGTTGTTTGTGAAGTTCCCCAATTAATTCTTTATAGACGTTTATTTGCAACTGAATTTGTGTTTTGCAGTAAAAACGAGAGTTCAAATGAATTACTGTTGAACATTCTGTGCCCCTTGGTGAGCTCACACGCCACGTTCTGTGCTGTTAATCTCCTTGCTCACCGAGCTGCACCATTTGTCTTGCAGTGACGCACAGCGGGTGGTTACCATGGCACAAGACAACAGTGACGGCGTTCACTCAGTTGTCACGGAAGCCCTGGCCCATCTCCTGAGCAACCTGGCAAAGGCTCCCAAAATGCCAATGGCCAAACCTCGGCACCACAAGGGCTAATTTTTAATTCTTTCTCTTTTTGTGTGTGTGAGTGGCTTGACATCTATACCTGACCAAGGTCTTAATGTGGCTAAAAAAATGTAGGAGCAATGGTGAATATCTATTCAAAGAGAAAGGAAGAGAGAGGAGGGAGGGAGGGAGGAACTGAGAGAGAAGGAGAGGAAGAGAGGGAAGGAGAGAGAGAATCAGAAATACAGAGAAACAGGGAGAGAATGTACCTGAATCAGGCACAGAGAGACACAGGGATCAAAGGAGACAGGACAAATAATATTAATATTCCGTATTTATTAAGTGCACCCTGTGTACCAGGCATGTGCCGGGTGCTCTGGCTGCATTATTTTATTTGTTCTTCATGATGACTCTAGGATGTAAATATTGGTATTTTCCTTACTTCTGAAGTATAAAAATGAGCTCAGGGAGACTAAATAAATCACCCAAGTACACAGTTCTTAAAGTGTGTGCAAATTCAGGTAGCTGCATTTACCGTGGTCAGGAGACAGAGGGTATGACGTACAAGGAGGAGACGACTGTGACTCACACACACACACACAGGTGGGGGGAGAAATGGTTTAAAGAAAGACACAGAGTGTCAGACATGAGACAGTCGGGGAAAAACAAAGAGAGATTTAAAGAAACGTGTAGAGAAAGACTGAGATAGTTGACACAGACACACAGAAAAAAAATAAACAGGGTGGCGGGGGGAGAGGCAGAGACAGAGACTTTTGCAAAGAAAACACTCTCCTTTCATGTAAGACCAAAACACTAAAATATCTGGGAAAAACAATGGCATAGCTGTGTGATCGTCACATGCCAGGGATCTTTGTTTTACTCAGTTCACATCAACATTGCAGAAATACTGAGACAGAGTCACTTTCCCTGGGACACACAGTCAGTCCTTGGAGGTGCAGATCTGTGGATCTTCCCTCAGATCATGGAGAGGGCAGCGTGACACTTTTCAGGGATGTGTGATAGGTGGGGGAGGAAGGAGGAATGGAGGGTCTAGGGCAGGGGTCCTCAAACTTTTTAAACAGGGGGCCAGTTCACTGTCCGTCAGACCGTTGGAAGGCCAGACTGCGGGCCCTGGGACGAGTCGGCTGCTAAGTAGGACAGACAGTGGTGGCAAAAACACCCAGCGGGCTGGATAAATGTCCTAGGCGGGCTGCATGTGGCCCATGGGCTGTAGTTTGAGGATTCGTGGTCTAGGGTATCTGAATTCCTTACAAGGCCCCTCCAGAGGCCAGAGTGCACATTTCTCTTGGACTGGTAGCCAGAGAGCTCAGGGGGGCATTGGCTGCCTACAGTCTACACACCATTTCATACATGGCATCTCCTTTACTCCTTACAACAGGCCTATATCTTTGGAGTATCATCCTTACTATGTAGATAAGGGAACTGGGGCACAGAGAGATTAACAGCTAATCCGAGTCCACCCTGCTTGTAGGTAGCAGAACTGGAACTAGAACCCAGCAACCTTTATCAGAAGCTGTTAACCTTGGCACTATGTCAAAGTGCCAAGTGAAGGCAAGTAGGGTGCCCAAGCTCACAGCGTACAGACCTGGGCCGGGGGCAGCAGCCACACTTGTTTGCCCTTTTTGTAATGACGCTCTGAGGGCGGTGGGTGTCTATCATGTGAACAGGTCAAATGCCCAGCAGTTTTAGTAAAGAAAACAAGTCTGCATTAACCAGAACACAAACACTGGGAGACTGCTGATTCCTCACCAGGTGCAACCAGGCAAGGCTGATGCCTCCATGAGTTTTGTTCTCCATCATCCTTGATGCCAAATGCAACAGCTTAGGCATTTGCCAAGCAGTTTCTAGTTTAATTCTGCAACACTGAGTCCATGATGCTGGGGTTCAAAGGACAAGAATCTATCTTCTCTGTGTACATTGATTTGCACTTCTTGGAGGAAAGACTCAAAGAACAAACGCCCACAGATCAACGTAAGGTTTAGAAACACAATAACAAGAATATTGGCAACAACAATGAGCAGGTCCCAAGAGCACTAAGGTTCATTAAGGGATGGAACATATTAGGGAGGAAAGATGGAGACGGTAAGAGCTTGGGCTGTGGAGTAGGACGGGCATGTTTCTTAGCTAATTGAACTCTGCCTCTTATTAGCTGTGAGCTTCTCCAAAATGCAACTGCACGTCAACACTTGTGCCTTTACTTTCACATGAAACATGGAAGTTACTTAAAACACCATCCTCTCTCCAGGGACAGCGTGGTCAGGAAGGGCTTCCTGGAGAAGGCAAGATGTGAGCTGTCATCATTGTCACCGCTGACGGCAGTAACTGTCACCTTCTGAATATTAATAATGGGCCGGCACGACACTAAAGGATCCACATATTCTTCTTTTATTTTTCGGAGCCACCCTGACTTATTTGCCTCATGTTGAACAAGCAGAGCCTGCAGCCAGCTCCAAGGTGTAAGGTGACGTGCTCGAGGTTGCAAAGCTGGAAAAGAGCCAGCTTCACGCTCACATCCACCTGACTGCCGAGTGCAGGAAGCCTTTGGAAAACATTGATTGCTTTCCTCTCTCCATGAATTTCTAAAATGATTTTGTAGGTCTTTTCCCTTTAAGACTGAATTGTGCTTGATCGTTGGCTTCTGTTACAACTCCAGAGGTAATTAATCTTCATCACCGATATCTTCAATTGGCACCAGCTTTTCCAATCTCAGCTCAAAGTTATTTGTGGTCACAGTGTTCTCTGAGTCTTTCTTCCAAGCAGCTAATAGTGTACAAACGCATGGTTAAGTGCACCCAGGGATTTTGCTACTAGATTTTTTTCCTTTGGAACGGTGATGATTTCCACTGTTTCGGGAGTACAGGTCCCTGAATTATCAGCAGCGAGTGTCTATTCATCAAAGCTGCATTTAATTGACATCAGGGCATGGCTACTGCTTCGTTAAAGAACATTTTCCTGATTCTAGTAACAAAAGGCTTCTGTGGAGAGGTCCCTTTGCATTAATTAATACGATGCTTTTGCTTTTCAATAACAAATCTTAACTTGAGTTGGCTTAAGCAAGGAGATTTTCTGGCAGGATATTGTTGAAAGGATAGTTCATCTCAGAGAATCCAAGGAAATGTTGAATTCCCAGTACTAAAAAAAGGGGGTGGGGGAATATAGGAGGGAGCTCGGTGTGAGGACTGGAGAGACTCACACCAATTCTGTGTGTAGAGGACTCAGGAGCTCAGACGAAGTCCTACTGAGCAAACCTCAGGTCCATGTTTATTACCATAAAGAATGAAGAATTGGTTGAAAATTACTTATCAAAAAATCAGCAGTAAAGGAAGGGATGTGGAAAACAGCAGACACTGTCACTTAGACTTGCAAAGCCACAGACCTTAACCAAGTCTATGCTCTGTCATCAAGTGACCTTTGGGGTCTGGAGAATCTTTACCATAACCGTTGGCCCAGTATTATCATCCATCATGAGCTCATTGTCTCCTGGAGACCAGTGTTCTGGCTGCCTGCATGTACACAGCTCACATACCATTCTCGTGACTCTCCAGTCCCTTTAGGCAGAAAACAAGTTGATGCTAGAGGTCAGGGTATGCAGAGAACAAACTTAAGTAAGAACATTTTAATGTGAGGTGTCAGGGCACAATTCCCCCTACAAATATGCTGCTCCAGGGACCTACGGGAAATTTATGGCTCAGTGATCTCGAATTCTACAACTAAATCTCTAAGGGTGGATTGGGTACAATTCTTCTCTGGATCCACCAACATCTCACATTTATACACAGGCATATGTTGGAGTATGAATTATGCCAGTTAACAAAAACCAAATATTAACATTTGCAGGCATTTTGTGAATTAGTTGTGTTAATCATGGGTAGGTTAGAATTGGCCATGGTGGGAGTATTTATACCAAAAGAATTGGCAAATGGTACAGATTAGGGCTTTATTTTTTCTTTCTTGAAAAGATGGCTTATCATACACCTCCATTATAGAATATTCATACATTAGCTGGGTGCAGTGGCTCACACCTATAATCCTAGCACTCTGGGAGGCCAAGGCAGGTGCATTGCTTGAGCATAGGAGTTTGAGTCTGGCCTGAGCAAGACTGAGACCCTATCTCTATTAAAAATAGAAAAACTAGCTGGGCATTGTGGCAGGCACCTGTAGTCCCACCTACTCAGGAGGCTGAGATAAGAAGAATCACTTGAGCTGAAAAGTTTGAAGTTGCTGTGAGCTATGATGATGCCAGGGCTCTCTACCCAGGGTGACAGAGAGAGACTCTGTTTGATAACCAAAAAAAAAAAAGAAAAGAAAAGAAAAAAAGAAAAAATAGAATATTCCTACATTAGCTACCTGAAGTTATGTTTAAGAATGAATCAGACTCTGTGGGCTTGATGTCCAGCTCCACTCTTTCCTTGCTTTGTGATCTGACAGGTTCCCTAGCCTGGGAGAACCTCCAATTCCTCACCTGTGAGCTAAGAGTCATAGTTGTGCAAACAAATAGGGCTTGTTATTAGGATTGAGTCAGACTGTGTTGTCTGGCCCATGGAAGTACTCCATGTATATTAGCTGATTTCCACGCTGCTTTGCAATTATCTACCTATTTGTTTACTATTTCTGGGGCCTCAGTATCCTGTGTGAATCTTGGCAATAGAAAAGACTACTCACAGCAACCTCAAACTTTTGGGCTCATGCAATTCTCTTCCCTTAGCCTTCCAAGGCACCAGGGACTACAGGTGCCTGCCACAATGCCCAGCTATTTTTGTTTTTGCTGTTGCTGTAGTGGTCATTGTTGTTTGGCAGGCCCTGGCCTGTGTTTGAACCCACCAGCTCCAGTGTATGTGGCTGGCACTCTGGCCACTGAGCTACAGACGCCCAGCCAGCACTAAAGTTTCGATAAAATAAGGAAGGAAAGAGAGAAGGAAAAGGGAAGGAAAAGGGAAGGAAAAGGGGAGCGGGGCTGTGAGAAACATGCAGTGTGGGCTGCCGGTGTGCCCTGGGCTGTGAGAGACATGCAGTGTGGGCTGCCGGTGTGCCCTGGGCTGTGAGAGACATGCAGTGTGG